>NW_026946375.1:0-376763 GCF_033847375.1 Trichoderma aggressivum f. europaeum
TTATATAAGATAAGTATTTTATAAATATATTTAAAATAATAATAACTAATATAAAAAATATTTAATTTTAAAATTAAAAACTAATATTTATATTAACTTAATTATACTTTAGTAAAAGCTAAAGTTTTATTTATACTTTTTATATTTAAAATTATAGCTTTAAATAAACTTAATATTATAAAATATAAGGAGTTTTAGTAATTTTAAAAATATTAGTATTTATAAAACTTAAATAACCTTTATAAATTACTTAAGAATTTATAATAAAATAATAAAGTAAAAAAGTATAAAGTTTATATTTAGCTTAATAATTAAATTTTTATAAAGGATTTTTAAAGTAAATAAACTTATATTTTTTTAAAATATATATTTTTTTACTTTAATTAAGTAAAAATTAATTAATTTATTAACTATTAGACTTTTACCTTAAGTCCCTTATTTAAAATAAAGCTATAACTAAGACTTTTAGTTAATAAAATACCCCTTTTTATTTTTAATAATTATTTTTAACTATTTTATTTTAATTACTACTTATACTTATAATTACCTTAGGAATATATATAATTTTAAGTTATTTACTTAGCTAAATTATATTACTTATAAATAATATAGCCTAAAGATATATAAGTAAAGTTTTAATATTTATAAACCTATCTTTAAGAAGTTTACTATTAGTAAGATTACTTATAAAAAGTTCTCCTTTATTTAAATTACTTATAAAATAAAAACTAAAATTTATATTAGCCTTATTTAATTAAAAACCTAGTTATTTTTTTATAATATTTATAATTAATAATAGTTAATAAGCTTATTAAGTAGGAAATTAAAAATATAATTAATAATTTTATATATTAAATATTTATATTAAGTATAAGAAAGCTTTTATAATATAGCTAATTAATAATAGTATTAAAGAAATACCTTAAATACTAGGAATTAATTAATTAAAATATATAATTAAATTTTTAAAATTCCTTAAATTATAAAATAAGGAAAATAATAATATTAATAAAATTTATAAATAATTAATAAACTAAAATAATAATTATTAAGTAAAATAGCTTAATATAATTAATAATAAAAAAAGTATTTATAAAACTTAGGTAATTATAAATAAGTATATTAAATTAAAAAATTACTTTTTATTAAAGTACTTTAAAAAGGCTAAATATAAAATAATTATTAGCTTTATAAAAAAAATAAAAATATTATACTTTTACTAAGTTTTTTAAACTTTTATATTAAATAGCTTTTACTTTCTTATTTTTATAAAAGTAATAAATAAAAATATTTAAAATTATATTTATAAAGTTATTATAAACTTATAAAAATCCTTAGTAACCTAAAGTATTTATAGTAAATAAGTAGCTATTTATAAAATATTAAAGTAATAAAAAAAAAGTAAGTAATTTTACTAAAAATAAGAAAAATCTAAAATTAATTAAAAGTAATAAAAATATAAAAAATTATAATTAAAATATAAAAATAGTAATAAACTAAAATTAAAAAATTTCCTTTATAATTAATTAATTAAGCTTAAGTAAAATATAATATTTTTTTTATAATTTTTTTTAAAGTTAATTTTTTTTTAAAAACTATAGAGAATATAAAAAGATTAAATAATCCCTAGGATAATAAGTTATTATTATAAAATTTTTAAGTAAAAACTCTTAAAATTTACTTTTAAATTTTAAAAAAAAGCTTTTAATAAAAATTCTTAATTAGGTTTATAATTAGTAATTAATATTAACTAAAATAAATAATTAAGCTAGACTTTAGCTAGCTTAGTAATATAAAATAAGAAATATTTCTTTTAGTTAAATAGAAAAATTAAAATATATTATTATAATAAAAATAACCCTAGCTAAGATAGTAGCTTTATTTTAGTTAAAATAAGGCCGCGGCAGCTAAATTAAATAATACTATAATCTTATTCTTACGCTATGGTCCTTATAGTAGCTAGATAAGCTAGGTGGCTTATAAAGGTGTTTAGGTGTTAATGGCCCAGTTCAAAGGTGCGTTCCCTAGCTGTCAATAAACTATCCTAAAATATTATAGTCTAGTCCTAAAATTAAACTATAGGGTTAAAATCTAAAAAGACTTATAAGGTACCTGGCTAAATTGGCCCCAGTGGGCTAGGTACTAATAGGAGTGTTTTAATAAGGGTATTTAAGTACCTTACATAAATGATTTTTTTTAATTTTTAATATTTTTATTTCCCTATACCTCTTATTTATAGGCTTTTTGTGAAGATAGCTATGCCTAGGAGACCTAATATAAGCATTGTAGTATTAAACTAATATATTAACTTAGTTATACCTGAAACATAATTAAGCTAGGCCTTTGACTTTTAGAAAATTAAGTATATTATATTATCTCATAAAATATGATGCTTATACAGCGGTCATTTAGGACTATTATCCATAAGAGACTATAATTTATAATTAGTTATGCGTTATTATATATAAAGCTTAAGACGCAGTATTAACTAAATTTTTATAAAATTTAATAATTAATATACTAGGCTATTACAAGGCTATAATTACTATAAATAACTTATATGTAAAATATCAAGTGTTTTACTACCCTATATTTTAATAAGATAACCCTAAATATAAAGCCCAGGCTTATAACACTATAAGCTGCTTCTAAATAATCCTTTTTAGACCTAATACCTATTATGGACTCAGGCTATACCTAATCCCTATAACTATAAGGGAGCCCTATAAGCCTTATATAGCTAGTTAAACTTAGAGCTGTTAATAAAGTCAATTTATATCCTTTTGCTATTTATAACGTAATCAGCAAGCGGTAACCCCACTAGGGAATAGCAGCGCTAGCTATCACTAAAGCCCTCTGGGCCACTCCCTTACAGTTAAACTTACTACCTACCCTTGAAGGTCTTAGGTTCGAACCCAGGTTGTAACCGAATAGGGGTTACATAGGAGCCCTATAGGGGGGTTCTGGGCTTAGGCTTACAGGGGCCTGCAGCCCTTAAGGCGCATAAACGTAAGGCCAGGCAGAGGCTGGGGGTGCGAGGTAAGGCCTGTAAGGGAAGCATGGGAAGTGAGGTACTGTATTACCTCGCCAAATTCGCCTATGGGTCTCTTCAGATTTTAAACCCACAGTCTAATTTTAGGACCAGACTATAGTAGTTTAGGAAGAAAGATCTATTAGACTATGCTATTATAGGTTAAGCATACACTTATTAAGCAGTTAATCTTACTGAATATAGTATAACGCTGCTGCAAGATTACCTTGCAGCACGGCTAATTTATGGAGAGTACCCACAGGCGAATTTTGCGAGGTAATAGAGTATATTATGGATTCGGGCTGTCCCCGATCCTTATTCCCACAAGGGAGCCCTACAAGCCTTATATAGCTAGTTGAACTTACAGCTGTCAGCAAGTTTAATTTGTATTCTTTTGCTGTTTATAATGCAATTAGCAAGCGGTAACCCTGCTAGGGAATAGCAGCGCTAGCTATCGCTGGAGCCCTCTGGGCCACTCCCTTACAATACCTTACTAATAAGGCAGAGGCGCAATACAAAGCTGTTTTCGTGTATATACTGAATAGGTAAAAAGGGTAGGAAGGTGGTTAGTAACCTAGGTTCCTTTTTATGCCCCTATAGAAGACGCGCGTCTTACGTAATATACGCTTACCTTGTAGGCCTATAAAGACATGGGAAAACAGGGGTATAGAACAGTCTAATTATTACTATAGTCTGTTATATAATAAAGGAGGAATCTTCTATGTATTTAGTACTCTTTTCTACTAGCTAGGTAGCCTAGCACGCCCCTTACTACACCCAGCAGCCAGATCCTCTAGTAATCACAGGCGCCAAGCAATACAATAATAACAACAATAAAAGATACAAAGCCCTATGCTAAAAAGATCCCTGTCAGTACCGGGGGCCACTTACTCCTACGACCTTGTATTTTCCTAGTTGAGAGAAGATGTAACCTCGCGTTTTCCCTTTATCCATTGCTCTTTAACCGCAAGAGCAGCAGCAACAGCTTATGCTCGGCACGGACTGCCGCGCTTGAGGCCGCAATGCTACACCGCGATGGACAAATCACGTTGTCGGGGTTAGACATGAGGGGGGGGGCGGTCTCTGATTGTATGCGCACAGAGGCTCAATTCATGGATTGTTCAGTTTAAAAGGTCCGTGATGCTTATTTGAGCATGTTTGCTTAAGTAGTTCGCCGTCCTCTGCAGTGAAACGAGGTGGATAGAATTGCTTGTGTCCTAGCATTCTTCCTCACTTCATTTTCCCAATCACCAAGAATGCCTCTCCTCAGGAGCTTAGGGCCGGCGTCGGCAAGCCTGTTTTGCATCATTGGTCTTGTCCGAGCTGGAAGCTTGAAGGATATTGACCATGTCGTCCTCTTCATGCAGGGTATGTAACAATCACATGTGTCTGAAAATGTCCTTGAGCCAGCTTGTTAACACTGGAGTTTAGAAAACCGGGCGTTTGACCACTACTTCGGCACCATGGCGGGTGTTCGAGGTTTCGGCGATGCGAATCTGCAGATGAACGACGGCGTGCCGGTCTGGAAGCAATTGACCAATCCCCAATTGACCAACGAGACCGACTTCGTGACGCCCTTTTACATCAACTATCTCGGCGGCAACTGGACCGAATCAACCCAATGCATGATTACGGGGACCAACAGCTGGCAGGATAACCATGCCGCCTGGAATGGCGGGAGCAACGACCATTGGGCCGTGGGTAACAGCCCTTACAGCATTGGATTCTACAAGCGTCAGGATATCCCTATTCAGTTCGCCTTGGCCGAGAACTTTGTCGTTGGTGACATGTACCAGGCAGGTTTACCATTCAGAAGACTAGACGAAACAAGACTAACAAAGAACCCCAGGAAGGTGTTGTTGCTGCCACCAATCCCAACAGAGTGACATGGCTCTCCGGCAGTGTCAACGCCCCCGGTGGCCCTCAGACCCCAGACCAAGGCGGCAACCCGTACATCGACAACAACATCACCCCGGGCTGTGAAACTGGCGGCTTCAACTGCTACCCCCTCAAGTGGAAGACTGTTGGCGAGTACTACGAAGACGCCGGTGTTGATTGGCAAGTCTTCCAGGACGAGGACAATTTCGACGACAACTCGTATGCCAGATTTCAGCAATTCCAGGATGCCGAACCCGGTTCCAGCCTGTACAACAGAGGCATGAAGGGCCTCTCCCTCGACACCTTCTACGCTCAAGCTGCCAACGGCACTCTCCCCGAAGTCTCGTACATTGTCGGCCCCATGGAACTCTCCGAACATCCCCCTTATGCGCCTCACGACGGCGCCTGGCTGCAATACCAGGTCGCCCAGGCCGTGCTCAACTCACCCAAGTACAACAAAACAGCCCTCATCTTCTCCTACGACGAAACCGGCGGCTGGTTCGACCACGTCAGCCCCTACCACTCCCCGGCCGGCACGTCTGGCGAATGGATCCAGGACCCGTACGGCCAAGTCGGCTACACGTTTCTCGGCCCCGGCTTCCGGCTGCCCTTTTACATCGTCTCCCCGTGGACGCGCAAGGGCGGCGTCTTCACCGCTCACAGCGACCACAACTCGCAGATCCTCTTTGTTGAGAAGTGGCAGGCCGCAAAGGGACGCAACGTCACCACGGACCAGATGGTCGGCTGGCGCCGCGATCACATGTCCGACCTCGTCGACGCCTTTGACTTTGACAACCCCGATTACTCCATCCCGGCGATTCCCCCGCCGCAGACGCCGCACACCGATTCCAACGGCGTCTACGACGGTTCGTCGTACTGCCAGGCTCTGTACTCGGACGTCCAGCCTCCCGTTCCGTATACCGGCGACGGCGTGATTGCAGACATGCCCAGCCAAGTCGAGCAGGGGTTCAAGCCCATGCGCGGGATGCTCACCGAGGGCCGCCACATTGTCCTCGAAGCAAACGGCTTCGCTCTCGCGCAAATGACGACGTATGATGGCGCTCTTACTGTCAGCCAAGCCACCGCACGACACGACACGCCGTCTCAGCGCTGGATTGCGCACGCGGTGGAGATTGGAGGAGCGGATTTCACGCTTTCTGACGATGCGGGCAGCAAGTATATTTGCGAGTCGGGAGTTCTCTGCAATGATGCCCGGAATGCGGTTGTCTTTACTGTGAGCTACAAGAGCGGGAGCGGATATGCGTTCAATGTCAAGGGCACGCAAAGGTATCTGTCTATTGGCGGCGGAGGATCGTCGAGCTATGCTTCTTTGACTGGGGGGCTGGGATACTGGCAGGCTTACAGTGTGAGTTATTGAATGTCTGAGAATATATAGCATCGACTAGTTAGTATCTAAAGATGGATATGACAGGTAGTAAATGGTAGAATTAGACGAAGAAAGTAAAGATAGCATTATTCATTCCAGCCACCCGTCCTTCCACATGGCATCTATATAAAGCCCAATAACAAGATAAGAGAGACTCCCTTGTCTTGGGGTGTAAGACAAGGGGCTAAATTCACCATCTCTCTCTTATCCAACCGTCGCAATGCTATCCAACTGCTGCGGCGCCGGCCTCAGCCCGAAAATATCCCCTCCAGGCGGCGCAACCAGCTTCGACACGACCTTGGCAGCAGCCCAGTCGCCCTCCTGCGCCGCCGCCCTGACGTTGTCCGTCGCCGCGTACTGCGTAAAGGCCAGCTCGGGATACGTCCACTTGCCCGCGCCGCCCGACGCCGCAGGGACAAGAAACTCGACGGCCTTGAACAGCGTCTGGCCCTGCGGCCCCTTGTACTTGAACAAGTCGACGCCGACCTTGCGGGCGATGAGCGCGTAGCGGAGGTGCGCCGTCAGGTCAAAGTTGGAGTAGTGGAAGCTGCGCGTGCGGCTGAGCTCCTGCGGCTGCGACCCGTTGGCGGTGATTTGGCTGTCGATGAAGGTCTTTGCGAGCTGCGCGCGCTGGACGGCCAGCGAGACGTTTCCCGTGAAGAGGGCGAGGGCGGCGATCTGCATGTTGGCGTAGGTGCCGTGGTTGTTCTTGGCGGCGGCCTCCTCGACGCCAAAGGGCGAGTCGGCGAGCCACGCCAGGAACTGCTTGTTCCAGGCGACAAAGGCCTTGCCGTCGGCCTTGGTCCAGCCGGGGGCGCCCGTGTTGAGGATGGCGACGGCGTCGATGACGTTTGTGTACTCCTGGCTGAAGTCGATGATGCCGATGGACCGGCCCGAGTTGGCGCAGGGGATGATCTGGGCGTGGTCCAGGTTGGGGCTCATGGCCGTCTTGGGCTCGAGGAACCAGGTGCGGAGGATGTCGGCCGCGTGCTTGGAGTACTTTGGGTTGCCGGTGTAGTACCAGGCCAGCGACAAGACATAGGTCGAGTTGAACATCATGCCGACCGACACGCGGTCCTGGTACTGGTCGACCTCGGGATTGCGAACGCCGTCCTTTTGGATGTAGGGACATCCATCTGGCGAGTTGGGGCTGGGCCACCAGTACGGCGCCTGAGACGAGTAGTCGTGGATCGTGCCGTTGGGGGGAGCTTTCGTCTTTGCGGTGACGGTCCAGGGGCCTTGGCCGAGCCAGCTATCCGCCTGGGCAGTGAGATGCTTCAACTCCTTCTTGAGGGCGCCATCGCCCAAGGTGAGAAGCAGCTTTGCTTCAACGAGGCGGTAGCCATCAATGACGACGGTGTTGGGGATCTTTGACGACCAGGGCCAGAGGCTTCCAAAGCCAGGCAAGGCGTTGGCCACGCCCGCGGCAGAGAGCAGAGCAAGAGAAAGGGAAGAGAAGTGCATCGCGGCGATGTCAATTGATGTCAGAACCAGTCAGTTGAAGTCTTGCTGTCCTTCCAACTTGAGCTTGATTGCCAAGATGAACGGCCGTCAGCTTCATCTTATAGACAAAAGGAGGCCCACCCCTGTCTTTTCCCCAGGTTTTAAACCCCAGATTCTGTCAAGCCATCCATGAACGGACGGATACTTGTCCGCAAATCACCCCATTCCAATTCAAGTTGCCCACAAAGATGAACGATGCAGAGTTGCATCACGGCAAAACCCAGATTTGGGGGTTCGGGGGATTCTTCCGAACAAGCTGGTTGCGAAATGTTCCACCAATCAGCTATTTAGCCTCACATGGCAACACCCCGGTTCCTTGACGACTCCAAGTCTCCAAACTAGCTACATAAAACGACGCCTCTTTCTCGAAACTAGGGCAGTGGAAAGATGATGGACCGTCAAATAGGAAAAATACGCACGTCGTGTCGTTTACACATGAATGTCATTGCATCAATAGGATAACCAATAGCCTTAACACTAAATCAAGAATGCCAACTCCCACCGCATGCCCTTTATTCCGTTCCTCGCATTAAGAAGTTGTATGAGGGGGTTTTTCTTTTCACTCCTTGACGACCTCGGACAACTCGTCTGCTACAGCTCGCCCGGCTGTGCGGCCGGAAAAGATGCAGCCTCCCAAGAACGTTCCCTCGAGCGCGTTGTAGCCGTGAACGCCTCCGCCGCCGAATCCCGCCACTTCACCGGCGGCGTAGAGCCCCGGGAACGGCGTCATGTCTTTCCTCATGACGTTGCTGTTGAGGTTAGTCTCGATGCCGCCGAGCGTCTTGCGGCTGAGCAGGTTGAGTCGAACTGCAATCAATGGGCCGTGGGCAGGGTCTTGCAGGCGGTGAGGCGCCGCAACACGGCTGCGCTTGTCTGGCCAGTACGTTCTCGCATTGTGGATGAGCATGGCCTGGGCGTCTTTTGAGTAGGTGTTGTTGAACTGGTCGTCACGAGCGTCGACAACCTCCTTGACCTTTTCGTATTCCAGGACGGGGCCGTTGCGCTCCTTGGCCAGCTCGTTCATGCCGGCCACCAGCTCCTTGAGGGTATCCCGGACAATGAAATCCTTGCCGTTTTCCTGGAACAATTGCACATTCATTGTTCCCTTCTTGCTAAAGATTCTGTTCTTGAACACCTCCCAGATGCTCTTGGCCGTCAGATCAGGGTTCTGCTCCGAGCCAGAGAGGGCGAATTCACGCGCAATGATGGACTGGTCAAGGATGAACCAGCTGTAGTCGTAGCCCGTTGCGCAGATGGCCTTGAGCGTGCTGAGAGTATCGGATCCGGGGAACAGATACGGGGGGAAGCGTTTGCCAGAAGCGTCCAGCCAGAGAGACGAAGGGGCCGGCAGGATGCGGATGCCGTGCTCGGGCCAGATGGGATCCCAGTTCTGCAGACCCTCGGTGTAGTGCCACATGCGGTCACGGTTGACAATGTTGGCACCGGCGCTCTCCGAGATGTGAAGCATGCGGCCGTCGACGTGGGCGGGCACGCCGATGACCAAGTAATCGGGCACCTTTGGTCCCAGTCTTTCCACGGGCCAGTTCCGCTTCACGGCCTCAATGTCGCCGCCAATGCCACCCGAGGTGACGATGATGGCGGAGCCGTAGAGCTCGAAGGAGTCGACAACAGTCCGTGACGTCTTGACGCCTCTGGCCTGGTCATCCTCCTCCAGAACGCTGCCCTTGACGCCGACAGCTCGTCCTGTGCCGTCGACGATGAGCTCGTCAACCTGATGCCGGAACTTGAACTGCACCAGCCCCTCCTCCGCCGCCTTCTTGACGGGATCCGCAAAGATGCGAACAACCTCCGGCCCAGCTCCCCAGGCAATGTGGAAGCGCGGCACCGAGTTTCCATGGCCGTCAGCCCTTCCATCGCCGCGCTCGGCCCAGCCCACGTTGAAGAGGAATCCCAGCCCGCGGGCCCTCACATAGTCCTCAAACTCGTCGGCGGCAAAGTCCACAAAGGCCTTTGCCCACTGCCGCGGCCAGTAGTCCTCGTCACGGTCGAAGCCGGCAGACCCCAGCCAGTCGCGCATGGCCAGCTCCCGCGAGTCCTTGATGCCCATGCGGCGCTGGTAGTACGAGTTGACCAGGAACAGGCCGCCCAGGGACCAAAAGGCCTGTCCTCCCAGGCTGCTCTCGTTCTCCTGGTCGATGATGAGCGACGGCACTTTGCGCTCGGCCAGCTCAAAGGCAGCGACGAGGCCGGCCAGGCCGCCGCCGACGATGATGACGGGCTTCTGCTGACTGTCGTCCTCGGAACCCATGGCGAGCAAAACGAAGGAGCTCAGCTGCTGGAGAGGGGTGAAGGAGAAGCGAAGCGAAGCTGAGAGGGCGAAGGTGAGATGAGTCAAGTCGAGGCAAGACGAGACGAGAGTCTACGTGTACATAACTCGCATGCGGGATATTTGCAGCTTTATCATGCAGAGGCGCATGTACATGTACATTCAATCGATTGTTATCGGGTGATGCGAGTGGTGTGTGTTGCGTGCGCTGGTACCGGTACGAAGGGGGGACATTGGCACCTCCAATCAATACCTCTGATAGATTGATCAATGAATACATGTAATACAGCTCCCTTCCGTGCTTTAATAGGTACAGACAGCTTTCAGTGCTACAGTGCATTAAACAGCCCTCCATGTGCTCTTCAACCACCCGGATGGACAACCGCCACAGCGGCCGCGGGCGCCGGAGGTTTAGCGCTGCTCCTCGCTGAGGCTCTGGAGATGAGATGCCATCCATGGATCAAATCGAATCCCAGCTTGTCGTCCATCAATCCAATCATCCCTGCTGAGCTTTTAACCCGTATCGAGCGCTAGGAGGAATCAAGGATTGAGTTTCAATGGAGCTGGACCTTGCCCTCTGCCTTAAGGGCCGATCGGGTATCAACCTGGTTCCACGATTCACGGGCGCCCAAATCAAACCACGTCGAATCAAGCATTCAATTGCAACATCAAAAGTCCCCGCAACCCCGCCGCTGGAACAAGCAAATCCTCGCCCAGCTCTTGTACAAAGGATTTTACGCACATACGGCCGTGTAACTACACGTACTCCGTACTCAAGATAACAACCAAGGAACAGGTTTTCATAATGTAACAGCGTCAACTCTCACCAACTTTGACCAATTCCAGGCTCGATTCGTGAATTGTCTAGCTACACAAACGGCTAATCTCCTCTTCTTCCCTTAGTACCTAATATACTCGTATAGTAGGTCAACACCATCACGCAAACAAGCGCAAACCTCAAAGGTACCTCGGCTGCCCCGCCTGGCAAAAGTCGCGGTACCTCCGTGGTACCTGCTCTTACGTGTCCGCCTTGATCACTTCACATGCAATTCCCCCGCCCGCGTCTGCTCTGATTGGGCAGCACGGCCTGAGGTGATTCATCGTGCCACTTTGTATCAGAGGCATGACGACTTGTGTGACACTGGCGTGTTTCTGTTGGTACGAGTACTCGGCACAGGAAGTTGGAGTTGGTAGCATCAATTTAATTCCTTTGCAAAGAGAAGGCTGTGTATTAGTCATTGCTCTTGCCATGGAAATGAATCAAGTGAATAGTAAATATCACCATTAGTGTACTCATAACGAATTCACATTAAATAAATATAATGGAAACTTCAATTGTTACTTCTTGGTAAACCTGTGTAGCTCAACCTAAGCCTACATATATTTTAGCATGCACATCAACCACAAGACTCGCTCACCACCACACAAAGCTGCGAATATCCAGAGCTACCCTATAAACCACCAGAACAAGCAAATAATTCATCACAACACTACAATACACAACACTACAATAAACAAATAAATTCTACCTCAAATAAAGAAACAAAAACATAAAAATTAAATATCAAACATTAAAACCACCTACTCAATAATAACCTCAAGACAAGCCATTCAGCCTCATACACCAACGCCAAAATTAACATCACGACCACAAATCTCAGCCTCTCTCCTACATACTTACTCCCTCATAACCCTCTGCACATCCCACCATTAAACATTACCCTCGCTCCTCCTCTGCCCCCTATCCACCCTCCTCTCCAACCTCCCCATCCTCTTATGCTGCCTTTCCACCAACCTCACCAGCGTCTCAATCATGCTCCCCTGCTCAACCACAACCTCCATCAAACTCCTCTCCGCCCTATCCGTACACTCAAGAGTCCCTCTCTCCCTGAAAGAAGTCGCCTGCGTAACAACCTCAGTAACCTCATCCTTTTCCTCGCTCTCACCATCATCACCACCATCATCACCCTCATCATCCTCATCACCATCCTGTGCTTCTTCCGGCTCAACCCCTTGCTCCCGCTCACATCTCCGCTCTCGATCCTCCCACGTCTCCCCCTCCCCCGTAAATATACTCTCCCCCCTCGGACACTTCCCCCCCTCCCCCTCCTCCCTCCTCGCCGTCCTCGAAGACGACGTCCTCCCCCGACTCGCCTTGTCCGCCGCCTTCTTCACACACCACAAACACCCACAATCCCCCTCCACATAACCCCCAACCTCCATCGTCGGAATCTTCATCATAGCAGGCGCCCTCATCCGATTCGTCCTCAAAACCTCGTCCACGTCCCCCGGCACAACCCCCGGCGCCGCATCCTCCCCAGCCCGCCCATACCTCCCCTTGAACTCCCCCCACCAGCTCTGCCTCGCGCACTGCGACGCCCCAAACATGACCCTCAAGATGACGAAATGCCCCCAGCTCGGCGCGTTGCACCGCATGTGCTCCGCCAGCGGATGGTCCGCCATCGAGTTTTCTCTTTCCGTCACGCGTGCCCTGGAAACCCACCCGACAAAGTCTCGACGCTCGCCCTCCGACCACGACCGCGACTCGGCCTTCCACACGGTTGTGAGCCGACTGTAGATGTGCCAGTCGACAATGTTGTATCCGCTGTAGGGGGGAATCACCATTCTTCTCGCCGGGTTCGTCGAATTCACCGCTCTAGATCTGGCTCGGGATGGTGTCGTTGAGGAACGGTTGGACCTGCTTCGACTACGGCGACTGTGCCAGCGACGGCGACGCCGAATTTCCATGGCTTTTCCTTCTGAATCCATTGATTTTTCCTGTCGAAGCAGTCTCTGTTACTCCTCAGCCAAATCTCAAAAAGTACGACTATAATGAATATAGTTAGCAATTAGGATATCGTCCTTCACAATATAATGTGCTCCACGACCAACCTCGTTAGCAAATAATGGTTCTTCCAAGACTGAGAAAGCTAGTAGATTGTACGAAAAGTTTCGAGCTTCAACGGGGGAATATGCTGGCCTTGCACCTCTGGCATTACGATAGGTAAACAAGGCAAAAAAAGTTGACGAACTGAGAAATGTTGAAAAATCACAACCGATGCAATTTTGATAGTGTGCGGTCCCACATTGAAGCGAACGGTTTGAAGAAAAATCAAGCCCAGGCAAAAGTCACTCGTGTCGAGGCCAAGTGCAAACAGCCGTCTTTCTATGCTGTGTGGCCATTTGCATATCGACCATAATCCCTACTATTTGTTGTTTGTACGTATGCGGATCACTCGATTCAAGAGTAAACGCCATCACCTCTTCCCAAACTCTGTATTAATACTATACCAATAATGCTATACCGATGCTACACTAAAAGAGTCATAAAGAAAAAAAAAGGCAATGAGGTATGAGGAGAGAACAGCAAAGGTATCTAGCGAGCACCGTTGTGAGCAATCAAGTTGGGAGTTTCGCTCGCCAGGTCCTTCACTTGGCCACCGCGGGCCAGTTCCAGGATCCTGTCTCTCAGCTGCTTTGCGTCTACCGTCTTTTCCAAGGCAGCCAGATACAAGGCAAGTCCAGCAACATGGGGAGCCGCCATTGAAGTGCCACTCAAAGTGGCGGTTGCGTTGACTGTGGCAATGAAGGCTGACTCTACGTCCAAACCAGGGGCTTGGATGTTGACTTCGGGGCCGAAATTGGAAAAGTCGCACGAATTCCACTCGATGTCGATGGCACCCACAGTCAAGGCGCTTCGTGCTGATGCAGGCGACGTGAATCGGGCTGGGCTTGCTTCGTTTCCAGCTGCGACGACGCTGAGGACTCCCAAATCAAAGGCCGCATCGACGGCCTGATTCATGGCGAAAGAATGGGGACCTCCTGTCTCAGTGTCAGTTGATTCCGTCCGCGTCCCTTCTCATCGGCGTCACTCACCAACAGACAGGTTGATGACCGAACGGCTTTGGCGGTTCTTGAGGACAATGTCTTGGACCGCCCATTGGAAACCATCAAGTACGTCCGAAATGTAGCCGCTGTCATCCAATAACACCTTGACGCCGATGAGTTCCGCCTGCTTGACCACACCAAAGGTCTTGCCCGCGATGATTCCAGAAACATGAGTTCCATGTCCGCTATTGTCCGACAATACACCGGGATCTACGCTGTACCCAACCGTTGCTCGCCCACCGAATTCCTCGTGCTTGGTGAAGATGCCAGAATCAACCACGTACGCAAACGTGCCATTGCCCGCGCTCTTGTCGTAGCGGTACGACTTGGCACCGGGCTTCTTGCTAGACAAAGCCGCAAGGCCCCAGGGAGCATGACGCTGCGTCACAAGCTTCCGCTGGACAGTAAAGTACTCGTCCCGCTCGATTTCTTCTACCTGAAGACATCCATTTGGGTTAGAATAGACAGATTCATCGGCACGAGTGGCCATACTCACATCTGTATCGTTCCAGAGCACGGCGATGGTGTCTTTATCGAAGACTCCGGAATATGCCCGGTAGCCACCAATGGCATATGTCCTCTCGACACCAGAGGGCCTGTTCTGCTCATCGTTCAGAGAGTTGCGATGATAGGTGACATTGATTTTGGCGATGTGTGACTGGAACTCGGAGGGCGAAATGTTGCTGTGGAGAGTCACAATGTACTTTGCCTCAGGCTCAAGGGCTTCCACGTCCAGAGCCGAGCATCCTCTGGCGGTTTTCAAAGGGCGGGCTGTGACGTATGGCGTGACGGCGAAAAAGAAGAGTGCGAGATTCTTGAACCAGGCCATCTTTGCCGTTGTGCCAGAGCAGATGTGACTGGTGGTGAATCTGATGGCGAGTAAACTATGTCAGAAAAGAGTGATGATCCAAAAGCCAGATGCTCCAAGAGCGGATGTTGGTGGAGAGTGAAAAGACCCAGGTTGAGACCGTGGCCGAGATATAAATATAGAGCATCTATGCGACTGCCTGGATAGTTGCTTGCTTCCTTCTACGAGGCCATGCACCTGCGTGTTGCCCCTTCTCTTCACTTTCTACAATGGATCTTGTTAGCCGGCATCAGGCCTTCCGTCTGCCACTGAAAGCATCAGTAGAGTTTGGCCACGTCGCTACTTTGGTAAATTTGAGCCTGTTGAACCAATCATGTTTCAATGCCCACGTAGAAAGAGTCAATGCAGTATCTCAACGTCTTCACATAGTAAGTGTCACCGAGGGAAATCCAACAAGCAGTATGTGAATGTGGTCATGTATAGTAGTAGTATCGATATACCTAATGACTGATGTATAAGAAAGAAAAACAAGAACTAAAGAAAAAAAAAGACAAGCTGTCTATGGTTCCCATATCTTAAAATCCCAACCGCTGCTTCTACCCAATGTAATGCATCTTCGCACTCTTTCTTTCCAGTTAGATATCCCAGGTATCATGCTCCAAAAGACAAAAGAAAAAAAAACAATGAAATAACCCCGTTCCATGCAGAAATACTATGTACAAGAATCTGCCTGCCGAACTCATGGATGTTGCCGGTCAGCAGATTCCATAGGCCCATCTCATGCACGAAAGCCTATGCCAGGACACCGTTGGCTTCGAGCTTGCCCAATTCCACCCCCTTTGGCGCAGCAGCCACCTCGGGCTTCCTGATGGGAAGAGCAGGGAGGGCTTCGACCTCTTTGCGGGTGATGTTGAGCTTGTCCTGCGACAGACCCATTGACTTGAAGAATGAGACGGCCTCCTTCCATTCATGCTGCTTTCGATCGCCGGACCACCTGAGCTCCTCACCCATGACGTCGATAACACGAGGCAGTGCGCGCAGTGCGTTTTCAATGTCGAGGAAGGCAAGGCGAGTTCGGCGGGAGATGAGGTCGGCGGCAGTGCAGGCGGCTTCGGACCTGACACCATGGCGGATTTCGGCTTCAATAAAGGGAAGCGTGGGAATCAGACGGGTGGCGGCAGAGTTGGAAGATGATAGGACGGCCCAGGCGCGGTCGCCATAGTTGTGGGCCAGGTGGTGGGCAACATCGGCATCGACATGGTGAGCCTCCATGAGCTGAGAGGCAAGAGACGTAGAGTAACCATGGGCTCCGATGAGCGGAACATCTTTGGTGATGCAGCGGCCGGTGGTTTGCACACCAGGGAGACCAGCACCGCTGATATCGGGGAGGGCAACGGCGGCTGGAGCAAGGCTAAAGGTCTTGACAGCCTCATCGACTGCGTCCTCGGCCATTTGGCGGTACGTGGTCCATTTGCCACCAGCGCAGGTCAAAAGACCGGACGGCGAAACGGTGACGAGATGGCTTCGTACGAGGGATTCGGTGTTCTTGGCTTTGGGGTCTCGAACAAGAGGTCGGATGCCTATATATACTTATTAGTCGAGGTCTTTCTTTATATGAACACAGTAGGGGGGTTGATGCTCACCAGACCAAGTGGCCAGGATATCAGATTGGCCAAGCTTCGCCTCGGGCCGCAGAAGCTTGTTGACTTCCGACAGGATAAAGTCCACATCTTCCTTCTGCGCCACCGGCTCCTTCTCGATCTCGCAAGCATTGTCTGTGGTTCCGGCGACGGTGTATCCCTGCCAGGGCAGCACGAAGACGACTCGTCCATCGGAAGTTGCCGCCTCGAGCATGCCCATGCCGTTGGGGCACACGCTGCCGGGAAGCATAACGTGGGCGCCGGAAGCGGGAGCTACAAGAGTCATGCGCGATGGGTCGTCCATGCGCTCGACGGCGTCTGTAAAAGGTCCGGTGGCGTTGATGACGCCCTTGGCCCGCACGGTAAACTCTTTGTCGCCGTTACCCAGAACATCGCGAAGGGTCGCGCCGCGGATTCTTCCGTTCTGGTCCTTGTCTAGGCCGGTGACCTCGACGTGGTTCAGGACGGTGGCGCCGTAAAGCTGGGCAGTAAGCGCAAGAGAAACGTTCATTCGGGAGTCGTTGTGCTGGCCATCGTAGTAAATCAAGGCACCAACCATGTCGTCTGAGCGCAGCAGAGGGAAGTTGGCGATGGCCTTGCTTTTGCTCATAAAGTACGAGCCCTCGATGCCCTGTGAGCCGGCCAGCAAGTCGTAGGCCTTTGTGCCAATCCACATGTAGGGGGCCTGGAACCAGTTCTTGAGGGGCAGCAGAATGGGAAGAGAGTTGGAGAGGTGAGGCGAGATTTTGAGGAACGTCTTGCGCTCGTGCAGCGCCTCCATGACCAGCTGCAGCTGGGAGTAGTCCAGGTTCATGACGGCCTTTTCGAGATAGCGCACGCCGCCGTGGACCAGCTTGGTGCTTTTGGAGCTGGTGCCCGCGGAGAAGTCATCGCGATCCACGATGGCCACTTTGAGGCCTCGAGTCACGGCGTCGAGTGCAATGCCGGCGCCGGTCGCGCCAGCTCCGATAATGAGGAGGTCGTACTCTTCAAGATTCTCGTTTGCTTTGCTGTGTCGCTTCAGCTGCTCCAGCTGCTCCAGCCGGGAGGAAATGGCGGGGAACGATGGCGGAACGATGCGGCCATTGCTATCTCGCTTGACTTCGGCGATCGGCTTGTGTGTAGAGTGAGATATCCTGGTGCGAGAATAGACAACGGCGCTTCCAGCGGTGGCGACGACGCCCAAGCCTAGCAGAGGCCGTCGAAGGCTTGAGAAGCCTCGAGACATGGTCAAGTTCGTAAGCGGTTGGAGGAGGAGGGGCACAGGAGAATGCTGATGGGCAGGGATTCCTCCAATGGCAGGGCTTGCGTGAAGTAGAGTGATTGATGAGGCTTTGGGTAGGAGATTTGTCGTGGGGGCGAGCGCCTCTTAAAGGACAGGAGAGGAGCGACGATCTGCACGACAGAGGAGCAAAGGGGAAAAGAAAAGATGTCCACGGGAAGACAGAAGTGGAATGAAAAGGCGAGAAACAGCCCAAAAATTTAATCAGAGGATAGGTTTTGCGTCAGATGAGGTGACTTTCAATAGTCAACTGAGACTGAGCTCGGTGGATGATGGCCGACCGACGTGGGTCAAACGAGATTCCGCTCGATATGACGATCAGGTTGGGGGCCTTGGCGGCACTGATTCGTGGAACCAAAGGGGCGAGTGAGGAGCAAAGAGCAGAAGGGTGGGAGAGTTGTTGACCAAGATGTTATTGAACCTGTGGCTTGGTCTAGTTTTTCTGCACGACTGGCCATGCAATGCAATTCTTCACGTGGTGGCTTGTTGTGGTTTGTCCTCGTACGCTGCGAACCAGGGGCTTGTCGTCGTCGAAGCTCTTATGATTTGCCTGTTCAAAACTCTTCTTCTGGAGCCTTGACCGTCAAGGTAACCCTCAGCCTCCATCCCCAGTGATGTCACGCTGGAAAAGGACTCCCGAAGCAGAGACTGAGCCCTCGCTTTGGGGCTGCGATCCCGGTACAGCCGGTGCGGAAGGGTCTGGGCCGGATTCCCTGAAAGGCTCGAATTGCCTCCTCCAGACCAATCACGCCGCAGGCCGTCCTCCGGGATACGGACTTGCGCGGGTCTCTTCTCCAAACAAACGCTCGGAGTGGGCCTGACGTCTCGATTTGGGGGCAACTTCGGGCTTGGGCAAGCCGAAGACGACAAGCCACGCGTCGAAGCTAGGCATGTGAATGGATGGAGATGAGCCGTTCGGCTGTGGCTGGCGACAAGGGCCTCAATGTCTGAGGGGTTCGGGAAACTTTCGGTAGAGAATCCCCGAGCTGGACACTCTTGAAGCTGTCGCGATCACGAATGCAGAAAAGTCGCGATGTTGCTCTCGGTCGATTGGACTCGCCATTGGCGGAATGCAAACATTCCGTCTCGTGATCCTGATAGTTGCTTTTAACCCACCAACTGCTGAGACGCATTCTTGGCCATTGAAGCAAAATCCTTTGCGATAAGCTAAAAGGCAGAGACACTCTCGTTGAAAGAAAAAAAAATTGGGCTACGTTGCCTCAGTCATTGCTCTGATCACATGTCATTTGGGTTTGTCGGCCCCGCAGCCACAGTCAGCCACAGTCAGCCACAGCACAGGGATGCTCCACCAGCCACAGTTTGTCAGCCAGCCACGTTATGCACCGGATAAGTTCCCTCGAGATTAGCCAGGGGTCTAGTTCTTTTTATCCGTTCAAACACCAACCGAGCCAAGCCAAAACGGACACTCTTTCAGCTCTGCTTTATACGACCCGAATCCAGCTGCACTCAGCTGCTGACTTGACGATATCAACTGCTATTCAGCTCTCCAGGATGCCAATCATCAGCATGCAGGATCTCTCATTCTCAGCTCTCAAGCTGCCGCCTCATCATCATCATCATCGCACGTCATCTTGAAGACGAAAGGATCAAATCCCTTCAACATCGGCCTCGCCAGCACCCATTACTAAACCGTTTCCGCCCAATCCCGTCAACCTCACGCCGGGTTTTACACGGGAGTGGCAAACCGTTTTGCTCAACCTCACGTTTTCTCAGTCTGCATCCCCCCCAGTCCCTTCCATCCCGGGCACGGACACAGGGAGTGTGCATACTCGATGCCGCGTATCACGCAGAGGCCACCTCCAGAGGCGAGAAAAAAAGAGAGGAATCCTACCTGCCTTGCCGCGCCAGCTCCACACAGAGAAGCACGAGGCCAGGTGACCATGTCTGCGTCTGCAGCCTCTGGGTCGTTGTCTCTGTTGTTTCTATCCCTTGCTCCCCCGTCCCCATGCCAGGCTCGGGGAAGCCCGTGCAGCCCTTTTCTTTTATTTTCTTATGAGCGGGCGGCGGATCTCACACCGCAAGGGCCAAAGGAGACGACAAAAGATAAAAAAGGGCTTGGCAAAATGGCTGGAAGATATCGCTTAGCGACGCTTGGGCCCGGTAGCTGCCGGGGATGTCCTGTCAGAATCTCGCGATGGTGGCGATGAGCCTCATCGGTGTGCGGGCATGCTGTAAGGCGGTGATGATGAAGATAATCCGCCGCTCCAGTAGTGCTAGAGTGTTCGGGTTGTTGCCGGTTGGTTGAAGTGGTGATATGCAGTGTTTCTGGGGGGATTGAAGAACGGTCCCTGCAGATATTGGGGCTACACTGTTCTCACTCAACCTCTATGTCATGAGCTGCAGTAGTTCTGCCTCTTGAACTTGTAGGGTAACAGTCAAAGTACTTCAGCGTTCCAGTCTGCCATCTCCATCCAGCGCCTCAGATTCATCGGGTCTATCACGAAAATCTCCGACAACGACCCCTTTTATCACATTTCATCACATTTCATCTTGCCATCTCGACCGCCTCGCGTTGTCAATTCCAACAGGCCGGTCCAGCTGGACGATGAACCCCCGTTTTCAGGGTCCCATCATACACGTATCCTTGCACCGCTGTTTCCCCCATCTCAGGACAATCGGCAAAGAGCCCATCGCAAGGGTTTGTTGATGCCCAACGTCCGGTGGTTGCTCCTTTTGAGGGTGAATCATTATACTATTATCGCTCGCTAAATTATCAACTATACTTGTACAACCAACCATACTCCGTGTTTTCATAACACATACATCCGAGCCCAAGAACCAGTTCATCAAGCACAACCCATCATGCGTTTTCTCCCTTTTTTTGTTTGGTACAATTGGCCCACATTCTTTTCATTACCCCCATTTCATCACATACTACCTTTTTCTGTATTATTTCCCGAGACCATCTCGTTCTGTTTTTCATTACGTGTCCGGCATTGATATGCAGCAGTCCTTAGACCTTTGTCTCAATGGCTGACGGGTGGGTGTTGGACCACACGCTCTTGCGGGGTCGCATCAGGCGTTGAAGACCCAGCATCGGGGTGTTGATGGGGCTGTTTCCGGTAAAGATGAAGACGTCGTATAGGAATCCGCCAAAGGCGCAGCCGCAGAATGGGGCAACCATGGGAATCTGCAGTACGGGGTTAGCAACAACGAATTATGCATGATCACCGTCAAAAAGAGGACCCCAGGGGAGACAAAAAGCAAAAGAAATAGGGATGTGGCATACCCAGAAGTAGTAACCGCCCGCGGACCACACCTCATGGCCATATCCAATCATGAACGAAACCAATCGGGGGCCGAAATCACGAGCAAGGTTGATGGCATAACCAGTCTCCCAGCCGAAGCAAGCGCCAATGCCGAAGATGAGGAAGAAGAGGCAAAGCGGCATCAGGTTTCCAGCTCCAATGTTGTTGGGATCGGCCAGGGCGAAGATGACGAACATGAGGATGCTGCTGGCGATGAACTCGGAGAAGAACATGCCCGTCCGAGTCATGAACGGGGCTGGATACGTGCAAAAGACGCCCGCGGTGGCGGTAGGGCCGGTCACGGTTCGGATGCCAGCGCCTCCCTCAAAGGCATCGAAGGCTGACTTGTAGTTGGCATACACAATGGCAGCACCCGTCATGGCTCCCAGGAGCTGAGCAAGGGCGTAGACGGGGAGCTTTCGCCAAGGGTGGCCGCGGTACAGACAGTTGGCAAAGGTCACCGCTGGGTTGAGGTGACCGCCGGATTTGCCGCCAACATAGACGCCGAGCATGACGGCGATTCTGTTTGTTACTGTTAGTGATGGGGCTCTCACCAAGGTTTTTTTTTTCTGCATCGCGGTGCAACTTACCCCCAGCCCCAGGAGATGCTCTGATAGTCACCCTTGGTACCACCGCTCAAGACGACCTGTGCGACGACGCCGTCACCAAAGAGGATCAGGGTCATGGTTCCCAGGAATTCTGAGAAGAAATCCTGGCATTGGCTGCGAATCTTGGTCCAGGCCAACTGCTCTTCCTCTAGAGGAGGCGACAGCAACTCCATCCTTGGGGCATCGTCAAGACTGGACTGGCCCATGTTGGGGTTGTGTAGAGGAAGAGGGGCGGACTTGTCAACGGAGAATTCAGATGCTTCTTCAGAATGTGACATTTGGATGCTGTACTTCGAATATGTGTGTGTACGATGAGAATTGGCAGAAAGAATTGGGGTAGCGTTTCAAAAGAAGGAGGGTGGGAGGTGTTGTCAAATTATAGTTTTTTTAACCCCCTTGGGTGCAGGCTCGCGATACTACTATCAACTTCACCCGCGGTTAGGGAAACCGAAGAGCTATTACGTCTCTCTCGTGGGGCTTACCCACGCCCTACAGCAATTGAGGCTGGCTGGGATGGGAGCAGCAGAAAAGATCGGGTCAGTCGGTGGTGCAGACGCAAACGGGATGAGGGGGTGGCCGAAGATGACAAGATTCCCACAGCTGACAAGACGGTAAGAGATTTGAAAACAGATCTGGTCAAGCAAGGGCTCTTTCTCTGCGTGTGGATCTGGAGAATCGAGAACACGTTCTTCCCCGCCTCGAATACGGGGATGAGATGGGAAGCTTCAAGGACTAGGAGCAGACGGGAAATGAATCAAAGCGCTAGGAAACCAATAACTCGGGCTCAGGTGATGCCACGGCTGCGAATAACGTTGGCCGGACGGGTGAGGGGAAGATGAAATCGAATGATGGGTTTACCGAATAACGACCTGGGGCTCGGGATTTTGGATGCGCAGTGCCGGGGTTTATTACGCTTCAACACACGCGCACACTCGGAGGCTTACACCGAATCAGGTCACTCTAATTGTGCCATTGCTACTACTGCTGCACTCCATTACTACTAGCACGAGCAGTAGTAGAAGAAGGACGCAAGTCTGGCGGGCAAAAACAGGTGTGACCGAGGTTCTACGAGTAATTGGGGATGGAGTGTCTTTGCCTGCGGGAGGGGGATGGAGGGCATGGCATCGCATTTCCATACCCCCCCCCTCCCTGTCCAGATGGGGGACATGCCATACTGACGGGGCTAAGGGCCTTGTGAGACTCTCGTGGGATTTTGGGGACCGCCGGCGTGTCCTGGCTATCCACGCGCCGGACCAGGCCGGATGCAAAATTCTTCTTAGCGTGCAAAGAGGCGGAGTGAGACAGCAGCAGCTTGTGCTGTCAGGAAAGGAGAATCCGGCGGTGCGAGAAAAAGAAGAAAAGGGGGAAGAATACAAAACAAAAACAAAAAAGGGAAGAAGAAGAAAAGAAGACATGGCACAAGTCCACACTTGGAAGCTCCGTTGGACAAAAGCACGACGACGCACAATGATGGAACCCAAACCCTCACAAACAACAGATCAGCACAACCAACATTAAGCTTCTGGGGCCCTGTACATACCTGTACATACATGAAGCCGGCCCTAGCCATGCTTGATGCATGGATGGAGCGGCGTGCATATCCCGATTAGACCAGACGGCATGCCTTGTGTGTGCACAAGTGCGAGGATTAGTCTTAGGGCATACGACTAGGCCTCCATGACCGCTTCACCGGGGGAGCCGCGTCTGTCTTGGACTCTTCATTCCCCCGACGCAGTACCGTTTATTACGAGTACTATTCCATTAGTCAAAAAAGGTGTGCTGCTCCAGAACACGGGCGCTTATCCGAATCCTGGCTGGGATGGTGTGTCAAGTGTGTGAGACCTTGCAGGACTGGCCTCAGCCACATTCGGTATTGCAATCCCAAGCTGCAGCCCCCACCCTCGCTATTCTTTCCGATCAAGATCGCGACGATGGTTGGGGTTTCCCGAGCGTAGCGGCTTCTAGCTGCGTTCCAGAGCTTAGGCGAGCAGGTAACTGAGGCTAGCCATAGGGCTTCTCTCTCTCTTGGGCTGGCGGAGGGACAGCCTATTAGGTCGGGCGGCAGAGCCCGAGTTGGCCTGTCGGCGTTGTGGGCTTGCGGTGTCTTTGTTCGGGGCCCCGGATTCGAGCTCGGGATGCTGATGCCCGAAACGGAGGCGCATGCGGGAATCACGCGGGGATCCTTGCCGCGATGTGGTTGTTGCTGGAGCGGGAAGAAGAGCAAGGCAAGGCAAGGTAAGGTAGAGTAACATTCCACAGTCAGCTTCGCGACTAGCTAGCCACATTAGCTGAGCTGAGCCGAGGCAAGCCCAAGCCCAAGCACAAGCTTCTGCCCATGGGGAAGCGTCCCGTACAGTAAGTAGTGGCAGTAGCAGTAGCAGTCGCAGACGTAGTTGGTCCCTTGTGTCCTTGTGAAGTCGTTGTCGTAATGCGACCCAGACAGTGCAGGCCGTGCCGTTAGCCAGCTAGTCAGGTAGCACTGCGCAGGGCCAAAATGCTGTGCGTCAACTTGACGTTGCCTCCACCAGTTCGAGCGAGTTCGGTCTGCTGTGGTGCTGGTTTTTGGCGCTCGGTCTCGGCTCCGTTCTTGTCCAGCCGTTTTCTCCTCCCTCGTGACCGGTTTGCGCCTCCACAATCTGGGGATTGCAATTAGACTCTGTGGATGGCGGGGAACTGAGGGGTAGCTCCCACGCGGCTCCTTAGTGCTGAAGCCAGTGCTAAACACTGCCTAAAGCAAACTGTCCCTGGCCTGGAGCCTCGAATCTCCCTCCTGGAAAGAATTGTTCCGGGAGGCGAGCCTAGCAGCTGAAGGCCACTATCGGCTTGCTAGTCGTTCTGCTGGGGGAAACAGGCCCAGACATAAAGGCCGCTCCCTACCAAGCCACACCTCGTACCACACCAACTCATCTGGCCTCTCTCTCTCTCTTCCAAACATTATTATACCTCCTAATTTCCCGTCAGCCCTCGTCCTGTCTGTCTTCGTCAGTCGTGAATCGCATTGCCAGCTCTGCTCTGTTGTTGTTGTCTGTATATTAAGACGTCGTTTCTGCCCTCTCATCCTCCCCCCCTTTGCCCTCCCTCTTCTTCTCTTTCTCGCCACCCAATATACTTGCCTCCCCTCGGCCTTGTTTCGTACAACAGGACCAACATCTTGTGAATGCTCTCATCCCTTCTTCCCAAAAGATTCAAGAGCAAGAGATTCAGAAAGTCCAAAGCCATGATCCGACCCACCTTCGTTGGAGCCATAGACCAGGGCACCACAAGCTCTCGGTTCCTCATCTTCAACCAGAGGGGCGAGGTGGTTGCCACGCATCAGTTAGAGTTTCAGCAGCACTATCCTCATCCTGGGTAAGTAGATACGTAATGTGAGACAAACAAGAGATGAAAGAAGAAAAACTTATCAATTGCGCAGATGGCATGAGCATGACCCCGAAGAGCTTGTTTCGTCTGTAGAGACTTGCGTGGATGGCGCTGTTGTTGAGTTTGAGAAGCAGGGTCACAACCGCGAACAGATTGTTGCCGTTGGCATCACTAACCAGCGTGAGACCACCGTCGTCTGGGACAAGACGACGGGCAAGGCGCTGCACAATGCCATTGTCTGGACCGATGCTCGATCCCAGGAGCTGGTTCGCAAGCTGAAGCACCGTATTGGAGCCAGCGAGCTCATCAGCCGATGTGGTCTCCCCCTATCAACGTACCCTTCCGTTAGCAAGCTGTTGTGGCTCCTTGAGAATGTGACCGAGGTCAAGGAGGCATATGAGCGTGGAACTCTTGCGTTTGGCACAGTCGACTCCTGGTTGACGTATAAGCTGAACGGTGCAACAGCCCGCAACATCCACGTCACAGATCCTTCCAACGCCTCACGGACCATGTTTATGAACCTCGAGTCGCTTGACTACGACGCTGATCTCATTGACTGGTTCCGCATTGACCGAAGCAAGGTCAACCTTCCCAAGATTGTGCCCTCCTCAGACACTGAGGCGTACGGCTCTCTGGCAACCACTTCGCTCAAGGGCACTAAAATCACCGGATGCTTGGGCGATCAGTCCGCCGCATTGGTTGGCCAGAAGGGTTTTACCGCCGGTCTCGCCAAGAACACTTATGGCACTGGTTGTTTCTTGCTGTACAACGTAGGCCCCAAGCCCGTCATTTCGACACACGGTCTCCTGACCACGGTTGCCTTTGATTTTGGCGAGGGTAAGAGAATGTATGCCCTCGAGGGTAGTATTGCCGTGGCTGGATCCAGTGTCAAATTCTTGGTTGACAACTTTGGCTTCATCGAGTCGTCATCCAAGCTTAGTGCTCTTGCCGAAGAGGTCGAGGACAATGGAGGCTGCACTTTCGTCACTGCTTTCAGCGGTCTCTTTGCCCCTTACTGGATCGACGATGCCCGAGGAACCATCTTTGGCATCACCGCCTACACTCAGCGTGGCCACATTGCTCGCGCCACGCTCGAGGCCACATGCTTCCAGACACAAGCCATCCTCCGAGCCATGGAGAAGGACAGCGGAAAGCCGCTGACTGAACTCCTCGTCGATGGTGGCATGTGCAACTCAGATCTGATCATGCAGGTACGTATGCAACAGGAGAAGACAAAACACTTAAGTAACGTATAACTGACAATTCTCAATCACAGACTCAATCTGATTTCACTGGTATCACCGTCAACAGACCAGGAATGCGCGAAACCACGGCGCTGGGTGCCGCCATCGCGGCTGGGTTGGCAATGGGTGTTTGGAACAGCTTCGAGGACCTTGAGAACGTAAACAACGAGGGCCGCACCTTTTTCAAGCCTCAGATCTCAGAGAAGGAGGCGAGCAAGCGGTTTGCTCGATGGGAGAAGGCGGTTCAGATGAGCAAGGGCTGGTTGAACGACGAGTAATGAAGTACTTTACGAGAAAGAGAGCATGTAATGAAATCCTGTTAGTCTAGCAATAAGTAATACCACGAGCGATTTGCTGTCATTTTCTATGGATTGAGCGTGCGGACTGTATCGGCCGAGACGTACTGACTTGGGCAAGTGGTGTGAGCAAGCAAGCACGCATGCATACATACATGCCCCTATCACGATCATGACATGTATCGTACATTGCATTGCGCCTCGAAAGGTCCGAAAGCTGAAGGCCGGTGCGGTGACATGGCATGGATGACACCCCATGTCACCCATGTCACAGCCTTCAATCTGACGTCTGACTGCAAGCGCCGTGGCTTGGAAATATTGCCAATTATCGCAACCTCGCGTGGCTTGCACGTGTGCCAGTTAGAGTTGGCCGAGAACGTTGAAGTCAGATCCGTGGATGCATGCACGGCCGGACGCTCACCGAGGCGTGTCTCGGACCCTGGCCCTCCGTCGAGATCCCACTTCATAAGGCTTCGGGTTCTATTTACCGGCCTCGTTGATCAGCACATGCAGCGGCTCGGCTTTGCAAGACCGAGTGTGGAGATGCGAGCGGATCGTCGAAGAAGGATCACTGATATGGAGCTCCGTTTTGCTGGGCTTTGCATAACGGAAGCTGTGGGCGCTAATTCCGTACCAATTGGTCACGCTCAAGGAGGGTTTTTCGTTGCCCACCAAGTAATATCGGATGATCATTTTCCTTGTCCGGAGTAGAGTTTGTGTTTAGAGGCCGTTTTGACACCTCGGCCGCTAATGAATGGAACGATTGGGGCCGCTGGGAGAAACTCCATGTCTCCGCATTCTTCTAGACGACGGTGATGGCTTCATGGAGTTACGTGTATTCGAGTATAGACGCGGCATCAGCAGCGCACAAGATGCCCTGTCGACAATTCTCCCCGAAGCGGGCGGGGGGTGAAGATTCTCAATTGACTAGGCCTCGATTCTTCACAGGGCATTTTCCCATCTTCCTAGTTTCCGAGCTGCTCCAACGGAGGAGTGATACGAGAACGGCTAGCGAAGCCCTCATGGTGGTAGCCCTCACACGCGTCCCGCTGACAAGGGCTTTTAACGCCGCCAGCGCTAGGCGCAAATAAGATCTTGGGAACTGAGGGAATCCCCGGAAACGACCCCGAAGCTCGCTGCTGGGTTGGGGAACATGCGGAGGCAACGAGCGAGAGGGTGTGTGCAATCATGCCTCGAGAATGCTGGACGGGTGGCTCGTGACGTCTTGCTCGGGGCTCGAACTCGGCATTTGGCCCCATCCAGCATGACGGGAGGCAATTGAGATTCGACGACGCTCCGAACACTGATGGAGTCGGATTGATTAGATGGGTGGCACAGTAGAAAAAAAAAACAGGCCGGAGAGTGGCGCGTACCGGCCGTTTGAGAGACCGACGCTCATCATGGACTCGACTTGCGGAGTCTAGCATAGCCGCGGCATATGGATTCTCAAATGACTTCCCCAAAACGGGCAGGCCAAGGATCGAGCAGAAGAAGCCCCAATCAATGACCTGCATCGTCCATGTTTCAAAAAATGCCCTGCCCTGCGCGCAAGCTCGAGTACGAGTAATGCTCGAGTAATGGATGGGATGATGGGTTGATGGCTAAAAGGGACGACCAACGAGATGGAGATTGCAGAAATGCGTAGCTTGCTTTTACTCGACTGGCAGCCTGGAGCATCTTCAGCGCGGCAGGCCAATAGTAACGCCGATAGCGCCAGCCCATGCCTGTAAAGGGCCTGTAACGGAGGTGCTAGCAGCCCGCCATGCCTGTAACTGGGAGATACAAAGCCACTAGGGGTCCCGTAAGCACAGCCGAGAGCGTGCTGTTACTAAGGGAAAAAACCCAGCCAGACGATACGATACGATATTGAATCCCCACCTCCACCTCCGAAGCCAAGCCTTGCAGAGCACAGCACAGCACAGCACGGCAAACCACCAAGAAGGAATGACGAGATATCGCCCGCAGAGTCTCCCCAAAGGCGTCGTCTCTCTGCATGCGCGATAAGGAGGAGCTTGGACTTGGACTTGGACTTGCACAGCCATATCCATATCATATCAGATGTGGAATCACCCCGATCCCGATCCCGGCCATGCATCACGCACCGTAGAAGAGCCTCCACCAGTCTCGCTATCAATGCCCGAGGAGGACGCAAACTCGGTATCGAGCCACGATGACGGCTCCAGCGCCGACGAAACCACGCCTGCCGTTGCCTCGTCGTCGCAGAACGGATCGACGGGCGCGTCGGGCAAGAAGCGCAAGCGGACCAAGTATCAGAAGACGTCGTATGTTGTGCTACTCTCTCTCTCTCCCCTCTTTGCCTCATCTCATTCTCATCTCATCTCCTCTTTTCGTCCCCTCTCCCCTCTCTCTGCCTGTCCTTATCGTTGCATATCCTATCATGCCCAAGTCATGTCACAGGTCATGTCACCTCAGACTTCCCAGAATGGGTGAATGTGACAACTCGAGTCGCCGTATCAGACCAGCCACGCTGACCCTCCCAGATGCGAGCTCTGCAAGGCGCGCAAGGTCAAGTGTGACCGCGCCGAGCCAGCATGCTCATGGTGCGCGCGGCATAACCGGACCTGCGTCTATCTAGAGAGGCAGAAGCCCGGCAGCCGCATAGGATTCAGCCTGGAGCTCGAGGCCAAGGTCAACCGCATCGATGCCTTGCTGCAGAGCCTGGGGCGGCGCGTCGAAGAGCACATTGCCAACGACCACCTGGCCGTTTCGCAGGCTCAGGGGCTGTCGCCAGCCCTCAGCAACCACTTGCCATCTCCGGCCGACCCCTATCATCAGGATGGCTCGAGGCTCGGCCATGTGGGAGCTGCAAGGAGCACTCCCACAGCAAGGCCGAGTCTTGTAGCCCCTGCGTGGGATGCAAGTAACAGCGACGTTCACCAAGACGGCCGGATTCCATCTCATACTAGCTCAACCTCATCCGCGGTAAATAACTCGTATGCTCAAACTTATCCATCTTCCAGCTATTCAGCGCCTCGGAGGGGCCCCTCATCCATCTCCGCCGCCGTTAATGACTTTCCCCCTCACGACATCGTCTACAACATCGTCGACCTCTACTTCAAACATTGCAACCCCTGGTGCCCAATCTTGGAACGAAAAACCATATTTGGCATCTTTTTCGGGTCGACTTCTCTAAACGAGCCAGATCGTGTGCTTCTGCACGCCATCGTGGCAACTACATTGAGGTTTTTAAAGGATCCCCGCCTGACTCCTGAAATGAGGGCCCATCACCATGCTGTTTCGAGACAAATCGTCCAGAACTATGCAATGGAAAATGTGAGTGTTGCGGCACTCAGGGCTCTGGTCATTCTCAGCTTGGACGAGCTGGGCACCTCAAATGGACCCAAAGGGTGGAATCTTCTCTCTCTTCTTGCACAAAACGTCAAGCAACTCGGGCTTTGTGAAGAAAGCAGCGTCTATCTGTCAGTCCAGTCTGACAACCTACCACACACGGGGTCGATACGGAGAGTTACTGCCGGGCGGCCAGAATCGTGGATCGAGGATGAAGGCCGCCGGCGAATATGTTGGATGGTATATCTGCTTGATCGTTACGCTACAATAGCGACGACGACGTTTGACTTCATGCTGGAGGACAGAAAGATGCAGAGGGTCCTTCCATGCTCTTACGATCTCTTTTCAAGAGACGTTCCGGTCGAGACACGGTCCTGGATTTCGTTGTCTCAGCCGTATGGCACTACTGGGTTTGCAACTAATAAACCAGAGAATCTGGGCAGCTTCTCCTACCACTGTGAGATCTTGAGGATACTCAGCAAAGTGCACAACTTCCTCAAGGCGCCCGTCGATATTACATCTTCTGCCGACGTGGCCAGTTGGCGAAACAACTACCGCTCATTAGACGGCGCATTGGATGGTTGGCTAAGGAGTTTGCCAAGCGACTATAGCAAAATCTCAGCCCTCTGCCACTCTGATCCTGGTAGCAGAGTAGCAAACTGGTTCATGTTGCATGGCGCCTACGTCACGTCCGTTGTACGGCTGCATTCGTCCGCGGCATATCCGACAGTCAGGTCGCATCTCTTCGTCCCGTCGTATTACGCAATGCAACGATGCTTGTCTGCGGTCCAAAGCTTGGCAGATATTGCGCGAGACGTTTTCGAAGCCAGTGGGTTAGACAACCTCGGCCCTCCATTCGTCTTTGGTCTCTGGGTTGCCGCTAGGTTGTTGCTGGTCCATGCGGCCTCAATAGGCTGCCCTGTCGACCCCAAGATCGAGTTTTTCATCGAGATTCTAGGTCACATTGGACAGTACTGGGAGGTCGCCAACAACTATGCCAAAATCTTGTCTCGAGCTGTCCAGAGAGGGCGGCAGGGAGATATGAACTTTACAGCCATGCGCAGGTAAGTTGTATAGTTGACTGCGCCGTTCTTTGATTACATTCTCGCATACTTACAGCCGTCATTAGGAGCGCACACGATCTGGCAACTCTGACATCCTCCATGAGACTATCGGGCTCTGAGCCGACCTCAACTCAAGTCACTTCCCTAAGCGAGCTCGACAACATTGACATCTTCGACTTCTTCAACTACCCCAAGTTGCTGGAGCCAAGATCAACGAACGGTCAAGCATGGCAAACCCAGGGCGTTAATGGGCTGACGGGGGAATCCATGAGAATGCCAGATCCAGAGTCGGACTGGCTTGGATACAATTCGCAATTCCAGTAACCGGGGGCGGCATGTAAGATTTCGATTTAGCGTGAATGATTGATTATGAGCAGCGATACCAACAACAGCCATGTACATGTGGAAGCGGGTGCTTCGAAAATGAGTGTTTAGATATTTCATCAAATATTTATGAGTATACAATTCCACAGTTACGATTGCGCAATATTTGACAAGTACACGTTGTATTGCAAGGTGCTAGGTCATTTGTTGGTTGACATTAGAAAGTGCCTATTGTCTAATCCATGCGTATGACATTTCCACCCCATTTCCTCTTATTGAACATCGACGATGGTCTACTTCAAAATGTAGGATAGGCAACTCTTCAACATATCTGAGCCAGCAATCAAGCATTACTACTCCTTGACGTCTTGAAGCTCTCCAGTCTTGATGTCATATACGTATCCGTAGACCTTCAAGTCCTTCTTTAGATAAGGGCTGTCCTTGAGAATCTTCATGTCTTCAATGACACTTGCTTTCAAACTAAAACGGCAGCACATCAGCATCAAGCTCCATACCAGATTAATCAAGAATAAGCCTACTTACTCGAGAATCTCTAAAAAGTCCATCTTGGCAATCTCAGCAGCATTATTAGGTGCCTTTTCTGTCAAGGACTTGTGAAGGAAGTCGTTCCGGAGGTGAGTAAGTCCGCAATCTAGTAATAGTTCCATTAGTACTTGCTACCATCAAGCGTTGGGAACAGGAAGCTTCACCGGTGTGGTGGATGACAATGACTGCGCCAACGCCAAGCACATGGTCGACGCAGATGATGGATCTTAGGGCTTCGCTTGCACGCCCACCGGCGTTTCTAACCTCGCTGACTTCTAAAGGGGAAGAGTTAGCAGTCTGTCGCTTGAGGGTTGAAGAAAGGACGTGAGCATACTCATTCCAAATCCGCCAAGAAACTGGTCAGGAAGGACGCGCGGGTCGCAACAGGTTACTGTATAAGAAAGAATGTTAATGGTAGAGGAATAGAGGGGAAGGGGTTGTGAATGACTTACCGACCATGACTACGCTTGCGCCAGGTGGTAGAGAGGCCCTCAATTGTTCCAAAGTTGGCAAGGGCTGATGAGTCGATGAGCATTGTCTGTCAAACATTGTGTTAGATGGAATTTCCAGGGTAGAAACTGGTCAAGAGCCATACTCGGCATGTTGGAGCATGCCCTGAACTTGTTCTTCTTGGGATGCCATTTTGTAAGTTGTGAGGGTAGAGTCAAGAGTTTGAGAGTGAGAGAAAGAGTGGTAAGAAGTGTTTATCAGGTTTGAGAGTAGAGAATGGATTTCGAGGAGGAAAAAGACGTCTTCTTATACGGTCTTCTTGCTCGGTTTATGTCTGTCGGCCTTTAGGGAGCTCTTCTTACCGCACGCTGCATATCATTATCAAGAGTCTTGGCGCAATGGATTTCCTAAAAGAGTATAGGGGCTGAGTATACTTAAATCGACATAGCTGTAATCTCACGGTTCCTTACATGGCTTTCTCTTCTCTTCTTCACCACAAGGATTACAGAAGAACTGACAGAAGAACAGGCTTGAGTATCTCAGAACACAATTTATTTATATTACACATAGGGACAAACTGGCCTTGGGGCTGTTCATATCATTACTGCCGGACGCATAAAAATTTAGATAGCTCTTAAGTGGGGTTTTTAGTCCCCGTTTCAACCGAAGGTATATGTGACGCGAGTAGGATGCCCATCGTTTCTAGTTTGGAGATGAAGTTCTCACACCATACGACCTCCTCCAGCTTATTTTCCTCCCTAAAGATTTGCAACGCCACGTTGATAGGATACAGTGTTGCCGCTGGCCCATATAGTCCCATCTCGGCCTGGAGATGGTATCGCATACTCTGGCAGATGTCTTTTGCGAGCGCTACCCTGTTTTCTGGTGAGATCGTCCGCTGCTTCAAAAGACAGGCCATATCAATTCCCTTCTCCTTGGAAAGGGCTAGCAGAGCCGATGTTGATATTTGTATAACTAAGAGAAAGCTCCAATAATGAGACATTGTGTTGGCAACTAGGATATTCGCAAATTCGTATGAGATTGGAGAAGAAGTTTCGTGGTCCGGAGATGATGCAACAGGCCACCACAACACTCTAGAATTTGTGCTTATTTTGAGATTTGCTTCCCAGTCCTCGAGACGAAGCAACTGAGTGTCGAAATCTTTGTAGAGAGCCACAATCTCCTCCTTCTGATGCTCTTGGCCTGATTTAGAGATTATGTCAAGCCGCTGCAGAAGGGATGGCAGACCAGAAATCTCGTCTAGCAGGCTCTGCATTAAAGATTTTGACTCAGACGAAAAAGGCTCTAATTTCCACGCGGACTCATCAAGGAAGCTTTCTTTTCGTTGTTGAATTGCTCCGAGTAGCTGTCGACGTCAGTGATGCTGCTGTTGACTTATATGTGCTCCTTGACTCACCATGAATATCCGGAAGCCTGCAAAAAGCTGATGCAGAACGCCTGTTTTGAAAGCTTCTGGGCCTTTCTCTTGGATTAGTTTACAAACACCTCGAGTGTGCGCTGACCATCCATTGTGTTCAGTGCCTAGTAGGACCTATCGAGACAAATGTTAAGCTTTTGAATTGACATCGGAAGCAATTGCCATACCTCAGCGAGAGTCAAGCACAATATTATGGCCAATAATTCTTCAAATGACACTTTTCTGGCCATAGTAAGGGTAGATTTTAATAGAGAAAGAGTCTCGCCATAGGCCTCAAGTGCCAGTGGGGTTTTCCTCAGGATCGAATAGCCCAGCGATTTAATCGCAAACTGAAGAACAGCCGGATGTAACAAAGAGCGTGCTGCAATCTCTGGAAGCAGAGTGACCCAGGAGCCACAGACCCGAGAGTCGAGACAGGCAGCTGTGCCGTCTACCGTCCGGACCAATGATCTTTCCTGAGCAGGGGTGAAACTCTCGATAATGACCGAGATGAGATAGTCCTGCTCCGTCGAGAATGTCTCATTGGCCTGAGCGACTTGGAATTTGATTGCGGGTCCGGCTGTTTGCCGACTCTTGGCCCTGGATTTCTTTTCGGGCCCTTTCAGAGAGCTTGGAGATGCCGGAACATGCTTCGCCTTTCTTCGAGACTTCTTAAGTCCAACATCTCCCTCCATGAAAATCGTTTGACGGTGATAGCCGCCACACGATCTCCCTGTCAACAAGCACTGGGAACACGACGGCGTTTTTCGATCACACTTTACCCATTATCACGATTGTTCTCCCAATGAGAAGCTGGACACGACTCGACTTACCGCGATTCTCCGCACAGCGCAAGTGCTGCACCTTTTCGCTTTTCTGAATTCGCTCATGCCTCAAACAAGCTCGGTCTTCGGAACAATTACAGTCTTGGCTCAGGCTGTATCCGATTGTGCTCGGAGATGTAAAGAAAAGCGATTTCTGACTTTCTGCTTATTACGTCCCTGACAAATCACGAGCGGGAAGCGTTTGGCCCAATTTGGCAACCGAACGCGCCAAGACTGGCGGAGCTTTTCCACAAAAGCTCAGAACTCTGGAAGATGATTCGATTGGCGGCAACGAGGATAATCATGAGACGGGCGAGGGTAGGCGAATGCGAATCCGACGAACGAGTTCAATTCCCCCACTTCTCGGATATCGTCCAGTCGATTCTATTTCTCAGCTTTTGAAACTCATGTAAGCCCGTTTTGAAGGGTGCCTTACTTAAACCTCGATCCAGTTGCTCAACTCAGCGTGTTCCATCCTTGCCCAACTAGACACCCGAGAATTTCCTAAAATGGCCGTTTCATCGTCATCATCATCGCTTCTCCTCTATGCTGCTGCTGGCCTGTCCGCCGTCACAGTGGCGGCACACACGCAGATGGGCCTCGATCTCGTACTCCCCTCTCTCAGGAAAGCAAACCCAACAGATCCGGGCCTGGTGGCTGCTAAAGTCGGCTGGATGGAGCTGAACCAAGGCTTTATCTGGATATGTAAGTCTATTATTTTCTCTTGTAGCTCGCTTTCTCTTTAACAACCCTTTTTATATAATTGGGTCACCCGCTTCAAGTGAAGACGAAACACCCCGTATTTTCACTTAGGAAATGAAACGCAGAGCGAGCCAAAAGAAAAGACAGAGTGAGATTAGATGAAAGCTGACAAGCGTAAATAGCGATAATGGCGGTAAAATGGGCACGCCATGGACTCACAAGCCCGTTTGACAAAGCTTTTGCGGCCGTCTTTGCGATTGGTAATGTGGCTTTCGGGGCGTGGTATGCGAAAGTAGGCTTCCCGGTGATATTGGTGCCTCTTTGGGGCATTCCAGGTTTGATTGGATTGAGCCAGTTGGTTTGAGTCCTTTAATTCGAAAACAGAAGAAATGTCTTTACAAAGGATGCGATATGTAAGAATGGCGCTTGAGGAGAACGTTGAAGCCTTGGGTTAGATTCAAGGGAGGACATGAATTGGCGAAACTAGCACGCGAATAGTATCATTACGAATATTCCATCCAATCTATCATATCACTCCATTGAGTCTCTATGAAGTCTTCCATTGTTAAAAGGGACAGTAACTCGCCTTTCAGGGCGTCTGGTCTAACATTTGGCGCCTAGCCTTCCGTGCATGAGACGCCAGAGCGCATGATGGCAACCGTCGACGGGTATTTTTTTCAGCCTTGCTTCGCCTTAAAACGAGACCTCTATGGCATAATTGGGAAATCGTTTCGTTATCCTGCTTGACCCGCATCCACCTAGTTAATGTGTTGTCTCTAGCTCCCAGCCCAAGTTCCATAGTCTCTGCATCCAATGCTGAAATATCTCAGCAGCTGGTATCTAAGGGAGCTATGTGCCACTTAAATAGTCACGCAGTTAAACATTAGAGGATTGGGCAAAAATATAATTCTATAGGTTGATACAAAGGGCGAATTATGATCCTAGTACACTTGCAGTGTACCATTACTCTTTACCTTGGGCCTTCCTCTGAATAGCGAGCATCTTCTGCACTGCAGGACGCTGCAAGACCCTGTTGTGCCATGCAAACCAGTTAGGCCACAACTTCTTGCGGTCTTCGGCGGTTGCAGACTCTTCATCGCCCAAGAGAATGGTATCCAAAGCCAGGTCCCAAGGGATATATGCCAGATCGGCTAGAGTAATCTTGTCTCCTACCAGGTACTCCTTGTCTCGGAGGGCGCGGTCAACAGTGGTGATGGTCCTTTTGACCAAGGCCTGAAAGTGCTTCGTTGAGCCCTCATTTTTCAGGACGTGTTGCGCAATCAGGCCCTGTTTGATTCGAACATTAGAACTGGTCAATCTAAAACTAGGGCATCGTTCTTGACAAAACTTACCTGAGCAAAGAATGGTCCCTGAGAGGCCGCCTGAAACCCGAGCCATTGCTTGATAAGAAGCTGATTCTGCTCGCCATCCACGCTAAATATACCCTTCTTGTCATAGTGCTCGACCAAATATTCGCTGATCAGGTTGGACTCTGTCAGCTCAATGCCAGTTGTGGGGTCCTTAATCCATGGGACACGTCCAGCTGGATTTTTCTTTAAAAAGTCTTCGTGCTCAACACCACCATTTGCATCTCCAAAGGTGAGATATGTAGCGTTGTAAGGAATGCCCAGTTCCTCAAAAAGAATAATATTCTTCCAAGGGTTGGGGCCATCGCCTTTATTGAGAATTCATCAGTTTATTGCACAACATTTATATTGGGAATCCACAGATCTTGGTGGTATACTTACGGTGAGAATAAAAGTCAATCGCGTTAGTTGCCATGTCAGTGTTTGTTGTTTCCACGTTCTGGGCTTGTGTCTTGCTAGAGGTTGATGTATGTGATAGTCGAAGTCCTTGGAGAATCTTTTGAATGTTTATGTCCTGAATGATACGAATTCTTGAGATACTCCGGGTTGAGATACTTATACTTTTTCAGGCCCTATGTCATCTGCAATCGCTCGTAGCATTCGTATCACGTCTTTGTTCGTTAGTAAACTTTCGCACCAGTTCGGGAGCAATGCGGTAGAATTTTTGGCCTTTAGTCAGTCATCACAGGTGCTTGTTTCTTCATGGGTTGCTTTATGGAGGCGTAGACACCATCAAGTTTGACAGTCAAAGTATAGCTCATTATAATTTGATACCCTAAAATACCTAGTTGAAGAGACGGTAATTTAGAAAGGTTTTGCATGGTTTCCTATCTTGCCAACCCTACCTAGGTAGTGGCGCATTCTTTTTTTCTTCCTCTGAACACCAGCAGTAAATGGACATGAGTAACAACCCATGCGTAACATGCAATGATGCAATTCTAGTGAAACTCAGGATTCCATGTCAATTGAGTGTAGAGTGGGGAAGTCATAGTTGGACATGACACAGCTAAAAGGCATTATCAAGCCTGTGAGAAGGAGGTCTTGAGATCATGATATCACATTGCGGTTCTGTCCGCAGCTTCGTCCGCAGCTTCGTCCGACAAGTTCATTGCGTGAATTGACTACTGTAGGGAGCAAGACCCTAATCTGGTAAAGGCGAGCGAGAGGCGTACACGGGGGGGACGGGAGCTCAAGTCATGTGGAGCTGACCAGGAGCTTCCCCCCCAATCGTGGTCTAACGCGGAGTTCTCCGTGTCTTAGTGTCTGTCGGCTAATTTCGACGTTGCGCTCAAACTCGACGGGCAATGAGAGAGTTGGCGTAAAAGGTCCGCAATTCAGAGAGTTGAAGCTTTGTCCACCAGCAATGCCGGGCGACTCTTCATGCTTTAGTCTCGTAACGATCGGAATATGCGGACAACGGTTTACTCTCCCGTCCTATTAGATTCAACCCTGCGAAGCACTATTCGAAGCTCTCTTCCATAGTGACAGCTGCCTATGCCGCCGGGCAGTTAGACTTTTAACGTTTGATACTTGGCTATGCCCGGAGCGGAAACGAACGGTTTCCTAATCAAGTCTTGCCCTCCATGATGTGCCCGGGGCGGTTGATTTCTACGTCATGCATGAGTAAGCATCAGCAACTGCTGAACATATATGTGACTGAAGACAATGGCATTTTCTTTTGCATGAGCTCTTCAATACCAGAAACTAGATAACCATCAGTATCAGGATTCCACCTACCAAATACCTAACTCCAACATGGATCTGAGAGAACCCAGCCCCTCTATCTCCTCTTGGGACGACAGCCAATTCAGCTATGATATGCAGGGTCCAACGGACATGACATATGATGTACGTGAACCTCTCTTAGCCCAAGGACCCCTTCGGAAGCGGGGCTGACAAGTGATTAGGAAGCATTTACGGAGGTGATGCAGTGCTTTTTGCCCATACAGCAGCCAGATTTCACTGCTCTTTCGTCGACATGCAGCTCTCCCATCAAACCACTCACTCCACAGTCAATTGATGGAATGTCAGAAGCTTTCATCGACACATTAAACCCACCATTCTCAGCTCCATCGAGTCGATCTCAATCGCCTGCATCGTCATCACCAACATCACAAATTGATCTAACAGTGGTACACAAACTTTCAAAACGGCAGAGGAATAGAGATGCGTAAGTATACTACTAACGTCTCCCCAAAGAAAGTAAAAAGGAACAGGAGGCTGACATAGAGCATCAGGCAACGAGCGTATCGGGAGAGGAAGGAGAAGTTGCTTCAAACCCTTACAGAAAAAGTGGAAAAGCTTGAAGCTGCGTATAACGTAGTAAAAGAAGAGCGCGACCAACTTCGGCAGAAGCTGGATAGTTTGACCAACCCCCCTCCACCTACGGAAGGTGATATTCCAACCTACAATGATCAATTTGCGTCCTTTACAAATTTCCAGTTCGACAACTATCTATTCAGTAACCTACCACGGCACCAAATCATATTGCCACTATCATGAGAAAGATGGTGACTATTCACTATCACCTGAAAATTCCTTCCACTTCGTCTTATTACACACATGATTGAAGCGTATACCTAGAGAGCCATGGGATTAGGATGGTTTAACGAACAATAGACTTATACTTATAGAGAAATCTACTAATGACGGCCGATAGCTTTGGAAAAAAGTGTATTGAGCATTTTACTACTTCTTGATTTTGTTATGAATAAGTATGTTGTAGTAAACTACCTATTGTATGTTTATTGGGCCCTTTAAAGTAATCTTTTGGTGGATTTTGCCACATATGAGCTATTATGAGTCATGACATGAAATCACTGGTTGTTTACTGTAGTTGATACAAGGACTTCATGGGGAGGATAAAGGTAAGTTCGTTGTACAGAATATGGATGAAAAGTCCTGCCTCTTCGTAAGAGGCAGAAACTATGCCACTCCCGGTGAATACTTCTCCATGACAAGAAAAGAGATAATCTTTGGTTTCTAGAATTGTGAGTTCCAAACGCCGCCCATTGAATCACATGGCCAATTCATCTTGATTCGGAATTTTTCTCCCCTACATCTAATGCGACTAGAAATCTGCTCACACCATTGTATGCCGCCACAGCTACCGTAAGTTCCACAATTTCTCTGCTGTTGAGACCTGAGTTTTGCAGCTCCGTGAATATTTCATCCTCTATTGCAACGTCCTTTGTCATGGCGTCTGCATATCTGAGAACAGCCCATTGGTCGAGGCTTAGGGGTCCTCTGTCCGACGGCCGCGGCGTTTCCACTACCTTCATTTTCGCCGGGTCGAATCCTTCACACCGATGTAACATTGCTATGTGCCCGTCATATTGGTACCAAGCTCGGTTAAGCAGGGCAACGCGGCAGATGGCGAGCTCTAGCAGATCAGCTCGCAAGACCGATCCTGAATAGATGGCATCAAAGAACGAATGCCAGCCCCCGGCTATCGTAGGCGAATGAAGTAGAGTTCGGTCGAGAGACAGTAGCCCAAATTTACCCCGGCGAGCTAATATCTGATCAAGTACCACTCTGCCCGCAGTATCGAGACTGGTAGGCGGATTAGGTACGTAGGGAAGACGCATCTTTCGTGCGGTATCTTCGAGAACTAGTGGTGCGATGGCAAATGGAGACACTTCTTTTAATAGTGAGCCTATTTGAGTTGCGCCTAGAAATTGAGATGGGACTTATATATATATGTGCATGCTATTTACTATGAGCTATCTTGCTGTCTAAATCGTAAACAAGTGTTGGAGGGGGGCATTTTGCTGTGGCATCTTATTACTAGTAATACTATAATAGCATAAGCCAAGAGCCGCGGCACATCGAACGCTCGCATTAGTAGCGCAAAGCTCGCAAGGAACTAGGTGGGCATTGAGCAAACCTTGTGAAACGAATGCTAGTTGTGACTGCTCATAGAGCAGAGATGTAAATGAAGTCTGGCTATGCCTGCTTTGCCGTGGCTTGTTTAGATGGGGTGGGTCAACTACATATGAGGTATTAAGATGAGGAATCAACAATTAAACAGCAATGCCCATTGGCTAAGGGATCGGTCATCAAATTGTGCCCCCATATTGGGTGATATTTGGTACTCTGCGCGTATATGCAGTTGCATTCCGAGCGAATACGGACAGATGGGGTACGATGTCGATTGGCAGGTGCTTAGAAAGAAAAAGGAGCCAAGTGGCGAGGTCTGCTGAGTGAGAATATTTGCTACGCGGTTAATTAGAAGTAATGGTATAAATAAACTCCTAAGTCAATTAACAAAAGATTAATAATTAAAGGTACAGCTATGAAATGAACTGGTATATTTGTATATTCTTGTCGGCAAGTTGAACTCAGCGGTGTTATGCTTTTACCGCCGTAATGAGAAAATAATTAAGGAATCAAATTGGTCCGTATTTAGTAACTCTGCCTCTTGTAAGCCAACACATAGGAAAGTTTGTAAGCCACAGATTTGAGCACTGGCAGCTAAATTTATGAACAGGCATGATGCGAGTGGCAGAACATGGTGAATGAGGTGTTCAATATATAAAGCAGGGCCAGAAACAAACCTGACCTATAGAAAGTGAAAACATAAAGTATTAGAGTTCTCGATTTATAGACAAACGCATCATAACAAAGATGTCATTCACGAAGCAGCGAGTTGAGTTTAAAACTCAGGATGGAACAACCCTTCGCGGGAACTTGACGTTGCCGGTTGCATCAAAAGCACCAGCTGTTATCATGATTACGGGGGTACGAGTATTTTGATCGACCGATGTATGCAAAAAAGCGACTAAATTACTGACACACAATCTTTCTAGCTCACTTTTCTGAAGGAACACGGTGCAGATGACACTGCGGAAACATTCCAAAAAGCCGGGTTTGCCACGCTACAATATGATCACCGCCATTGGGGATCGAGCGACGGACTGCCCCGACAACATGTCAACCTCTTCCAGCAAGCCGAAGACTTGTCAGATGCCATCTCATATATGACCGGCAGATCAGACATCGACGGCGACAGAATTGCAATTTGGGGAATTGGCCACGGCGGAGGAGTCGTCATACAGACAGGCGCGTATGACAAGCGCGCGAAGGCGGTCATGGTGATATCTCCATTCTTCTCTGGGGAGGTTGATATGCTCAGATTTCCGCCAACGGCGTACCAGGACGCATGGGAGGAGCGTGCATCGCGGATCGCGAACCCTGGGACTGAGCATAAATATGTGCCCATCTTTGCGGAGTCAATGGAAATGGCCGAGAAGAGTCCACTGGATAGCATCATTGGAAGTCCTCAGGGATTCTTCTTATGGTCAACGTTCAAGCCATTGTCGGATGCAGCAGGAACTCCATGGGAAAACAAGCTGACGCTTGAGAGCTTGTATTGGCAGAGCAAATTTGAACCAACTACATCGATACACCGGATTTCTCCTCGCCCGATTTACTGGGTTGCAACGGATGCTCCGCTGCTGCCAAATTACCAAGACCAGGTCCGAGCTTATGAGAAAGCGTTTGAACCGAAACAGTTTCGCGGTTTCCGTAGTTTAGAGGAATCCGTTGTTGGTCCGGCACACGAGGAGAATTTGAAGGAGCAGGCTGACTTCTTGAAGAAGTGGGTGTAATAAGCAGTTACGCACGATAATGAATGAACAGTATTGGTGGATGTTTGTGAAATTATGCCGTAGTATAGAAACACGCTGACAATTGCAAATAATATAATATTTCTCTACCCATAATTCTCTGCTCAGAAATTCGATGAATCACTGCAAAAATGACTGTGCTATTGACTCAAAAGACAAGAAACAGACGCATTTAAGCATGAGCCTATTTTGTGATTCAGCCTGTGTGGAATAGATGAGATCATGTTATCATCTTCTTGTTGGAATAGCCTCCAATGGGGCCTAGCATCACACAATGAGAATTCGGGGTTTATATCATTAATGAATGCACTGACATGCTGTAGGTTACTGAGCTACTTCAGAGAACTCGTCATAATGGACAGCACAATCTATTCATGGCATTGATATGTTCAATCACTTGTATCATATTCTCATATCTTCTTATGCTAGACTCCGCTTATTATCGATATACCTTCGTTGACTTGTTGATATGGCGATGATCGCTATTTCTGCGCAACCAAGACTCCACGATATCTCATTTGCCCATCAAGAAGCTTTTTTAATGCTTCTGTAGCGCCAGCTGCAGTTAGTGGAAATTCTTCCACAACTGGGGCGATCTTATGACGAGCAGCAAACTCAAGCATTTCACGATGTATCTGCCGTGTAGCGATCATACCTCCCTGAAGTCTCAAGCCACCCATTATGAGTCCCATCGCTGGTATCGAAACGTTGTCAAAAGAAACTGTAATCGGGTAAATTGTCCCCTCTGACGCCATAATGGGTAGAAAGAGGTTCCAGTCTGGTTGGGCGTTGCTGGTGACCAGCAAGTGATCAATCGGAGCAGGAATTTCCAGTTTCTCGACGCCCTTTGTCGTATAAAATTCGCTTGCTCCAAATGCCATCGCTTCAGCTCTCTTTTGCTCAGTGCTCGAGAAGACGACAACTTGACATCCCATTTTGGAGGCAAACTGAATGGCCAAGTGACCCAGGCCTCCCACTCCAATGACTCCGACGCGATCCGTAGGGCGAATACCATTGAGCTTCAACGCGTTGAAGACTGTGGAGCCTCCACACATTAAGGGACCGGCATGGCTTGACGAAATATTGTCCGGTATCTTGTAGATAAAATCTTCTTTCCAAACTGCAGCACTTGCGAACGAGCCTTGGTCGAAGTTGGCAAGACCAAACATTTCTCGTTCTGCGCAGAAAGTCTCCCTGCCTGTAAGACACTGTTTGCAATGCCCGCAGCTGTTGTGTTGGTATCCCCACCCAACACGGTCACCTCTTTAACGGCACGAAATTAGTGACTGCCAATGGTAGAGATTGTATGCAACTTACACCTTGAATCTCGTTACTCCTGGCCCAATTTGTTTTACAATTCCAGATCCTTCATGGCCAAGAACCATGCCTGCTTGCCGATAGTGCTACAATTCATCGTCAGAGCTGCGCGTTAGAGGCGCAAGTAAACACGAAAGAACATGGCTTACATAGTCAGTGAAACAGACACCGCTGTGTGTGATATCGATGACTACCTCGTCAGACTTGACCTCGCGTGATGAGGTTGCATCAACGAGTGTACCGTCTGGAGATCCCTTCACGACCTTGAACTCGACCATGTTGCCTTATTTCCTACTCTACTGTGCGAAATTATTTGTTTGCGGATCTGATCTTTTGTTTATCTCTGCCTCTATAATTGCAGATTTGAGCATTTATGTATGCTCAGCAACATAGGTTTCCGTCAACCCAATGAAGAAATAGTTAATATGCACACAGCTATCGTCTGACACCTATGTAGTGTTGCAGTGTGTAAGTGCTCTGTCGGATACGCTGGCTGTTGTGCCTAGCGCTGATACAAATAAGGATATCGGTTTAGGAATCAAAATCAGTCATTGGGTGGACTGGAACTTTTTGCTACCCAAATTGAGAGCCTCATTCATAATCTTTAGGTGTTAGTAATTATATTCTTGATGAAGTTACTTCATGCTCTTATCCAAGCAAGCTGGCCACGTAATTATACAAGCGTACACCTTTCTCCTGAAGTCGTTGGAATGTACCAACGTTAATGGCGGCATTCGGTGTCGCCTACAAATTAGCCACCAGCCACCTCACAGTACACAGGCGGCTATATCTGCGTCTTCTCAATGATTGACAAAGCGATCATACTTCTACAACAGTAGTATTAGAGATTGAAACGTTGGCTTACACATTCAACTCCACTCTGGAGTACAACAGCAGATGAATGTTCCCCAATTGGAAAGTTGATTCCGATCTAGGAATGGCTTTGGTAATACTCGTTTAACCGGCTGCCATTTGATCTAGGTTTCTTGCAGGTCAGAAAGAAATTTTATAGAAACTCTTGCCACTATATAGGTAGACTTAGGTCCTCTCTGGGATAACTTTACAGATAAGCAAGCGTTAGTTGGCAACACAAAGAGCAACATACAATATCCAATCCGCAGTACTCGATACAAAATGGGTCAACCTGCTATTGAGATTGTCGTCACTGACGTCGGTGATCACACAATCGACGATGTATCCACTCAGGATGGAAAAGACTGGTTGGAGGCATTTAGAGCAGGAGCTGAAACGATTCCCGGCGTTGTACGAGCTTGCTGGGGCCGAAGCTATAGAGACTCTAACATTGCCATGCATTTTATCGGTATGGAGCCCTGGTAATATTCTGCGGTCGCCTGGCTCTAACAATACAGATTACAAAACACGCCGTCAACATGATGTGCATAAGAGAGACGACCTTGGTGGAGCTGTTCCTGAGTCGTTGTGGCATATCATGGATAGGGAGAAGACCGATCTCTACGTGATTATCCCAAACACCCCCGACCGAAGCATCCTCTATGCACCACAAACCAATGTAGTCTTCTTCTGGGGTATCGATGAAGACGCATTCAGAGCGAAGCAAGATGAATTTTTCACTGCCATTGAGAAATCAGATTCCTGCCTTGGTTACATCTGGGGTGAGATTCAGCCGCCCGTGCTTTCTGACAAGAGGGGCTATGCTGCACTGGGTAAGGGAGGAGTGATGATTAGCGGATGGAAGAGTCGTGAAGAGCACGATCGAGATGTCGCAAAGCCCAGAGTTGTGGAGGCTTACAAAGCTGTTTCGGCCACTGTCGAGAGGACTGACACTTGGGGAATGCAAGTTTCGATCGTGGAAGAGAACGGACACTTTCACAAGTGGCAGCGTTTGACTAACACCGATGTTACGCGATGGGACCATTCCAAACGGCCAATTGTTTAATTGTATAAGCTAGAATGCATTCATGTGCTCTAGATATTAATAACATTGTTACCAAAAACCCTTGACTTAAAGATTATTGGGGAGTCTCATAACTTTCGTGTATATTGTGTGTTCCCCGTCAATGGCTCTCCTCTAAATGGTCACAGTAGCTTTAGACTTTTGAATCGGGCTTTTACCTTTGCTTATTTCAAGTTGCTATCTAGTCAAGGCGACTCATTCATCTTTGCGCTTAAGCACGGTGTAGAATTAAAATATGGCTTCAATCTAAATATTTTTTTATTGATCTTGCAGGTAGGCAGCATAGATGATGGGGAATTGAATTCTTGTGATTGACTCTTAGCAGTCTTTATATGCATAACACGTGCGGCTGCTTAATCATAGATGGATGACTTCGAGGCGATAAATAAGTGAGGTAATTAAGTATATGTATCTATAACAAGTCTTTGCTTTTCTCTCTATGCTACAGTTTGTACAGATTACATAGTGTACTTATTGGCTTCCAGCAACCACCGAACTGCCGTTGCAAGCTCCATTCCCGCCTTAGCGGTCGTTGGTAGCTGAGGAAATTGTACGAACCTGATGTGTCTGTTAGTTCAAAGGCTGAATAAGAAAACTGTATCATCACTTACCAATTGGGCAATTCGTAGTGATCAGTTCGAGTCTGGACACCGGCTTTGCGGAGCATGGCCTCATACAAATAACCTTCGTCTCGTATAGGGTCAGGTCCGTCCATAGCAAGGTATGTTGGGGGGAGTCCCTTGAGGTCTGCCCAAGCAGGGAAATTCTCTCCCTTCCTTTGCTCTGGTTCGGGAACATTTAGTATAGACAGATACTTCTGCCAATCCTTTTCTCCAAATACGGGAGCTTCGGCGTTTTCCTGATGTGAGACAACCTTTTGAGCCCATTCTGATGGGACAGATTGCGGGCCAGAGTATACTAGAACCGTCGGAACAATCAAGCACTGGCCTGCAAGCTGGATTGAAGGGTGTCTGTCGCGCGCACGAATAGCAGTAGCAGCAGCTAAATGCGCACCAGCGGTGGCACCACCAATGTATAAGCCCTCTGAAACATTGCCTCCATAAGCTGATGCATCCTTGTTTACCCATTGAAGGGCATACTCCGCATCCGAAAGAATAGTGTCCCATGAATTTTCCGGTGCAAGTCGGTATTCGAAGGAAATAATGACGAGCTCATTGCCGTGTCCGATCATGGCCCGGCAGCCAAGGTCATCGCCGTCTACATTTCCAGTAGCCCAATATCCATTGTGGAAGTAAAGCATTACCGGGAGTGTTTTTGCACTGGTCTGCCCCGGGGAATACACACGAATTCTGAATTTGTGAGTTGGCGCGTGTGGTAAAGTGATGGTTGTGTCGACAGCCTTGACACTAGCAAGGGCCGCCATTGCTGGCTCCTTTAGCAAAGCTATGTTATCCAAACTTTGCTGATTAATAGTTCTTCGGACGGCCTCCAAATCTTGATCATGATGAATATAAGTTGGGTTTGTAGCGGCGAACTGGTATTTCTCAGTAAGGACGCTTCATGATATCCCAAAGGTGTTATCTTACCTCGTTCCACTCTCTTGATAGTTGTGGAAGTGACATTTCGCAATTGATATACTATTTGGAGTAGATCTACGATTAGATATTTGAATGAGAGCAAAGTGATTACTGATATGTATTGTGGGTAGTTGTTCGATATGGCGATGCAGAGATGCAGAACTTGGCAAACTCATGATAATGTTCCATATATAACGGTCCTGGAGTACCTACTGAAGTTCTGTTCCGCAGTTCTCTTAGCTCTCTTGGCGCATGCCCGGGGATTCCGGCCGGAATGAGAAGCTGATTAGGAAACAAGTGACTGATGTGGGAATCGGGCCCGCTCCCACACTATATTTTCGTACTATGGCGTCCTTCTCATTGAACTCAAACCTGCTGCAACGGTCTATGGCATCAAATCTTCATGAACGATACATTGATCAGTGACGCAATAACCGACTATTTCTAGCTTTGAATGACATGGCTCAGATTTTCTAGATATTGGGCGGAAGATGCCGCCGTCGGTACGATAATACGAGACAAACATTGGCGCATTTTAAATCAGCGTTACATGATCCTTCGTCTGCGACCCGAGTGGTAAATTTGAAGACATCTTTTTTATATGCTTAAGCATATTGCCTAAAGTAAAAGCGATGCAATGAGTAAAATCTCAATTGTAAAACATCCCATGATATGGCGACATCTCTGTATCGGCCGTAACAGGTTGGTAATAGTGGAATACTCCAGAGATGGATTATAACCATAAAGCTAGGAGCTTCCTGTCGAGTTATATAGAGTCTTAAATTACCACTGGTAACTGGCCTGCTGCGACCACGAACATATAAAAATATAAACACTTCGACATAGGACCAAACCCTCTGCCAAGATCCTAGAAGAAAATGGCAATTTCGAAGCGGGTTGAATTCCGGACAGTGGACGGGGTGACTCTAAGAGGCGATTTGTATATGCCAAATCCCACAAACAATAAGGTCCCTACTGTGGTGATGACGCAAGGAGTTAGGCCTCATAATCACCGTCAACACTCATATTCATGTTATTCTGACTTTTATGAACTAGTTAACATTGCTAAAAGAACACTATTTGCCTGATTTCGCTATACGCTTTCAAGCTGCAGGCTATGCCGTGCTTATCTACGATCACCGCGGATGGGGCTCCAGCGAAGGAGAACCGCGCAACGCCGTAAATCCAATGCAACAAGCAGAGGACTATCATGATGCGGTAATTTTTGCCCGCAGTGTCCCCGGAATAGATGAAGATCGAATTGCCATGTGGGGAATAGGGCATTCTGGTGGCGCAGCATTGATCTCTGCAGGCAACGACGACTATATCAAAGCGGTTGTGCTAGTTATGCCTCTTCCTTCCGGAGCACGAGATGCAGCAAACTTCCCTCCAGAGTTGATGGAACAGTTCAAAGCAGAACGTCTTGCGAGAGTACAAACCCCAGCCTTGGAAGAAACATATGTACAAGTTTGGGATAACTCTCTGGAGCAGGCGTCTGGGGAGCGTGGCAGAGTCATCTTACATTCTCCCCCTGCATATGAGTTTTTCTCCGGTGGCCAACGACGTTCCGATGCCGCGGGCACTCCTTGGGAAAACAAGATAACATTGCGGAGTTTATACGATATCAGCAAAGTCGAGCCTCAGGACTTTATCCGCAGAATTAGCCCGAGACCATTGCTGTACCTAGCCGCCGTGGAGGATGTACTAACCGCGCCTCTTGAGATGCATAAGAAGGTCTTTGAGCAAGCAGGGGAGCCAAAGGAATTTATCACGCTAAACAACCATCATGTCGCCACCTATTTCGACGCCAGTTTCGAGGAGAACATCACTGCACAGATTCAATTTTTGAACAAATATCTGTAGCCTGCTCAGGGATCAAAGTATATAAATCTGCTATACAACACTGCCAAGGAAAAGTTTTGCAACTCACAGCCTTCCCATTCACATGTTTACTATGCAACTTCGCTTTGGGACACAAAACAACGAGAGAGTGTCAACGTGGCCGTCATCTAGCGCCGCATCATCTCGGTTTTAGTGTCAGAGACAGCGGCGTACGAGAGAGTAATAGAGTTAAGGAGAGGTTTTAGTCGTCAAAAAGGGATAAAGCAGCTAGGAGGTATATAATAACTATATTTATCTCTAACCTTCTTTAAAAACAAGGGGATTTATACTCCTTTATATAGTAAATCCTAGCTATAACTAGCCTTTAAGTAGTAACTTTAGTAGTATTCGCTAGCTCTATAGCTTTATTATACTTTTTCTTTCCTTAGACTTTTAATAAGCTGCTTTTCCTTTTTTAAAGTATACCCTTATATAGTTTTTTATAATCTTTTTTTATACTTTTTTATAAAGTACTATTAAGGTATTAGCCTTAACTTTTTACTATATAGGCTATAGTAAGATTTAACTATAAATAAAAAACCCTTATTTAGTATTATAATAATAAAAAACATAGTTCTTAAGTAAATAAAAGTAAAAAGCTATATAAAAGTTATTTATTATAAAGTAACTTACCTTTTATAATAATAGTCCTATAAGGTAGGTTTATAATTATTAGTTATAATACTTAAATTATAAAAAAGAGTATTTCCCTTTTCCTTTTTATAAAATCCTTAACTATTATTATTATAATTATATTCTTCCTCCCTTATTAATAATTCTACTATAATATTCCTTTTAATTATACTTTATTAAAAGCTAGTATTAAGTACTATAGTAATAACTATAGCTATAGCTATACTTATACTTATACCTCCCCCTATTATACTACTAAGGGCTAATAAATAAGTTATACCTTATTTTAGCTCTCTTTTTTTTTACTAAAACCTAGTATAAGCCTTATATTTATAAATATTATATATATTATTATAATTATTAAAAGTTAAGTAATATTATAAAATATTATTATAATATATTAAGTATATAGCCTTATCCCCTAAGTTTATTTTACTAAAACCCTACTTACTCCTTTTTAAATAATAGTAATAAATACTTTTATTATAATAATTATAATAGTATTTATATTTTTATATTAATTACTAATAAAGCTATATATATAAACCTAATTAATAAAATTAAGTTTAATAACCCTAATTTAATAAGCTAATTTTATAATAATTATATAATAAGTACTAATATATACCTAGGCCTATATTACTATACTTTAAATAAATTATAAAAAAGCCTATAATAAGGTAAGACTAAGTTCTGCTTTAGTAACTTTTACTTATTAAACTTATACTATAGTAGTAGTATAATAACCTTATTTATATTATACTTATAAAATTATAAGTACCTAGGTTTAATTAAATATTATAAATTTATTATATAACCTTTAGGCTATACTTATATTTTATATTTTAGTTTATTCTCTTTAACTTTATTAAGTTACCTTTTATTAACTTTTTTTATAATCCTAGCTTATACTTAGCTAAGCTTAAGGTATTATCTCTATTACTATAACTTAAGATTATCTTAATTCTTAGGCTAATATATTATAAGCTAAAGTAATTTTTATTATTAATAATACTATTATAAGTAATATTAATAAATAGAGTATACTTTATAACCTTTTTATTTTTATAGTATTTTAATATAATATTTAGTAATTATAGTATTTATTAATAGTTTTAGTAAAAGAAAGTAAAAGGGATTAAAAAAAAGTAAAAGAAATTAAAAAAAGTAAATAAAAGTAAAAGAAATTAAAAAAAAGTAATAAAAAGTAAATAAATATAAGTAAAGAATTCCTTATATTTTTATAAGGTTTTCCCTTTTTATAAAATTTATATTTTTACTTAGGGTTTTCTTTAGCTTCCTTTTACTTTCTTTTATTACTAAGGCTTTATAAATAAATCTTATATATCTAAGTAAGTCCTTTAAGCTAATACTTATATATTATATTATATATTATTATAAGTTATATTTACTAAGTTTTTTATTATTTAAACTACTCTAGGGCTTTTATAACTTTTTCTTTACTTTATCTTTTACTATAATAAGCTTTATAAATAGATTTTATATATTTAAGTAAGTCTTTTAAGTTAGTACTTATATATTATATTACTAACTATTATAACTTATACTTACTAAGCTTTTTACTATTTTAGCAGCTTTAGGAAGCTTATAAGTTTTTCCTTATTTTATCTTTTATAATAGGTTTTATATATTTATATAAGCCCTTTAAACTAGTACTTATATATTATATTACTAACTATTATAACTTATACTTACTAAGCTTTTTACTATTTTAATAGCTTTAGGGATTTTATAAGTTTTTTTTTACTTTATCTTTTATAATAAATCTTATATATTTAAGTAAGTCTTTTAAGCTAGTCCTTACCTTAGCTATACTACTATCTATAAATTATATTTACTAAGCTTTTTATTATTTAAGCTACTTTAGGAACCTTATAGGTTTTTTTTTACTTTATTTTTTACTATAAATCTTATATATTTACGTAAGCCCTTTAAGTTAATCCTTGCCTTAGCTATATACCTCTATAAATTATATTTACTAAGCTTTTTATTATTTTAGCTACCTTAGGGAGCTTATAAGTTTTTTTTTACTTCTTATAATAGATTTTATATATTTATATAAGACTTTTAAGCTAATACTTATATATTATACCTACTAAACTTTTTACTATTTAAACTACTTTTAATATAACTAGGGCATTATTTATACCTTAGGACTTTATAAAGTCTTATTAAAGATTATTTTTATATTCCTTTATAAAGTTTTAATTTATAAAGTCCTTTTTTAATACCTAGGAATTATATTTTTTACTATAGCCCTTTTATTTTATATAGTAAATATAGCCCCTTTTTTTTTTCTTATATTTTATAATTTTCTTAATATTATATATTTTTTTTAGTATAAAAGGGTTATTCTCTAGCTTCTTAAGGACTTTATTCTTACTTTTAAATTCCTTAAGGGTTATAATATTAAATACTAAGTATATTTTAACTAAGGTTAAAAGCCTTAGTTAATAAGTAAGGCTACTTATATTAATAACTTTATTAATTTAGTAAGGTTTTATATATTTAAGTATTAGCTTTTAACTTAGTCTCTTAAGTTTAAAGTTTTTAATTAATACTAATACTTAATCTTTTATATTAAATATTTTCCTCTACCTCCCCTTATTATATTATTTATAATATAAATTACTAAAGTATTATAAAATAATAGCTATATTCTCTTAATCTTTAACTATTTTATTAACCTAATTAATAATATTTTTATTTATATATTATAAGTTATTATTATTAATAAAAAAGGGGTTAGGCTTATAGCTAAGTAGTAAGTATATTAATATTTACTTAGTTACTAAGTATTTTACTATATTATATATAAATTCTATAAGTAAGAGCTTATATAGCTAATTAAGCTAATTTTTATTATAAAAGGCCCTAAAATAATATTTAAAATTTTAATTTTACTATTCTATTTAACTATTTATCTAAGGGTAAAAGGTAGTATTAAGTTTTTTTTTATAATCTAGTAAGTAATAAAAGGTCCTTTAGAATATATTAGTAAAAAGGCTTTTTTAATTTAATACTATTTCTTTAGGAATTTTATATAGCTTAAAAATATAATAAAAGAACTTATTAGCTAATTTATTTATAATTATTTATTATAAGTATAAGAGGTATAATATATATTTTATAAATTTATTAATAATAATAAGTATTAAGTTATAGGTTTTTTTTTATTTTATAATTTTAGGAAGCTTTATAATAAAGTTTATTAAAAGCTTTTTTTATAGTTATATTAATATAAGTAATATTACTAATTCTTTATAAGGTTTATAATAATAGGGCTTTATTATTTAATATATATAATAAATATTAATATATTTTTTTAAATTTTTTTTTATACTTTACTAAAAATAAATCTAGGCTATTTATATATAGCTTCTGCTAATACTTAAGTAGCTAGCTGTTTTATTATTATAAAATAGGGTTAATATCTTTTACCTTATATTATAAAGTATAAAAATTCTAGCCTTATAATAAAAAAAATATTTCTTATTTATACTTTATTTACTATAAGTCCTCCCTAGGGCTTTATATTTAGCTATTAACTCTTATACTTAAGTATTTCTTTATTATATAATAAGTAATACTTTTTATAAGGTTTTAGGTAATTCCTTTAATATTATAATAGCGCTTTTATATACTATTTACGTAAATCTAATTAGCCTATAGATTATATACTAAAGGTAGGGCTTATTTTTTAGTAAGTCCTTCCTAGCTTAAGGGGTTAAGTTAAGGTATAACCTTAAGTTTAAGTAGTTATTTTATATTATTAATTTAAGGTAAGGTCCTTTTTTTTATATTTTTTTATTTTTTAAGTATAATTTAATATAAAATTTATTTATAAAAGGTATAAAATATTTAAGAGATAATTACTTTTTATTTTATAACTAATATAAGTTTACTTAATAAAATAGTCTATTAGTAAGATTAGTCTTACTTAATTTATATATAATTTTAAAGTTATATAAGGCTAGCTTCTATAGCTATAATATTTACTTACTTAAAAGCTTTTTTTTCTTAGTAAGGAAACTATAATTTAAATAGTTAGTAATAACTTCTACTTTATTTTAGGTATATATAAAATAATATTTTTAAGTTTTATATACTTTTATAATAGTAAATATCTTAATATTAGGGGTTTAATAATATACTTTTACTTTACTAAGCTTTTATAAAAGATAAGTAATAAGGTATTAGGCTTTATTTATAAACTAGGATAATATAATATTAATTATATATTTTAAGGTATTTATTTTAATATAAATTAATATATTAGGGTTATAATAGTAAAGTATAGGTTTTTATTAAAAGGTATTAATAAGTTTTTTAAATATTACTAACTTTTATTTTTTTAGTATAATATTTTCTTTAGCCCTTCCCTTTATTAAATTAGTTAAGGGTATTATAATTTTACTATAGTTTTTTATAAACCTTTAATAAAAGTTAGTAAAGCTAATAAAAGTAAAAATATTAGTAATAATATATAAAATAAGCTAATTAATAATTACCTTTATATACCCCTTCTTTATTTTAATTTTATCTAGGGTTATTATAAACCTAAAATAAAAGACTTTTATTATATTAAATTTATACTTCTTAAGGTTAATAAATATCCTATATTACTTTAGCCTATTTAATACTTTTTAAATATATTATATATACTTAGTAAAGTCCTTACTATAGATTAGGATATTATTTAAATAGACTATATAAATATAATTTATTAAGCCCTTAAGTACTTTATTAATATATTTTTAAAAAATAACAGGGGTATTAGTTAATTTAAAAAATATTACTTAGAATTTATATAGTTTATATTTATACCTAAAGGCTATTTTTTTTTTATCTTTTTTATAAACTCTTATATAATAATATATATTTTTTATATTTAGCTTAAAGTAGATTTTTATACTTTAAAACTAATTAAGGATTTTATAAATTAGGGGTAGTAGTATATAATTCTTATATATTATTTTATTTAGTATATAATAGTTTATATAAAGGTATAGTTTACCTCCTTTTTTTAAAATAAATAATATTAATATACTTTAGGAACTTATAAATTAATATATCTAGCCTTATTATAATACTTACTTAATATATTTTTATAATACCTTTAGCTTTTTTTTTACTAAGAAGTAAATAAGTTTTTAAAAAGGTTTTATTTTTAACTTTAGATTTATTATATATATTAGTCCCTATAGGGGCATTAGCTTTATTACTAATTTTAAGTTAAATACCTTTGCCTTATTTATATATTTTATAAATAAAGGCTTTATAACTTTTTTTTAAAGTAAGGTCATAGGGGTATCCTAGTTTATAATAACGCTAATATTAAAATATATAATAACTAGTTTAACTTAAGCTTCTCTTGCCTAAGTATATACTTACTACTTAAAAGTAATTATTATTAAGGTTTTTATTAATATTAAGTATTAAAAAAAATTATCTTTAGTAATAATAATAAAATCTATTTAATTATATTATAGCCTCCTTAGGATAATATTATTAAGTATTTTTACTATTATAAAGCTTATAAATATTTATTTTTTAACTCCTTAGTTATCCCTTATCCTTAGGAGCTAAAGGGTATATTTATATATTTTACTTAAGTTTTTATATACTAAGGTAATTACTAAGTTATTATTAAGTATTACTAAAGTATTATTTATTAAGTATTTACTTAATATATTAATATTACTTTTAGTATTAAAAATAATAATCCTTAACTTTTATATTTTTTTTATTTATATTTACGCTTTTTTTTTTATTATAGAAAATATAGTAAATAGTAGCTTAAATAAGTAAGCCTTACCTTCCTAAGCCCTTTTTAAAATAATTAATTTAAGGTTTAGGCCTTATACTAGGTTAGCTAAAATACTTACTTAGGGATTATTATAATACTTTATAATATATCTTTTATTTTTATAATATAAATAATCTAGCTTTTTATAACTTATAAAATAATACCTAGGAGTTTTATATTTATAATATATAATTTTTAATAAAAGTCTATACTTTTCCTACTTTAAAATAACTAAAGGGTTATTAGCTAAAATATTATTTTTTATTTAGCCTAAGGGTTATTTTAGTATAGTTAAAACTTCCCTTTTTTTATATAGGGTATAAAAGGTATATTTACTTTTTTTAAAATAAGTAAAGTTTTCTTTTTCTTATTTATCCCCTTTACTAAGGCTATTAATAATTAATTCTACCTTAAAATATTTTTTATAAAAATCTTATTATATAATAAAAAGTTTTTTATAAAGAATATATTTTTTTATTTTTAAAAGTATTTTTTAAAAGAAAATTAAAATTTTATAGCTATTATTTATATAATATAAAACCTTATTATTAGCTTTCTTAAATTATTTAATAAACTTCTTTATAATCTTACCCTTCTCTTAATATATAGTATTTAATACTTTTCCTTTATTAATAATATAAGATTAAATATCTTTAACTTAGTCTTTATACTACTTTAGGTATTATATATAAGTAATATTATTATAATTCTATTAAAGTTCTTTTTTAAAATAATTAATTTAGTATTATTAAGCTTTTTTTTTAAAATAAAGGCTTATTATAAAAACCTTATATACTTTATTAATAATTTTTTTAAATATAAATAAAATATTAAGTTTAAAAATATAATTTTAGTATTCTCCCTAAGTTTTTTTTTTAAATATAAGCTTTAGAAAATATAATTTTTAATCCTTTATATAATTTATTAGCTTTTTTATAAGCTTTTCCTAGGGAGTTATAATAAGTAATTTAAAAAAGGGCCCTTTTTATAAAAGGAGCGCTTTAAATTCTTTATTTTAAAAATTAATAAAATTTATTAAATATTAAGTAAGCTTTTTTTTCTAATTTTCCCTTATAATAAAAACTATAAAATTAAATAGCTTATCCTTAGTTAAGAAAATATATTATTCCTTAAAGGGGGCTAGGGGATTTAAAGTAATAAATTAAGGGTTATATTATATATTAAAAATTAAGGTATTAGTTTAAAAAGTAAATTTTTCCTTAAGGGGTATTATATAAAGTATAAAGCTTTACTATATACTTTTAAAATATAACTAGCTTTTTACCTATTTCTAAATAATAGCTTTTATTATTCTTACTTTAATAATCTCTTACTTTTTAAAAAGAGATAAACTTATTAAAGACAGCAGTATATAAGAGAGTAATAAAGTTAAGGAGAGGTTTTAGTTATTATAAAGGGATAAAGTAGCTAGGAGGTATATAATAACTATATTTATCTCTAACCTTTTTTAAAAATAAAGGGATTTATACTTCTTTATATAGTAAATCCTAGCTATAACTAGCTTTTAAGCAGCAACTTCGGCAGTATTCGCTAGCTCTATGGCTTTATTATGCCTCTTCCTTCCTTGGACCCCTGACATTTGGGTGGAGTTGGATATTACTTGGTCGCTTATGAAGCTACCTCACCCTTGATTGTTCGGGCGAAATAGTTGCTAGGTTGATAATAAGTGTTTGAGCAGTGGTGACTGATCCCCTCTTTTTGTGACGCTTGGTTTGAGTCACTTCGGAGTGTTTTGCTATAATTGTCTAGACCATCGGCGCCGCTCACGTGCATAACATCTCCTTGTTCTTGTGCCAGTAGCTATAGACAATGGTATTGACCGCGTCAGAAACCTCTAATGTGTTTTTAAAATAACCCATTCTCGCATAGCCAGCGAGGGCGAGATTCTCCCTTTCTCTTAGTAATGTGAATTTAACTGACATTCCACTTTGTAATTATGGATAGTTCAAACAGCAGGCCATCTGGGAAAGGCAAGGATGGCGCCGACAAGACCACGCGAAGTCGCAGAGAGACGATTCCAGAGAGGAGGCTACGTGTTATGGGTACAACATCACTGAAATTCTCTTCAACTGCGGATCCAGGTAGACGACAATTGCGAATATCATACAGTGCCCTTTCCTCTGCAGCTGACCGGAGCCCTGGTCAAGTCAATCCTGCAGAAACTGAGCCCAATAAACGGAGACGCCAAGTTCTCAAAGCCCAACGGTGATTAGCACTTCTCCTTTTGTCCATACTCTCCGCTTGCTTCACGCGAGGGAGATCGTGATCCAGGGTCAATGCTGATTCATCATGCAGTGCCCATCGCCAGAGAACGCTGGACTACATAGACGAGCTGGAAGCCGAGATCTTCCGACTAAGAGCCTCAGCTGCGACAACGTCTGACGAGTCAAGGCATCCGCGACGCGTCCCATCATCGTCACAAAGCTCTCTTCAAACTATCAATAATATCAACATCAATGTCCTCATTCAGAGCTTCAACGGGCAGATTGCGCCTGGCATCTTCTCAAGCAGCTATCCGAGCACTACAGACCCCTGCATCGTAGAAGACTTGTTAGCAAGTGATGCTTTTGGTGAGTGTTGGTACTCTTGACTGAGTCTTTTCCATGCTATTTGTTTAAAAATTCGTTAACTAATTTTGTGGATAAAAAAGGATTGGGGTCAACCACAATACCACAGAGCCTCGAGCTGTTTGATCCTTTAAGCAGGATGCTTTTCTATAACTGTATGTGATTTCACCTCAAAGAAAATACTGAGGGTTTTTATTGACACCAAGATCAGTCTCAGAAAACATTGCCCCAACGCTTGTCTCGATGGATGGGCTCTCCAATGGGTATAGGACGATGGTACTTCCTCTCGCCTGCTCCAATGATCTAGTTCGGTCTGCGATATTAGCGGCATCAGCGAATCATCTTCGATTCCAGCGGCCTAAATTATCTCCCTTAGCTTCAAGGTTACAGTCTGCAGCTATCGAGAAGCTTTCTGTCTTTTCCAGGGACGAAACTGCCAACGGTGCCACTAGAAGTGCGGTTCTAGCTGCCATAATTCTCTTGTTGGTCACAGACATGATGAACGGAGGTCAACAGTTTTACCTTCTTCTCAACATGGCCAAATCGTGGATAGAAGCCAAAAAACACGACGGTTCACCAACAGTTAGTTCCCGGCCGGTAATAGAACAGTTTCTCCTCAACCAGCTTGAAATGTAAGAGACACCATTAGGGATTATTTCACTGTTTGTCCATTGACCTGTATGGATAGATTACAACTTTACGCAGAGCCACTGCTCAAAGAACAATATGCAATACTTGCACAGCATGACTCACAGACAATTTCGGACGACCACACATTTAAAGACAGAATTATTAGCATCTTCAAATCCATAGAAGAAGCTATCAAACAAGCATGTAACATTTACTCCTATCACATCTTGCACGATGCTCCTCCAGCGAATATTGAGGAAACATTGGACAATCTCAAAGTCACTGCTGATGGGATACCTGCTTACGCGCCTGGTGAAAATGCGCTGGCTTGGGTGTATTTCATCGCCGCAGCGGAAAGTTCCGTCCCTGCGAAACGCACTTTTTTCTCCAAAAAGCTGATGGGGATTTTTGAACGCGGAACATTTACTAATACAACGACCGCATTCGTCATGCTCCATCACATTTGGAATTGCCGAGAGATTGGCGATAACTGGACCAAGACTCTGAAACAGACACCTTCAGTACTAGTCTTGAAATGAGATGAGAGAAGAAAGGGAATGGAGGGAAAAAAGGAGCCTCCTCCCCCTCCCCAAGATGCATGCGGACTCATAACGTTGCTACATGCAACAAGAATTTAGCCCAAACAGTTATATATAGGGTAAGAACAATTACTCATGGCATGAGGACGTTGGCTTCCGAAACGGAGTCAAGGGCAGACAAGAGAAGCCCTCTTGATGCGCAGTTAATTAGGGACATTTCTGTTTTTGAGGAGGTGGAAATGAAATCTCTCCATAAGGATCATATCTCTTGGCGCCTATAATTTGCTCCCTTAATATGTAGAAAGCGTAAAAAAAAAACAATTGCCTGCAGATACTGAGCTGTGTAGATGACATGAAAGAGATGCTCAACTCCGCCGTTCATCCACTTTCAAATTTTCTCAGTAATTAAAATTGCCATTTTAAGCTACTTTGACTTGACTAAAGTAAGGGATTTTTCTTATATGTATGAAAAGACGGGAATACCAAGTAGCACTTCACAATGTACTGACTCATTTTAATTTCGATGAGTGAAAGTTCGTCGCCATCAGAGATCACCTAACAGATACATTAGCTAGGATTAAAGAGAAGAAAAAAGCGGATCTATATACTCCAGCCTTGTCCTAAACGAGCCATTTGATTCTATATCATCTTCTAGAGCTCTGTCGTCACTGCGGAGATCCCGACGCCATTTCGGACAAAGGTTACAGTAGCTACTAGAGATTCCACATTGTTCTTAGGAATTTGTTGCCATTTCAAGAGGCGTTACGGGTCCTTCGATTACAGTTCGGACGAAACAGTAAGTAGTGAGTGAATTGCAATAAGACTTTCTTTGACGTGCCACATTTGTTGGATATAAAAACGTCTCCAAGGAATTGGAGGGGAAACAATATCACTACACAATCCAGTGGCACATTAATCATATCATCAAGAGATATAAGACGAATACAAAAGCATTACAGTCACAAACGCTCGCAGTCAGCAAAACCAGCGGCAACATTGTACATCACACCAGACCGACGTCTCATAGCAAGTCAATATCAAGACAAGTCAAGATGCCTAACGTACTTGTTATTGGACCCACTGGCTATGTCGGCTCGGCTCTTAGCGAGCAGCTCATTCGCAGCGGTGATCATTACGTCTACGCCGCCTCTCAGAGCGAGGAGGAAGGATTCCGCCTTGCTACCAACGAAATTATCCCCCTCAAGGGAAGCCTTGTTTCGCCTCAAGCAGCGTTTGAACTCATTAACTCAAACAAAATCGATGTTGTTGTGGATACCACCAGCTATAACGACAAGACAACCAAGTCGAGGCTACTAAGCATCATTGTGGATGCTGAGAAGATAAAACGAGAACAGCTCTCCAAGGGCAAACACCACATTCAACCAAAACTAGGCTTTGTCACCGTGAGCGGAATATGGACTCAAGGATCAACAGAGGATCCTTACGGGAGCTTTCAGCAGATGACTGCGGAATCGCAATCAGCGGTACCTGAAGAGGGCCTTAACGAGTCAAAGCTTCTGTATGAACAAGAAGTTCTGGCGTCTAGGGCGATTCTTGACGTCGCTATCATTCAGCCGTCGTTTATTTGGGCTCGAGGAGGCGCCTCTTGGACTCGCATCCTGGGCCCTCTGGTTGAAGGAGCGCGCACAGGATTTACTGACGTGATGAAAATCGCCGTCGACCCTGAAGACCAGGTGTATTGCTTCACCAACATTGATGATGTAGCCGTTGCTATTGAGCTAGCAGTGAACAAACTGCAGCTGATTAATGGAAACAGCGTACATCCAGTTTTCGAGCTGGTAGGAGATCAGTTTGCTGTTGGCTTGCTGTGTGAGCGCGACGCTCATTATTTTGGATGCAAAGGAAAGGTAGAACTGCACAAGCCCGAGAAGACAGGCTTTTTGGACGTTATTGGCGGTAACCGCAACGCCAACAGAACCAGGGCCGAGCAAATTCTAGGGTGGTATCCTAAGAAGCGATACTTCTTGAGAGACACGTTTATCTACGCCAACTCATTCATGGCAGCTTTGGCACTCGCCAAACGCAAGTAGGTAGCAATAGCATGTTAGAACAGTATGAAAATAATAGAACTAGCTTTAGAACAGAACTAGTCATGATGAAAATTTCCGTTGTTCCCCTAATAATTGTGATATTTCAAATTGCTAAATTGGTTTGTGCAAGTACAGTAAGCTGTAGAGTCGGTAGTAGTCAACAAGTCGCTCAGAACTGGAATTCAAATAATGCTTGGATAGTGTACAAGATATGAACGTATGGATACAATGAAAGTGCTTTTGTCCTCCAATTCTGTTCACTTTATCCATTACCTTTTTCCGTAGATGAATCATTGCTAGCAGCCGTTGCACTTGCTTTATACACCCCACTGGAGGGGTTTGGCGGTTCAACTATTCCCAGTTGTTGCAGTGCAGTCAAAGCGCCCTCTTCTCCAAGCTCCTCCGTAATTTTCCCATCTTTTAACGTGAAGATGGTCGTTCCAGAAAAGTGAATCACCTTTCCAGTATTTGGAGTGTCGAGTCGACCAGCTGGCAAATCGTCGAATGCAACGCCCGTGTGCCTACCGCCACCGATCCAACGCGTTACAACATAATCCCTATCGGCAATCATAGGGATTGGCCCATATGGCCGAAATGTGACGTTGGGGAAAGCCTTGTCATTGGGGTCAAGCCATTAGATACGTAATATGAGTTCCATAGAACTTGAAATACTCACTTCCTTGAACTCAAGGAGCATTTTCTTCGCCTCAGTCTTTCCCTGGCGACGACCGTGCATAGGGTAGTTGGACACAAAGTCATCTGAACAGAGTTCGTCGACAATGTCCGGATTACATTTGCCCCAAAACTCTTCCGAATACTTGGCAACCACTTGCTTGTTCCTCTCTTGCACGGTTAGTTTATCAGAGGAAGACATGATTGCGATGAGAGGTTGCGGATACTGATGATACTGATAGAACTGATAGGAAGTGTTGCCTGCTCATATATACTAGCAAACCGCACATTGATGCAGAAGTGTGGAGCTCAAAGAGTCAACTTCGACTGATAACGGCTCGGTAATATCCAGGAAATGCTTCAAGTTTAACCCTCGACCAAAATGCCTTCTAAGTCAACCTGGCTCTACAGTTGCACCATCCCCACATCATTTTTGGCTGTTGATGACGATGTAGGGAGGGAGGGGTCAGCACCCCTATCACGGAGCATATTTCCCGTTATGGTATTAAACCGCATTCCTAGAGGCGCATGCTAAAATTCACACTATTTACTCCCAACGTGATTCTCTACTTATTGAACTCTAGTTAGGTAGTTAGCTAGCTTAGTGTTGGTCCGAGTTGTATGCAAATAGTCGTGTATTATCTGCAGTTTTTCTTGAATCCCCGAAAGGTCCTTTCGTTGAGAACTCCTGCTTCTTACTATTCCTCTCCTAGATAGCGAATCCGCTTACAGGCTTAACAACGTGCACCAAAACTGGCTTAGCATGAAGGTCTTCCGCTGCAGTAATCTTGTTGAACTCCTTTAGACTTTCTCCTTGTTGGTGAAGCCTCAGCGATTCCAAGTTCTTGAATCTGGGGTTATTTCGTCAGCACAACAACGCTTCAACTCTGTTTCTTTGCTGAACACAAGACGTACTTTTCGATAGTAAAAATCTCCTCATTGCCTGTTTCGGGATTGATATCAACGAAAAGCTGAAACTGGATGCATCCAGGTTCATTGTCTGCTCCATCTTTAATAATTGGTTGATAGAGCTCAATGATCTAAAATTTTGTTAGCATCTCAAAGCGATTGGCCAGCAACTAGCATCATCAACATTTGGCTTACTCTCTCTGTCTTGCCCGGCTTCGGATAAACAGTTGCCAGTATAACGCGAGTTGAGTCTTCACTCCTTTTGCCGTCGCTGCTGAGCGATAGCTTTGCAAAGCGGTCTTCCACGCTGGCTGACATTTTTGAGATTTTTTCTTAATCTTGACTGAAGCGTGATTGTGTGGCGTCAAATACCAGATGCGTAAAGTGTGAAGATATGCTGGTAAATGTCAAACCGCTGAATGGACCGTCAATGTAAATCGTCTTCAGCCTCACAGTATACTCATTAACCGTACGTCATGGGATATATAATACTCACATTCCTGTAAATCATTACTGGAAATATTCTAGCAAGTAAGTGGAGAATTTCGACCGACATTTACGGGGTCATAAGCTATTGTGAACGTGAATTTGGCTCCTATTGTTTCACGTTTCCATTGTACTGTTGTATGAAGTCCGGACAAATAGCGTGTAATCAATTCACAAATTTATAGCCAGGTATTTCCTAATCCAAACCCACATCAGTTTACATAAAGATTACTGATAGAAATTGGAAGCACGCTGGCGTTCATCTTCGTGGATCTAAAATATGATAATACGTGGGTGGATATATCCTAAAATGGCATTCTGTTTTGGAAACTTCGGTGCTATGAGTAATAGCGATGCGTCTCCGTCTCTTACCGAAGGTAAAATGACATATTTTTAATAGCGACTAGGGGTTATTATAGACTAGTAGGGGTTCTCTTTAGTGGCTCTTTGGCTAACATAGAGAGCAGACTACCAAAGCAATATGAGCCCAAGTGAAGAGAATTTTGGGCTCTATCAATGTTGTTAATAGTACGCATAATAACACAATCAAGACATATTTAATCCAATATCATAAAAAAAGATTAAAATTCAGGTGCCCTCTAAAACTTATATAAAAGGCAAGCCGGCTCAGGAAACAGAAAACAGTAGCAAACCGGAATCGATTAACATATTTCGCCTTGGAGCACCTCAATAAGCCACAGAAGAACCAAGAGGAATATTTCCACAATGAGGTCTCATTCGGCAATCGCCGCTGCGTTATTGGGCACTTGCTACAATGCTGTAGCTCTGGAATGGAGTGCAACATATGGACGTCAGCCAGCTCCGTTTAAGCTCTCAGTTAATCCGGAGATCATCGCATTGGCCCATCAGAAGGCCTATTTGACTCGCTTTTCTATCGATGTTGAGCAACCTGATTGGAGCGATGGACCTCCCGTGCATAATGCTACATCTGTCCGGGATTATTGGGTGAATGAGTATGATTGGCCTGAGGTCCAGAGGGAAATCAACTTGCAGTGAGCATTCATCCCACCCTTGTATGACATTATTATTGAAGCTGCCTATTGACCACGGCGTTTCAAGATTTAAAATGTTTACCACCACAGTTGACTCTAAACCGCACTCCAACTACGAAGAGCCGGTTCCTCTGCATTTTGTGCACCATCGTTCTAACCGCTCAGACGCCATTCCTCTACTATTTATTCACGGATGGCCAGGGTCGTTTCTTGAAGTTGCGAATCTATTGGAACCGTTGACAAATCCTCATGACGAATCGCTACCTGCCTTTCATGTCGTGGCTCCATCTATCCCTGGCTTCGGTTTCTCGCCCGCCCCGAAGAGACCACTTTTCGGACCTCGTGCTGCAGGTGAAGCTTTCAATAATCTGATGCTTCAGCTTCATTATCCGCATTACGTTATTCAAGGAGGAGACCTGGGAGGCTTTATCAACAGATTCATGGCCTCGTCCCACCCAGAAACAGTGCTTTCAGTTCTCAGCAACTTTTGGCTCGTGCAGCCTAATTCTACCGACTTTGAGCGTTATTATGCTGGAAAAACCACAAGTGACGAGAATTACCTTATCAACGAGTTCTGGAACTTTGAGAATAAGAGCAGCGGGTATCGTTTTGAACAGCAGACTCAACCTTTGCAGATTGGACATGCCATGACTGATAGTCCTGTTGGATTTGCCATGTATATATACGAATTCATGTTCCTGACGGTACAGCACTACGTGTGGAGTGCGAAAGAGCTTATTACTTGGTCGTTGATGTACTGGATTCAGGGACCATATGCTGGCTTCAGGTTCTACAAGGAGAGCGTCAATGTAAGGCAAAGTATCAGACGGAGTTCATCATGAACTAGAATAATCTGCTAACTTCATTCTAGGATAATATTCTTGAAAATGGGCTCCTTATTAATTCCACAACATTCCCCTATGTTCACCAGCCAGTGGCTCTCTCGGAGTTTCCAGCCGATATTTGGTACAGAACAGTAAGTAAAATTCCATTGAAAGTTTATTCTACAAGTAGGTACTGAGCGAAATTGTTTCTAGCCACTGGATTGGGCCCAGAGAGGCGGCAATGTTGTAGTAAGAAAAATTCACGATAAAGGAGGGCATTTTCCTTCAATTGAAACGCCAGATGTCCTCATCGACGATATCCGGTTATTTTTTGGAAATGGCTCTCTCGCAAACACGACAATGTTTGGTCGCTAGGAATTTGTAGCGCTTCGGATGGGCAGTCAGCGAAACCACAAGCAACTTGTATGCAGACGTGAGTTTTCAGTAGGACGGAGATGGTCGGCGTGCTCGGGAGGATTTTTTTGTTTTAGAATCAGGGGGTTCAAGTAATTCAAAGTATAAGTTCTTAGAAATACCAAACTAACAACAAACTATAGACAACTTCAAAGAATGATTTACTTTCATAAAATTTGTGATTTGATTCACTTGATTACAGGTAGCTAGCTAACTATATATATATACTTGTCATGATATCAAATCACGCACTGGTTAAAGTCCAACCCATCGCCATTCAAGAAGATAATTCAACCCACTTTTACCACACCAAGTTCTCTCCCCAGACTGCCCCCGACTCCTCCCTGCAGCTCGTCATGAGACGAGACATTACGAGGAAGCCTTCGCATCCGCAATGATAACATCAGCCGCCTTTTCACTAATCGTATAGATCGCGGAAACGATAAAATATCCCGGAATCTCTGGGAAGACACTGGCATCTACAACACGTAGACCTGTTGTTCCTCGAACCCTGAACTTGCTATCCAGCACAGCTGTAGAGTCATCATCGGCGCCGATTCTCGCGGTACAGCAAGTATGGTGGCCCCACGCCTCCCGTCTGATAAAATCCTTGATCTGTTCCTCAGTTTGTACATCTGATCCAGGAATGGTCTCGGTCCAGGTGTTATCTACTGAACTGAGGTTCCCATATATTTCGCGTATGAGTTTTATTCCGTCATATACAGCCTGAACATCCTCATCGCCCCCATTCTGGAAAGAATGGAAGTTGATGTGAGGGGTATCCTGAGGATTATTGGAAAGCAGCGTGACGGTGCCAGCATAGTTTCTGCTGTGAGCTTTGAGTACAAGAATCGCGAAATGCTGTGCATCTGCAAACGCTTCCTTGGAATACCCAGGGAAATAACCATGGAAATTTGCAGGGAGTCCAGCCATCAAAAGATCAGCCGTATCCGGGGATGCAACTGATGATTTCTTAGGAATTCCGAACACAATTCCATTGCTTGAATAAATGCCTGGGGAAGTGTGGTTGTTCTCCCACCGAAGAAGACATGAGTCATCCTGAGTTTGGAGGAAAGTACAACCGTTAAAGACTTCGAAATTTTGCGTCGATTCTTGCACAATTGTGACCTCATAACGATCGCTCATACCAGTTCCCACGCCTGGTAGGTCAACAATAACTGGGATATCAAATGATTTCAACTCTGCAGCAGGTCCAACTCCGCTAAGTTTGAGAAGCTGAGGTGTGTTGAAGGTGCCGGTAGAGATAATCACTTCACGGGTGACATTGACGCTTCCTTTGCCAGTTGGAGCTTTAGCAGCAGAATACCGTGGATCAGCGCTGTACAGACTTTGACCAGCTAGGAAGTCGACTCCGACGGCTTTGGGTACGGGCCCGCTCTGGTCGAAACGGATTTTGGTAACCAAAGACTCTAGGCGAACATCAAGATGATATTTTCGAGATCCATCCGAGTTAACAGCGTTTGCAACCTGGAGAATAAGATCTCGTGGCCCAGATCGATCCCAATTGGGCTGCTTGACAGCCTCTGGGACTCGGAATAGGCCTTCAGTGAAGTCTCGAGTGGGGGAATCGCTATTGACATCGGCAGTCAACCATTGTTGGTAAGCGGTAGACATGCTGCTTATTTCATTGCCAACAACTGTAGCAGCTGCTCGGACAATATTCATAATCCTGTTATCTCCAAGGAAGATATCCAGTTGTGCAAGGCTTGTTTCGAGCCAGCCGTTAAATCCATGTCCAGAAGTACCGTTTGGGAGATAAAGGTTATCTTCCGCACGTTCCCAATATTGTTTCATCAAATCAGGACTCCACGAGTTGTCACCCGTTATCGATTCAACAGTCTCCCAATCACTGGCTTGAGGTGTGGTTGTTATCATGACATTATGCCCTGCACAGCCGCCAAGGGTTCCAGCGCGTGGGTACAATATTCCGAGGGGTTTTGCTCCAGCTGGTGGGTTAATGCCCACAAATTTGGATCCATCGGGCAGTTCCCAGGTGAATTTGGGATCTGTTTGCCCAAGTGTCTGATTGTCGTAATGCTGGACAAAGTAATCCCACTCCTGTGGCGGAAACTCCGTAGACTGAAGACTGAGTAAGGGGATTTCTTGAAGGAGCATGTTGCCTTCATCGTCACCGGCATCCATGAGTAGAACCTTGTATCCAGCGAGAGCCAATCTGGCAGCAACAGGACCGCCTCCCGGTCCAGAGCCAACAACTACATAATCGTAGGTTGGAAGGACTATAGGGTCTGGATCACGTTTATGGAACTCATTGTTGGAGGAACTTTGTGGAAGTCCATTTGAAAGGCCATACAATGCTCTGGAGATATGTCAGTCTTTGGGATGTCATTGTTTGCTATTTGAAAGCCACAATAACTTACAAAGTAAGCACGGCAGCTTTGGTAAAACCAGGAGATGCCATTATAAGCAGAGATGTTGCGGAATTGAGTTTTAAAGAATAACCTCAACGAGAACACTTAATAGCTCCGATCTCTCTGTTTGATGGTGCTGTCGAAATCAACTACATTCCAGAATCGTGGAAGATTGTCCTGCCTTTATACATTTCAAGCACCTCATGAATCACACAGAGATCATTGACTTGAGGGCTGGAGCCCACATTCTAACCCTGGCAACTTGCTTTCTAATCTCACTGCAGCTTATCAACACTTCACTAGGATCATGATTATTTCCTTCCAGTTTCCGTGATACATTCCATGTTCACCAGCAGGTATACATGTAAAGCATCAAAAACCCACTTTCTATTGCTAACATTTTGCACCCTACGGATAGAAATCACCCACCTATAGTAACGCGGAATAGCCCGGCGAGCCGGGCCGCACGGAGCACTAATCAAACCTCGTGAAGAACTAAACGGATCATTCCGAGTTATTACAAAGTATGTAAGACTAAGTTTTTGAATCTTACGATCCAGACCGAATCTAATTCAATGTCGTGACAAATCCTTCAAGGATCGAAAAAAGTTGATCACTTCGGATTGGACAACTGGGTTCTAGACCAGAACTAATACGTAGACTCCTTCTGCCTTCACTATAGATATTTTATCCAATTATGGAGTAAACGGTATATAGAATAGAATGATATAAAACAAAGGATCATATGATTTCCTATTCACCCACTGTAGGGACAAGGTTAATTTAATTTGGCAACAAACTCTATATAAAGTATGTCTAATGAAAATACACGTATATCTTATAGATCAATTCTATCATATAAAGATTATTTTCAAAAGCTGGGATGTACCTTTGCGTTAAAACGGCTATTGCAGCTTTACTGACCCTCTTGATTCTAAATGTGACCTCCACATTCAGTACTCTAATCAACCAACTAGCTCTCATCAAGTGGCCTAAATAAATACAAATACATTTTGCATAGGTAGTCCTATTTCCCCTGGTCAGATGACCAATCGGCCCGTACACAATCAAATCCATATTCTAGGAGCCATCTGCGAGAAATGTTCAGGACAAGGTCAGATAGCGGATCCGTGGTGTGCAGAAGTATGCGGACTGGCCGAGGGGATACAAATCGGCCCTTAAATAATTCAAATCAATATCCTGGGGGCCAACTGGGAGAAATATGCAAGACAAGGTGAGAAAGCGGATCTGGGGATGACGGGAAGTTCCGGTGTGGGGAGGTATGCGGGCTATAGCCATAAGGATAATACGACAATAAGGCATGAACTCTTATCTCTAACAGCTGAAGGTATTATCCGCGTGTTTCTGTTCCCCTGTTATTGCAGATGCCTATCACGGTACCTGCCAAGATGCTTGGAACTTTCCCCAGAAAGCAATCCCGTTGGGCTAAGATGGGGGTGGGCATGTGAGCCTGTATACGTGCTCTCGAACATGGAGCTCAGACTTAACCTCGGCATTTTCCTCCTCCGCATCGCGGTTGCACAGGTACACAGAGTCATCATCTGAACTATTATAGCAGTTCTTGATACCTATAGCGTTTTCTACTTCTTTCTCCGTCAGCCTATTTCTGGAGGCAATATACAGATGGAAAGGGGAGCGGTGTCAATCCCAAGGTCACGGTTGATGCTACGTATGCTTATAAACCAGTACCCGCTACTCGGTAACTCCAATAAGAGTGGTTTCTAATAAATTCTTTTTATTGAGAACCGGCAATATCCCGTTATACCTGATATCCCAGTGATGACCGAGAATGACCGCTCGCGGCGGCCGTCGACCAAGGGTGACCGTGACTTGGCACCCAATGGTGGGGCGACCTGTCATTTGTATATGAATAGAAAGGTAAAAGGCCATCAATCTATCCTTTTCGCTCTCCTTCAGGTCCTTTGAATAGAAAGATCTTGCGAGGGCATTCTAAAAAGACTAAAGTCCTCTCTGCTTGAAATATACCAGCAGGAATCACTTACAAATTCAGATCCATGTAAAGGCTTCCTATACAGCCTTCATTGAGGATCATTTAGGTGATTATGGCAGGGTTAGTTTTAGGACTTATGCTGCGCTCTGTGGCAATTTGTGGTCCGCGGTCAGCTGGGTACCTTCCTCTGCCTAGGTAAAAGGAAATAATACCGCGGCAAAAAAATATACATCCGAGGCACTAGTAATAACAAGAAAGGGGGTTTTCCACACACAACCAGTAGAACGTATATAAGGTATCACTTTGCATTGCAATATCTACTCGAATTGAAGCATGGATAACAACCAAAATATTATATCCCAATTCAAGTAGGGTCATCAGTCTATGTGGTTCCAATAAAATGGATTGACAGAAACCGTAATGATCTCGACTTTGAGATACTCTTTCGTAGCCGCAGGGATGGGAGCATTATCAACCAATTTGGCGATTCTTGGTCCTTGAGTGACAAATAGCTCTCTGCATGATTTGATGCATACTCAGGTGACAGAGCTTCTTATGATTTAGTAAATCGGAAAGGCATAATAACGCAACGTTTAAAAAGGGCATCTGCAGTTAATCTTAACGGGTCCCAGACCGATCAATTGCTCCAGAGTGATAAATATTCCATACCTCGGTCATACGGCTATTGATTTATAAGATAGCAGGTTGGTGGGGTATGCGGTAGATTGATGCGGTAGATATTGATGTGTGCTGAAAGAGGCAGTAACCATGAAGGTACCAGGGCAAGCCGAATACAAGGGTCCAGTAGTAAATAGAATATATTAGTAAGGGCTCTCTGCCCGACTAGAGTCTTATAGGGACTAAGCCAATTGAACATATTACTCAACAGGGTGTACTTAGTATATGTAGTCGCTCAATTTCGCCGATTGTTGCCTCTTATCATAGATCAATATCATTGACCAATTCTCTGCGAGGATTATCAAATATCCAAAACCTGTCCAAAGTCTAACCAGATTCAATTTAGTAACGTTAAACATGCCCTTTTATGAGGTGAGCATCTCCAGTTCCAGCCTCCTATAAATACGTACCCTACCTTACCAACATAATGAACTTTAGCTTACTATAATTCTGTTTCGCAAATAGATTTACCACTCTTATCCTCTCACTAGAGCCCAGAAACAAAGGTTTGCCTCATCAATTACTGAGCTTCACTCTACTACTTTCACAACGCCATCTCTATTTGTCAACATTCGATTTGTTCCTACTGAGCCAACCGGCGATTTTTTCGTTGCGGCTAAACCAGTTGAACCTACTTCCCCAAACCGGGTTATGGCCTTGGTCCGAATGGGAGCGGATCGAACAAAAGCACAGTTTGATAACTTGGCTGGTAAGATTGAGAAGTCCTGGAACGAGATTGTGGGCTATGACGATAGTCTACATATCGAAACTGTTGAGGATAAAGAGAAGAAGCTACACATCGTGAGCTTTGTCGCTATTATTACTGGTAGGGAAAATGGGGTTTACCTTCCCAGTGTACGTCTCTCACTTTTCTTTTCTATCCATGCAGACGGCATTACATTTGCTAGTGCTAACTTGTAAATTCCAGACTGGTCAAGAGAAGACATGGCTAAAGGATAATATGGCATATTTTAAAGAGAGGGCAGAGATTAGCAGGGATGAGAAATTTGCTGATATGTTGGAGGAGATAAAGCATCGCTCAGATTTAAATGCTGCATTGTAGCTTTTCTTGTAAATACTTAAGCGTGACGGACTGTACACCATAGGCTAGTATATATTGAAATGAATGATGATATATAAGCCTCAACAGCCCTCCGGCTTTCGGCCTTTGTGCAATTTCAACAGTATAAATAAGAATTCCCAAGAGATAAAGTAAAGTTCTAGTTTATATTAGCAATTAGGCAATGTGAATAATATTCCGAAAGAAATCCAACCCAAAACGGAGGGAAACAAAAACAACGTGGTGTAGGTTACGTTTGGTAGCAATCCGTAGCCCCGCATTTTCTCTCCAAGAGGCAAAGGATTAGGAATCTGAGCTTTGTTGACTTATTTCTACAATGAGGAAAGCGGTTCGGACCAAGCCGGGGATGCCGTTATTGGTTGAACGGTGATTCAAACTACCGTGCAATATGTAACGGGTGGAGCTCGTGTCCCAGGTATGTGGTACAAACAGTTCACAGTGCCAAGGTATCGCAGTATGAACAGTTGACTTTGAGTTTGTCAGCTGTTCGTTGCTTTCAATATGTTGAGGAATAAAGTTGATCGAGTTGAACTAAAGCGCCTATTACTAATGTATGACGCCCTCACACACAACTGGTTTGGCTGCTAATCGCTAAATAATTGGTGGTGGGTATTTTGTTCTGTGCTCCTTGGTATATATACAAGTGTATCGCATGAGCTCTGTCTGAACGAGTTGAAGAACTTGAACAAATATACATAACGAATAATCCAGCTATCATTATCCAACAATAATTTATCAAAATTTCACATTAACACTGAAAGTTAACTCTGCACACAATGGCTGCATCAAACGTTTTGGCCGCTACTCTTAAGTCATTGCATCGCCCTGGCAAGCCAATCATCTTTACCAATGTTTATGACGTTCTATCAGCTCGCGCTGTAGCTGCTCTTCCAAGTTGCAAAGCACTGGCTACAGCAAGTTATGCTGTTGCCAGAGCGAATGGGACGGAAGACGACGACATGGACGCCCAAACGAACATCCGCGCTGTCCTGCCGATCGCGAAAGTTGCCGCAGAGTTCAACAAGCCATTCACAGTTGATATTCAAGACGCATACGGAGAGAAGCTCGAAGAGGTCATGACAGCACTTATTCAGGGTGGTGTCCATGGAGTGAACTTGGAGGACGTCAACAAAGACACCCAGAAGTTTTACAGCCAACAAGAGGCTGTGGAGAGAATTAAAAGGACGTTAAAGGTCGCCGAGAATCTAGGGGTCAAGGATTTTGTGGTCAACGCCCGATGCGATGTTCTTGTTCACGGTGGTCCGCTTAGCGAGGTTCTCGCTCGAGGAAAAGCATATCTCGCTGCCGGCGCTACCAGTGTGTTTGTCTGGGGAGGCTCGCAGAGGGGAGTTAGCCGCGATGAGGTTGCAACAATGGTGAAGGAATTCGATGGGCGACTCAACGTTTCGATGAAGCTGTCACCTGACGGATTGAATGCATCTCAACTATCTGAGATTGGCGTATCCAGAATAAGCATTGGTCCTGCAATTCAGTTCATCGCGATGGATACATATGCAAAGGAGGCAGAGAAGATACTAACTTCGGTTTAAATGAATGTACACTAGAATAATGAGTTCAAATAGACTGTAGCTAGGTGTTGTTATACTAATATCTTTATTTAAAAATGGATGTTCAGTTACAGCATTGGATCCTATTCTCAAACCAGTATAAAGTTCAAAATCATAGCATTCATATCGTCTTACAATTGCCTACAGATAGATGCTTAAAGGAATTATGGCTTTATACCAATATGGAATGGGAGGCAGGCGTTGCGTATCCCTTGATGTTTCAATCTACATCTCGCGAACTCGCATAGATATCAGTAACAGCATTTCTTATGATGGGGTTTGCTCTCGTATACTTTTTTATAATATCAGAAACGACTCTGTGTTGTAACTTTTTGTCAACCAAAGATAAAGTTGTACCAATTGTTTTTCGCTTGTGCAGTTAAAAATACATACTGACGCTATGAAACTGCGTGTATCCTCAATATGACTTGCCACTACCTGTTGGAGCTCCCAAGGAAGTTATTTGACCAACTGCGTGTAAGAGTCAGCTCAAACTTTTGCCAACAGAAAAGTGCTTTTTGTTTAGCACTAGGACGAACTAATGTTGATCTGTAATAGGGATCAGTGGCTTGGTTTCCTGTGCAATCTTCAGAAGCCGTAACAGAGTTGGCTGTTGTTGGTATTAAGTCACCTTCCAGCAACAGAGACGGACGATGCAAAATGTGCAATGTGTATCTCTGTCATCACAATCCGCCAATGTCGATTCATTGTGAATATGAATTTTCCACAGTTCATTTCCCGGTGCCTCAACGGGTATTATACAACATGTGGCCTCGTCTTCGCCAACAAGTCAACGATCGTAGCAAACAGGTCTGGTGCCTGGACATGCTTTCGGATTTATTTGAGACTTCCCATCACCGGTTGGCTTTGTGTGCTCGACAAAAGGCCATACACTGACAGATAGTTGTTATCCCGGGCATCTTCAGTGTGCCCGAACAAGCCCACATGGAGGTAGTCGACGCGCATCCGACAAAGCACACAAACTTGCCGGAATTTATGATGATGAACTAGATTGTAATATTCAAAAGAAACACGTTGCCGATACATTGTAAACAAAGTCACTCTTATTGTGTATGTAAATCAAGCACTAGGCTTGGTATATATAGAAGTTTAGAAGCGGGGTGTTTAGGAACGTCAGGCAGGAATATTTTCATTTTATACAACCATAATGAGTCCCACATTTGAAAAGGAACTTGTAAATTGATACTCGGATTTTGTCCCAGCTTTGTTGTAATAGTTGGATGGCTGATATGCGTTCTTGAAAATTGACCTTTGAGTATTAGTCTGTATGTTATATACGGATAGATCTAGCGCTTTCAAGTTAACACGCCTTTCGTCCCACCCGACATCTGACTGAACAAATGGGCATCGACTGCGCTGTGCCCACTCTACTAATGACTGCCTGGCATTAACAAGTACGGCTTGTATTACCATAATGGATTACGATTTGGAACAATGTGGCTGCATGTTGCTTGACCGAAGAACTGTATGGGCTAGTGAGAAAGGTTTACCATCATGTAGTCTCTATCTTGATAGCCTAGGGGGTGAGCCGGTATCGGCGGTGGTATGCTTCATGACCCATCCTCACTCCATGAGTATTGGGTTTCTTCCGAGCTGTGAAGAAAGTGTACCTAGGCCTGAAACGTCTCCTTTTCTCTATGCTTACACTTTCTGGATCTAACTTAGCTAGCAGCTCATGTTCCCATTCGTATTCTAGTTGGTGTGCCATTAAGCTGTATGTTGAATCTTGGCAAAGTGACACCCTGACAATATGGACGACTTTCCTGATTTGCCAGCGTCTATATTCTTGGCAGTCTGCGTATCTGCACGAATGAATCCACATCATTTCGTATTCGCGTGGGATTAATCGCGTGATTATTTGCTGCCTGGGCTGTGGCATGGCGGTTGAGATCACTGCCACGGGGACGCTGTGCGAAAATACAAACTGCTTTGCAGCTGATGTCGCCTGGTAAGGCATATTCAGACTCTTTTGCATCTTCGTTGAACCACCACGTATCTCCGAATCTATGTGAGCAATAGTGTCTAAATCCATTGGATAGCCTGTTTTGTCAAAGTTTCAGAACCGCCCTACATCACGTATCAAAGGAAAGACTATTCATGATGTTGCACTCGTCTGCCACCGTGTTTGCCAAGATTTGCCCCAGTATGTTGTAAATGATATATATCATTTATATCATGCCGAGAAGATTGAATGCTCACCACTCTAGGCAACCCTAAGCTAACCAACTCTTCATTACCAACCCCGTTTCTTTTTTTGGCACAATGTCTTACGCTTGAAAGAGCCTTGCACAATCTCTCCCCTTTCCACATTTTATGAGAGAGCGAGTCGCTGTTCGTTCGACCGCAGAGTGTAGGATAGTATACTTCCTAAATTTGAGAAGAAACAAAAGAAAACTCGATATTTGACAAATTACTTGGCACGCAGTGGACCGGTACACAGCATAAGGCGTAAACCGTAAAACGCCCCCAGCTGTCTATGTGTTGTTTGACTTATGATGATAGAGCAGCATCATAAACAGCTGTAGATGGAAACAACAATACAGTAACAAATGGATAATACTTCATTTCCGAAGCTAGGAAATGAAACTCTACCATCATGAGATAGGTGTATAGACCGACAAAAGCTGCTTAACCTTGGTCTCCTTTGTTCGACAAATGGAATTCAGGTTCCATTCAACAGTGTAAAACTCCATGAATGAGTACCAGTGCCGCCGTAGCCAGTCTCAGTGTGGCATAAAGTATGTTTGTTGTGTTAAAAGATGGCGTGGGCAAATTATGGCGTCATTTGCCCATGGCGTCTTCCTGTGAATGTCAGAAGAATTTTCGATTAGATTTCCTCCTTTAGTTAAAACTTCGCTGTCAGTTCCCCCTAGTGGCGTGTTTTCGGGGACTACGTGGGAGTAGTGTCAATGGTCACGAGGTGGAACCTCGATGTCCTGTCAGCTTACATGTTTATACTGTACACGAGCGGCGTTTTCGGTACTTGGGCGTCGATGTAGATCATCCTCATTTAGAACGGAACATGGTAAGATATTATGCGGAATGTCGGACGCTATATACAACTTGACCATGTATGTACACGCACACACTGTTCTAGAAAACTGAGACCAGACGAGAAGGGTCATGCCATGGACTTGGGTACGAGCATACCAAAAGGAGATATCGAGGGTCGATCGCTTTCAGGCGTTTTAACGAATGTGCATGAGAACTTGTTCTTCACCCCATCACACCGCTTACAGTGCTTGTTACCATCGTAGTGGTTCTCGTCTGCATGGACCTTAGCTCGCGATGATTCTCATACAGTAGTTCCTCGTAGCGAATGGATCGGAAAAGTCGGTTAGCTAGGCACCAGAATAAAATTTGCGGGTATATGGAGCCTCAGCTCCATAGAAACACGGCAACATGCAGCAACACTGGAGAGACGAACTCGACGGATGGGGCACTGGGGAGAGTCGTATCATGGCGGAGAAAGGGGTAATGGGGAATGGTTCTGCAATTGGATTGAAAATGGCTCCAAGGGCAGCAATTTGTTGCAGCCTAGAGAAAGAGAAACGTGATACGGCCTGTGCATATTCAGCTCTTCCGAGCCCATGCCGTGGGAGAGACTGAATCAAGTGTGAATGCCTGAGACTCTTGACTGATCGGCATGCGCAAGGGAAGGAAAAGATTGGGCCAGCAATGGCAATGGCAATGGCAAGTCAGACAGCATTCGAACTCCGAAGCGAGGGTTGGGTGGTGGCCAATGATTCAGTTTTTTCTGAGAATGATGAAGCCCTTCACGGGGGCGATGTTGGTGTATATCGAGATCCGAGGATGACGAATTAAACAGGTTACTGAACCGAGGATTACGCGAGGGATGGAAGCTTTGTGCCACCGAAGTTGTGACTTGTACTCGGAGAATGGGAATGAGGGGGACGTTGCCCTGAGGCTGAGACGAGGGTACGTGGGGATTACATGTTCATGTACGGTAAGAGTATTGTCCGCCTCCTTCATGACTCTTGCACGAGATTCGCCATGATGATGATGGAGCATCTAGCACTCTGTACAGTACGAGAGAGCACGCGGCATGCCCCGAATCTCCAACTTACACACAATTGAGAACCCCCAAAGAAGAAGGGGAAAAAAAAGATTCAATACTTTGAGGACAATTGAACTAGAAGACCCACGATGCTCCATCATAACGACTCGCCCACTTTTCCTCCGGCTGTCGATTGGCCGTGGCGCGTAAAAGGCTTCGGATGGGTCCATCAGCGTCCATCACCAAGACGTCATCGACGAGGGATCAGCACCAGGCAGAAGCATTTCCAAGACCCATGGGGGAAAAGAATTTTTTTGGTGATGGAGCTGATTCTTGCTCAAGAAGCCCGACAAGGTGCAGCTGGGGCAAAGTAAATGCCTCGTCTGGACGCAAGGGCGCGAACAAGATGTAAGTGCCAGTTGAGCAGCAGCGTGGGAGGATTTGACAACTTGTCTCAACCCTCGAAAACGCAGGCGGCCGGCCGGACAGGAGTATCCGACGCTTGCTGCCCCGTTTCGGTTCGGACATGTGCCGTACTCGTACTAAACAAGCCCAGAGATTTAATCTACACGATCGAGGATTGCAGGCGTTTCCTGTTCGTTTCCTGGCCACTGGTGGCGCGCAACCCCCCGGGCCGATCGATTCTTGCCCCTGCTAGCCTCCTTGTCAAGTGCCGTCTTCCGACCCTGCCGCCACCACTCACGGCGAGGCTCTGACGCCGCTGCCGGATGGACTTGAAAGGCCCTGCTTGGCCCTTGCTTGGCAGTGTTGGTAATTAATTACATGTACTGTATGTAGTCTGACGGACGGGACCTGGGACTAACACGGCCGTGCGCTGGGAGAGAAACAGGGAAGTTCTGAAACTGAAACGGTGGGAAAAGAATTGGAAAGAATGAGAAAAACAAGGCAGCTTGGCATGGTCGAGGCCGTTATGCCACGGTGATGGTGATAGTATTACAGGAAAAAGCATCAAAACAAACCCGCGATAATGCTTGCGGGCTGAAGCACCACGGTCTAGAACCTCCTCACCAAGAGGAACAGCTGCGATAAGAAGAGAAAGCCAGCGTTTTTCTTTAGTCTGGATTCTGCCTGCTACATGTCTCTGCTTTGAGCATGGCCGAGAACGTGCAGAGACTCCAAAAGTCTGGACCGGACGTCCGTTCTCGCTGGCTGAGCAAATGTCTCACAGCGCCCTTGTTGCTTGGGATACCGCCCCATGCAGCCGCAAGCGTGCTGAGAGCATTCCCCAGCTCGCTTCCCCCAGATCACAGGACGAGGGGAAAATAGCGTTTTAGTATTTCTCGCGTGCTGCGATGCTCATCTACAGGGTTGCTCTTTTGGTAGAATTCCGAGAACGGCTACCCGAAGGCTTCGACAGACTTTGGCACTAGCCCTCGGGGATATGGCCAGCAATCCGCGTCCGTAACTCTTGTCAGTCCGCGTTTACAATGTTTACAATTTCGAGCTTCTCTCGGTTTGGCCGAAGACGTTGGACATCCCGGATCTAGTTTCTACAGTTTCTTTGGTACTCGTACCGGCAGATGGGGCAGCATGGACGTCATATTCGCTGGGGCCCGGTGTGGGTGGATATTCTTATTTTCGTAGCTTCGTGGTGAGACCCCAAACCCCCATTATTTCCTCCGCCGCCTACCACCAACCCTATTTTCCTTGTTGGCGAATGTTCTAGGGAGTCTAATCGTGGAAACTGAACGCAGATAAAGTTAAATAGGCTTGCCCCCCAGTCTCTAATCCTTTGTTTCCCTCCTCTTCCCCATCCCTCCGCCTCTTTTTCCTTCTCCTCACAGTCTTCCCCAGACTTTATCTCCCCCGTATCTCATGTCAGCTACTCCAATTTTTTAAGTAAGCCGAAGGAGACTTGCTGTCAAATATGCCGGGTCAACACACGCACTTCACGGAGGATCCTCCCCAGGTCCTCAACCAGCAGGACTTGGACCTTGCCAACGAGAGGCTGAGGACCAACGGGTCACAAGGTCAAGAAGGCTCCAGCACTGACAACATTGAAAAGCCAGAAGACGTGCCTTCTGATAACAATAACAAGCTGGAGAAGCTTGGAACGTATGACAAGTACGAAATCACGGAAGATGACTGCTACGAGGAGCTCGGCTACTGCTTCCCCAAGTGGAAGAAGTGGTACATCCTGACGGTCATCTTCTGGGTCCAAGTATCAATGAACTTCAACACCTCTCTTTACTCAAACGCCATTCCCGGCATCGCAGAAGAATTCCACGTCAGCGAGCAAGCTGCTCGATGTGGTGCCATGATCTTCCTGGTTCTTTATGCTTTTGGCTGTGAACTTTGGGCGCCTTGGTCGGAAGAGTTTGGCCGCTGGCCGGTCCTACAGCTCTCTCTGTTCCTGGTCAACATCTGGCAGCTTCCTGTTGCGCTGGCTCCCAACTTTGCCTCCATCATGGTCGGCCGAGCCCTCGGTGGTCTCTCCTCGGCTGGTGGCTCCGTCACCCTGGGTATGATTGCCGACATGTGGGAGGCCGATAAGCAGCAGTACGCAGTCGCATACGTCGTCTTCTCCTCTGTTGGTGGATCTGTTTTGGGTCCCATTGTTGGTGGCTTCACAGAAAAGTATCTTGCCTGGAGGTGAGTAATCATACAATATCCACATTTCCCAACATCTACTTACACTACATTATAGATGGTCTATCTGGGTCCAGCTCATTTTGGGTGGATTCGTCCAGCTCGTCCACTGCTTCACCGTTCCCGAGACTCGAACCACTATCCTGATGAACCGCATTGCTAAGAAGCGCCGCGAGGACCTGGGCCAGAACATTTGGGGACCGGACGAGCTTGTCCCATTCCGAGACCGCTTCTCTGCCAAGGAGGTCCTCATCACTTGGGTCCGCCCCTTCAAGATGTTCCTTACCGAGCCGATTGTCCTGGTTCTTTCTCTGCTCTCTGGCTTTTCTGATGCCCTCATCTTCATGTTCATTCAGTCCTTCGCCCTGGTGTATAAGCAGTGGGGATTCGGAACTGTCGAGATCGGGTTGAGCTTCATCCCTATCGGTATCGGCTATGTCATTGCATGGCTTCTCTTCATCCCTGCCATCAAGCGCAACATCAAGGAACGCAAGGCCAAGCCCAATGATGAGCGCGCGCAGTACGAATCTCGTCTTTGGTTCCTTCTATACACAGCTCCTTGCTTGCCAATCGGCCTCATCGGTTTCGCTTGGACTATTCAAGGCCCTCCCATCCACTGGATTGGCTCCATGATCTTCGTCGCCATTGTCGGTATCGCAAACTACGCCATTTACATGGCCACAATCGACTACATGATCTGCGCTTATGGCCCTTATTCCGCTTCCGCCACTGGTGGTAACGGTTGGTCTCGAGACTTCCTGGCTGGTGTTCTCACCATTCCGGCTCTCCCATTCTTCCAAAACATCGGAAAGTCAAGTGGAAAGAACTTGGAATACGCCAGCACTATTCTCTTCTGTATCTCCTTCGTCCTCGTCGTTGCGGTCTACGTTATCTACTGGAAGGGTCCAGCCCTGCGCAGGCGATCGCCCTTTGCCCAGCGGCTTGCTGACGCTCGTCAAGAGCAAACGAACGAAGGCCGCCGTGGCAGCATCTCATATGATCCCAACCGCCGATGTAAGTCAAATCCAACTTCTTTGCTTGTTCTTTCAAGTGTTGATGCTAATCTTTCCATCATAGCTTCCGTTACATCAGCTTCTGGTGGCCGACCCGAGCCGCACAGGCGATACAGCCAGCAAAACCGCTTCTTCGGCGAGAGCAGGGTTACCCCTCGCGGTACTCCCAGAGGAACTCCCGCTGCTAGCCGTCGCCCCTCTGTCGCCAATGTGACGAAGAAATAAATCGGTCTGCGTGGAGTTGTGTGTGTGTATATATATATATAGAAGATAGGTCGTGGAGAATGGGATCTTAAAAATAAGGGCTGATTCCTGGATTTCTTTACCTGGCTTCCTTTTACTGTTGGGCGGGATATGCATATTCATCGCGAAATGGGTTTTGGGATGCGGGAATACTTGTTTGTCACTTACACCTCTTTGTTCTTATACCCGGGTCTTTGGATAAGGTGGATGTACAGACCGTTTATCTTTTGCTTGACCAAACTAAAGAATAATATCCCCAATTCATACAGCCTTATTCGGTGTGAATGAAATATTGAATGGGAAACCTCGTGTAGCCTTTGTTGAGATACGATACATATGAATCGCCCTCTCCACTGGTTTCTTCAAATATCCTCTACCATCATGAGCTATTTCTAATACCTGGTCTCAAGTGAGTAGCCACAGGTATTTTTACCATGGGCGCCCTACTTCGCTCCCCATATGTTATATACTATATAACTTGGCAATTCAGATTCTAGATAGCTAACTTGGAGTGGGCCATTGCGTATGATCGGAAAGATCCGTCGTTTGGCTACCTAGAACTATTGCCTAATTGGAACGAGTTGCAGTGCTAGAAACTGCGCCGCGCGAAGCACCAAGCAAGATGCGAGATCTGATCGTCGTTGGCATTACACGCTTATTTAGTCTTTATGAATGGTATTCGAGGCGCCTATCAAAAGATGAGACAGAGACACTGAAACCCTGACATTACATAGATATACTTTTCAGCCATCGCAGCATCGTCAGTAGCAAGGTCATAAAGCCAATGCAGTATCCATCCAATGTTGGTTGGGATATTGTAACAATCGCTTCGTTTGCAGCGCTGCAATTACTAATACATCGGAATTATAAAGGCATTGGAGGATGCATCAAAGTGCGCCCAAGAGCGTCACTAGGATTACTGCTAATCTGTTTCTGGGTTCTTCCTCAACGTTACATTTACATGTTCTCCGTGACTTCAGCGTAGGCATGTTCATAATACCGCCTATTCGCTCTAGTTCAGCGATATAATAGTTAATTCTCGTCGGAGATTAGCTTCTTTAGAGTTTCTGCGAATATTGCAATCTTTACGCATGAATTATCCCATAACGTACCCTATACAACTTTGAATATTGTAATCCTCAATCGTGTGTGCAATTTGGAGTGGTCGACACCGCTTACGAAAGTCCGCTCCGTGGATCCTTACTCCGCAGTTATTTATCCAAGGTTATTTTGTCCGTATATCCGATTTTGCCTGATTCCTTCATTTGAACCCGGCGTTGGTGGAGTTATGAAGAGCGATAGAGATTAGTGATAGTTGCGACTAGCTACTATATGAGTTGATGAATTCTGATATTACCTCAATTATACTTAGTTGTCATCTTTAGCTCCTTTACTTTTCTATATTTTGATTTACATCGCCGAAAATCAGTTGTGTACAATCATGGCGCAAATCCAAGGCCACCTTGACCCTAAATTTGAGGAGCTCCGGGATCTCTTCCAAAAGAATCTCGACTCGAAAGCCGAGATCGGAGCTTCCATCAGTCTCAACATCGATGGCAAGGACGTGGTAGATATCTGGGGAGGATTCGCCGACGAGGAATGCACCCGGCCGTGGGAATCTGACACCATCGTGGGAGTCTGGTCGTCCACCAAGGGACTCGCCAGTCTCGCTCTCTTGATGCTCATAGATCGCGGCCTGGTCGACGCCGATGCAAAAGTGGCAAAATATTGGCCCGAATTCGCCGCCAACGGGAAGCAAGACATTGAGATTCGCCATATCATGTCTCACACATCTGGTCTCTCGGCGTGGGAAGAAAATGTGACCTGGGATGATGTCTGTGACCAAGACAGTGCTGCGGCAAAACTCGCGGCTCAGGCCCCTTTGTGGGAGCCGGGCACGGCATCCGCGTATCATATAGTCACTTTCGGGGTGTTGATTGCCGAAGTTGTGAAGCGCGTCACAGGCAAGCCATTGAAACAATTTGTCGCCGAGGAAATCGCTGCTCCGTTGAAGGCAGATTTCCAAATAGGCTTGCTGGACAAAGATGTCCCCCGAGTCAGCAACATTATTCCTCACAAGGATACGCCACCACCCCGGGAAGCGCCCGAAGCAGGAGATGTTGCTATCAAGACGTTTACCAATCCCGCGCTCGACGTAAATATGCTCAAATTAGAGACGATACGAAAAGCTGACCTTAGCTCCTTGAACGGATTCGCAAATGCTCGCGCCATGAATCGCATCTTCTCCGTTTTGGCGCTCGGCGGCGAGGTCAATGGCGTGCGGCTAGTATCCGAAAAGACGATTGAGCTTATCTTTCGGGAACAGTCAAACGGTACATGTCTGACAACAGGGCATGTTGTGAGATGGGGTATTGGATACGCTCTTGGAGGATCAGGCCTTGTGAATTTTATGCCAACTGGGCGAATTGGAGTATGGGGAGGCTGGGGAGGATCATTATTTGTCTTTGACGCGGACAGGAAACTCACATTTACGTATGCCATGAACCAGATGTCTAATCGGATTATGGCACACGGGAGAGAAGGAGGTTATTTGACGGCCGTGTATAAAGCATTGGGGGTAGCGATATAATGATCGCTTGTCGCACGACGGCGGACCATCAGTCTTTGTGTAATTAATCAGTTGCCTCACTCCAAGTGACGCGAGGATGAGGTTTTATAAAACCGTAGCCTGATTTATTAATATAGATTCATTTATTCCAGGTAATGTTTATTGAAGATACCCAACACTTCCGTGTCCCGCCCTAAAGAGAGGCCTCTCCCCTCTCCTTGCCCTCCAGTAATTCGTCGACCTAAATAAGTCGACACAGCCTTCCAGAGTCCAACCCCATTCACTCAAAAACTCCGCAGTTACTTCCCATGAGGCCAGATCCCATGGGTCTCCCCACAAGATGAGTCCAGACTCTTTCTGGCAGGTGTCGAGCCCAACCATCCAGTGGCATAGGCTATCTGCATCGTATTTTCGCTTCTCCATCATGGTACTTACACCAGACTCAAGCTGTAAAAGATTATCTCTCATCTGGGGGTATGGCAATATGTCGATCCATGGGTGATGTGGAATAGATCGCTGCAGAGCTGTTGGCGCGAGGCTTTTTGGTAGTCGGAAGTGTGGTGTGCTATGAGATGAGTATGTATGAGAAGAAAACGGAGATAATGCACCATCATCTATCAAATGGTCTGAAGACAACCCAATAATAGAGCTAAGGGTTCCAAAAGCTCTCATCACGTTGAACTGCATTATACCCAGGAGGTGATCGTTGGATGGTGAACGCCCTGCGTGGCGCCCAAGCTTCAGTTCCTGAAACTGCACAACCACTGCAGCCGGATTGGTGTACCAGGGTGATGGATCCATCCAAGTATTGGAAGAAGCGCAATGTTTGTCATCAAACTGCCGATGAACGACCTCGAGCTTGCCAGTGGTGTGCTTCTTTTCCCCCGGCTGTCTCCGGCAGCTGAGACTCTCGGCTCCGGTACGGACGGACCCGGGACGTCTGCTTTCGGCGCAATCCAAGCGTTGAGATGCTGTTTTCTTCGTAGCCTTCTTTGGTGATTTATCCAAAATTCCGAGCATCTGTCGGCGTTGTCGATATGCTCTCTGATTCAGCCGGTTCTGCACTCTGCGTCGCACACTGGGATCAGTTGTGCCTCTCCATTCATCATCATCATTACGCATGATAGGCGGTAAATCTTGTGTAAGATGCATCTCAGTTATCGTGTAGGTGCTTACTCAAGATATTTGAAAAGTCGTGAGTGTCATGGAACGAGTAGCCATGAACCTCTCGTCCTGAAGCCTCTCACTACCTACAGCGACACTAGTGATGCCGTTTGCTTACATCTTGATTGCTATTGGCGCGGTGGTCCTCCGCTGTAGTCTCCACACTTCGGACTTTCGAAATGGGGTTGCTCAGATGTATATCAAGCCAATCAGGATGAGGGAGTAAGTCGGTTGCAGGATGTCACTACTCGGTGATTCCCTCTATCAAGTTGTGGTGATTTGGGTTCCAAATGTTGAGTCTCATATAGCTCAAAATATGTATTTAAAGCTCAGAATTCTCTTGAGTCTTTCGACACGAACAAAGACATTCACATCACTTCGTTGACAATGGCACTACACACATTCCTCATTACGGGCGCCTCATCTGGCATCGGCTTACAGATTGTATATGCTGCTCTTGAAGCTGGCCATAGAGTTTTGGCCGCTACTCGCAATCCTCAATCTGCTGCTGCTAAATACCCATCTGTTGAACAGCAAGGTGGCAAATGGGTTGAGATTGATGTCGATAAACGAGAGACGGAGGCCGTTGTAGAGAAGCTTGTAGAGGAGAATAACGTCGATATTTTGGTCTGCAATGCGGGATATGCTATGCTGGGCTCTCTTGAAGAGATGAGGTAAGAAACTTTGTACAAGCTTTGATCCCGGGCTCAGCTCACCGTGTTTTGGCAGCGTCGAGGAGTTTGAAGCTCAGATCCAAACAAATACTATTGGCGCCGTGCGCTGCATCAAAGGAGCCTTACCTCACTTTAGGAGAAGGGCAACAGGTACCATTGTGAATGTCAGTAGTTTGGCTGGCTTTTATGGTGCTCCTGCAACAACTGCCTATTCAGCTTCCAAGTTTGCTTTGAGCGGCTTCTCGGAAGCTCTAGCAACTGAAGTCGGTGTATTCGGCATCAGAGTTGTGCTTGTTGAACCAGGTTCCTTCCGGACGAACTTGGTCACAAACCTCACAGTCCCTGCACACAAAATTAGCGATTATGACGGCACTCCTGCAAGGGTTCTTGTAGAGTTTCAACACTCGTCAAATGGGAAGCAGCCGGGAGATCCCGCCAAGGGTGGGAAGAGGATTGTGGATGTAGCAACTAACGCAGCCGGAGAAGGCTTGGCAAAGAGAGGAAAGGGAGAAGTCTTGCGAATTCTTCTTGGATCAGATTGTTTTGACACGGTGAAACAAAAGCTGACGAAGATGGGAGAACAGTTAGTTGCTATAGAAGAGATTGCGAGGAGTACAGACTTTGCCTAGTTCATGTACACCTTCTTTACACAAGCCTACATCCACAGATTGAACTTCATATCTCAAAGTATACGCGACAACTCAAGGCCTCCAAGATGCAATACTTTGCTTCCCCTCATCCAAATAATGTCATATGTCTGATACGTGCGTTCCTTTGGCTCTTCTGTTGGGGTATGAGGTCGAGATACTCCACACAACAGTTGAGCACGCGGTAACGCTTTCACATATACTTCACGACTATATCACGAAATGCCGCCATATTACATTTCTGTTAGTCAACTGACCATCCTCATTTGGAATTTAGGTGTCATCAATGTATTGATCCTTATTTGGAAAGTTGAGTGTCATCAGTGAAATCATCCTTATTTGGACATTTGGGTGTCATCAATGGATATATCTCACGGTATATAAGTTCGACAAACGGACTTTGCAGTAAATCCGGCCAACAAGAGTCAATTCTCCCTATTTCCGGAGCACGAAACATCATGAACTTTCCATCGTGTGCTTCCTATATTGTACGATGGCGGGGCAGTGATATGCATATATTCTCATGCTCGGCTACTAACTGATGTGATTGGCCGCTGTCTATAACAGGCACTAGATCTCCTCAACAGCCTGACAATATGCGCTCTTCCCGATGCTCCATAATGTGATAGAAACAGTGGCCCTGGCCCGTACAGCAAGCCAATGCCGGTTCGATCTTGCCGAGGCGGTGTCGAGACTAAGGAGACAGTTTCCCACGCTAACACGATTCTGTCTCGTATTCCCAATTCGGCACACGACGGTTGCTGCTAAAGTATGTAGCAGTTGTAAGAACCATACTGTGTTTATACGTGGTTTTACTGTGGTATTGCATATTAGGGATACGATCTGAAGTATGCCAGATTAGGCAATGGGGAATGCCCTCGTATGTCCAAAAAGAGATACGATGTTTGAGAGGAGAATTATAGGTGAAGAATAGATATAAGTAAAGGTGTTCCCATGATAGGTGCTAGATGCCTCTCGTATAGAATCAAGCAACAAACAAATAGACTGTCTCAGAGCATTCATTACAAGTTCTCCATCAGAACACATTCGAACATTCACAGTCGCTACCATGGGAAAGGCAAACAATCTACCCGGCGCTGCACCTCTGCCCAAGAGCTTGCTTGGCTACCATCGCCAGCTAGCTCCTTCGGCTGCTGTCAAAGTTAGTCCTCTCTGCCTTGGAGGCATGGGATTTGGAACAGCTTGGGAAGGCAGCATGGGCAGTTGCGACAAGAAGACGTCCTTTGAATTGATGGACTATTTCTACAGCCAGGGAGGCACCTTTATTGATACGTGCGTTATTGTCCAATTAAACCGAATATTAGTAGACACGGTACTAACTTTGAATCATATCAGTGCGGGCAATTACCAGAACGGAGAATCCGAGGAGATCATTGGCGAGTGGATGGCAACCCGAGGCAATCGAGAAGAGATAATCGTGGCCACAAAATACACATCTGCTTGGCGTTTGGCCGAAGAAGACACAAAGATTCAGTCAAACTACGGTGGAAATAACAAGAAGTCTTTGGCGATATCCATCGAAACTAGTCTCAAGAGGCTGCAAACATCTTATATTGATCTGGTTAGTCTCCATCCTTTTCAACAGGCTTATCCTTCATTCATAGATAAGAGGGCTAATTTCACCGTCCAACAGTACTATGTCCATACATGGGACTTTACCACAAGCATCCCGGAGCTGATGCATTCCCTGCACAACCTTGTTGTTGCCGGCAAAGTTCTCTATCTCGGCATCTCCAACACCCCTGCATGGGTCGTCGCCAAAGCCAACGAGTACGCCCGCCAGAAGGGATTGACTCAATTCTCTGTCTACCAGGGTCATTGGAGTGCGGCTGAGCGAGACATCGAGCGTGATGTTGTCCCCATGTGTCTTGATGAAGGCATTGCCATGGCTCCCTACGGCGTCTTGGGCATGGGTTACTTCCGCACTTCAGCCCAGCGTGCGGCTGAGAAGGAAGAGGAGAGAGAAGGACGCAAGGTCCCTTTCGTCGACAAGCCTCAGAAGACCGCCATGGCTGATGCTCTAGAGAAAATTGCCGTGGCACGAGGCACATCCATCACCAGCATCGCCTTGGCCTGGGCTAGATTAAAGGCACCATACGTCTTCCCCATTGTGGGAGGCCGTAAGGTTGAGCATCTCAAGTCCAACATTGAGGCACTGGCAATTGATCTTACGGATGACGAGAAGGAGGCAATCGAAAATGCTGTGCCCTTCCACCCCGGATACCCTCAGGAAATCTTGGGTGGTCCCAAGGGTGCTGTGCATCCGTCAGACCTATGGACCACGAAGAGAATGGGTCATTTTGACTGGGTAGCGCGGCCACAGGTATGTTGACAAAAGCTGAGGAAGGCTTCAGACGAAAAATACTAACAGATTCTATAGGCACCAAAGCCTCATCCTCTCTAAGAGTCTGGATAACATGTATTGAGAGGTCTTCGCTTGCTGGTAGTGCCAATCAACGGTAGACCTCTGCACTTACAGGTGCACTGTACGCAGCAAAACAGAATTAGATGTAGGCCAAACTCACAATTGAATTCATCAACAGGCTTTCAGTCGCCGAGCTTCCTCATCTTGCCGAGTTCATACCACTACTCCAAAGTTTGTTTCATATTAATGAATTGCAGCATCACAACGCCATCTTTGGCATATGAGCCTGTAACTGTATGCAATTAAACGAATAGTACTAAAGCGCTAATACTGTGTTAGTTACCTTCTGCTGACCATTTTTTGCCGTATTTGGCGCCATGCGAGGAGCGAGCGAGCGAGAGCCGAAGCATATTTAGACATCTCAAGGCGAACTCTCAAAGTTCCTTTTCTTTTGCGCAAATCATCTACTGTTAGAAGCAATTCCATACAGGTTCATCCAATTCCTCACAGCAATGCCTTCTGACGGAAATTTTGGTGTTTTCGCACTCTCCACGACGGGTGAGACCCAAATTCTTACAGCTCCACGAGTGGATGACCTCGGTCGAGAACCACGGCAACGGAAACGACACGCAAAGTCTCGCGCCGGATGTTTGTCGTGCAAATCTTCCAGAGTCAAGGTACGACTGCAAAAATCCATTCCCATCTCAACTAATGTTTCCACAATGATGGATTGAGGAGATGATGGACATGCCTCTGATGATTCCGCAGTGTGATGAGATTCGACCTGCCTGCGCGAGGTGCGCTGCCAGGAATATACCTTGCCATTATGAGTTTAGCATCATGTCCATGTTGCCAAAGTTTACACGACAACAACTTCATAGTCAGAGATTCGGGGCGAGCTCCGTTCCCAAGTCACTCGGGCTCGGTCTCGATTTACCCAGTCTACGGCTTATGCATCATTTTGATCACTACACAGCGCCAACCTTGGCCTTTGGCAGTTTAGTATGGAGAGATGGGGTGCTTCCTGTGGCATTGAATGTATGCTATTAAACTATGTCAACCCTTGTTACGATTCAGTAATACGATTCAGTAATACTGACGCCGTCTAGAATGAAGTTGTCATGCACGCCATCCTAATGATCTCGGCAGCTCACCAGCGAAGTCTTTCGCCCCACAACACTGAGCATAACAAGTCAATGTCGTATCATCTGGATCTTACCCTCTCCGGGTTTAGAGACCTTTTATCGCAAGGCACAGATGGTTTCAACCACGATATTATTATCGCGTGTGCCATGCTTCTCGTGCACTATGCTTGGTCCATGCCGTTCTTTGCATATGAAGATGACAAGATCGACATGACCAGCGAGCCCGATAGACTGCTCAAGTTTGCAGCTGGTCTCAAAACGGTCATGAAGACCATGAAGGAAGACAAGAGGTACACCAACGGCATCTTCAAGGCCCCCATGTCGTATAACAGCATCGATCAGTTCCGGCAATTTGAAGAATCACTGGCAGAGACTTTTGTCTTCGACGATATGTTTTTCAGCGCACGAACTATGCCTTTGACCAACTATGATGGACACTGTATAGAAGGTCAAGACTTCAACGCCTGTGATCGACTGACGCCGCTTCTCAGAACCTTGGATGCCGTATCCAAGGGCCGAGTCATTCACCATTTGATACCGCAGATACAGGTATATACTCTCTTCTGGCCCGCCAAAGCATCCAAAGATTTTGAAGAAGACGTGGCCGATAACAAGACCGAGGCTCTGGTCATCATGCTCTGCTTTTATGCCACTGCTTGGCGGCTTCTGTCCGAGGATGTTTGGTGGGCTAAATCTCGTACAAAGGTCATGTGTGAGTCTATTTATCAATATTTGGATAATCATAAAGATCCAAAATGGGAGGGAGATATTGAGAATGTCCGCCGCTATTTTGGGTTCGCGCAGAATAGCGCTGGTAAGTGGACAATCGGAAGCCTAGGATCACATCCTGTTGAGTTGTAAATGAGATACTTGATTGTGAATAGCTTTACACGGAGGAGTAGCGTCTAGGTTTCGTCCATTGGATTGGATAATATTAATTGAGCATGCGTATTTCACTAGATCTTACTTGAGCAGAGTTCTGCGAGAAATCAACGAGTCAGTCAGTAGCGGCGACAAAAAAAATAAAGCGACCACGCCAGGAGTCGAACCTGGAATCTCTAGAGAAGGTGATTGTAACCGAAATCTAGCGCCTTAGCCATTAGGCCACGCGGCCAACTGAATATGTCTTGGTCGGATGAAATTGAACTCTATAGAGTAATGCAATAATGACGCGATCATTCGGCCACCACGCGATACACAATGAGCTTGGACGGTGATGGAGACAATCAATTTGCCGCTCTGACGGTTGATCTGCACTTTGTCAGAGGTAACATTGTTGTACTTCGATTCAGTTTTGTGGTTGGTGCAAAGAAGAGGCCGGAGATAAAACCGTCGTCGATTGCCCAATCCGGTAATCCGGTATTAACGAGTACATGGAGTTGTGGATGGTGTGATTCTAACCTTGTTAAACATCTCTTTTAGCCTCACAGTATTAGGGGAACTCGAAAATGAAGTGCTTTATGGTGATCTTGAAAAATGGCTCATTTTTCTATCCTATATCCAGCTTCAGACGCACATGTAACATATAATGCATACACCATCAACACCGGCAGATTCTAAAATTACAGGTCTAAGTATATCCAAACATCACCCAAAGAAGAATACATAGAAAGAAAATTTTCCTTGTCTATTTCACTTACCATCCTTGACTCATAGACTCATGTCCAGTAGACGTTTCTCAATGGTCCTCTACATTCTCGTCTCTCCCCGGGTACATGATATCTTGAACAACAACTGCTCGGGCGTGGTTGTACAAGACAAAGATGAATATGACAAGCATGCAGACACTCATTCCTGTGGTAACCCACTGAAAGCTGGAGCTTATCAGCTCCTTGGCGATGGAGATTGTCGCGAGCGTAAAGCCAGTGTTTGGAAACACCATAGCCCACCAGCCAAGGTGAAAGTATTTGGGGGGCGACGAAATCACGGCAACGACGGCAATGCCAAACCACCAAAAGCTGAGGGCCCAGAGAGAGATGGCCACTAGAACGGCCACTACCTTGATGACGCTCTTGTCGATGGCCAGCTCCTCAACGCTGTCGGGAACACCATTCGCCATGCCGATCAAGGCCAAGGCAGTGAAAGATGGCGGACCAACGCACATGAAAAGGCCGGGTCGGTGCTCTCGGTTTGGAAGACCAGATTGGACCAACCTTCCAATCATATGGGCGTACATCAGTATGGCCACTGACATTCCAAGGCCTTGGCATGTAAGCCCAGCTACTAGAATTGGCATGGCTGCGACTTCAGGCTGCGTTGCCGCAATGACAGAAGCAATCGTTCCTGAGAGCATGATGGGGAAGATTGGCAAGATCAAGGTCGGCATAAAGTTCTGCAGGCTAAGGCTATGAGCCGCAAAGACGTAGCTGTATTGGCCGATGGCCAGCACCGATGTCAAGGCGACATACACCCAAAACGCAGCTTGTATGACCCATTCCAGTACGACGTGATCATCCGGTATGGCGTATCGTTGGGTACTTGTAATGATTGTGGCGATGGAGAGAAAGAAGGTTGGGAAGAAGAAGCCTTCCCTTGGGTGGGTAAGCGACCGAACCAGCTCGCCCGTGTGTAGTAAGAAGCGAGCAGTCATGGTCATTGTGATGAGTGAAAACATGATAAGGTTGATGATGTACACAACCAAACCCACAGTCTTCAGACCAGCGAACTGATGGGGTTGTGCGAATATGAGCAGGGAGAGACCACCAGTGCTCATGGGGAAAGTATACCAGGCCCATGTGAAGTGTTGAAGTCTCTGTCGAATAGGCAGTTTCGGCCGGTTCGGGTCATAGATGTCAATAGCATGAGGTAGGCCCTTTTTCTCGCTAATTGAGTGTTCTTCGTCGTCGGGGACGGGAGTGCTCGTTCGAGTAACATCGCCAGAGAAGGATCGCGCGTGATTGCTGACGCTGGATTCGAGTCGCCCACCCTCAACATCTTCGTTGTCAGAAGGAACAAACTCTCTTGAAAGTTCCCGTCCGTTAGGTTCATATATGTCAGGGGTGGGAAACCTGTCCCAGCCTTGAGAAGGCGATATATGAGCCATGCCAGGCAGCGTAGTGCAGGTATGGGGTTAGACAAAAATCAAGAGGCTACTGCAAGGACTGGCCAAAAAGATGTCTAGAATAATAGAAGCTTCTGTTCGCCAGGCCTCGAATACGTCGAGGACCTTCACATCTAAGTACTCCCAATCACCCCAGCCCGGGCTCTGTTTGCTTTGGCCCATGGACAAAATTCAAGCCCCCGGTGACTCCTTGATAGTGCCCCATAAACGTATGGCTGCGCACAAAAAGCTGACGCAACAAGTGTGAGGCCAAGGCGTCGCGATCAAGTTCACCCTCTACCAAGAGCGTCTCATTTCGATAAGTTTGCTGGTGGCAACAGGCTACATCGGCTATTCCGCTGGAGTATCAAATATCGTGACCCATGTAAGTCGGGGCTTCGCGGACCCGGGCCTGGCGCCGGCACTTGCGCCGCCCTTAAAAGCCGATCTCACTAATCGGCAGTAGATTAGGAGATGGTAACAATTCCATTAGCGAAACGGCCTGCTAGGAGACTTTCAGGGGTTGTGCGATCTGCGAGGCAGAACTGGTATCCGTACTCTCTACATCGGCAACAAGTTGGATAGTACATGTATTCGCAAACCCCTTTGCCACCCTGTCACGGAACCGGCAGGGATTTCTAACGTTGAAAATGGAGTAGCGAAATGGTCAAACTGCACGTATCCGTACCCTATCATGGTTCTTCGGTGTTGTCGAGCCCGCGCGTGCTCCAGGGAGTTCCATCTGCGGTGAGGCTAATTGCTTTGACAGGTACGGTTGGATTCAATGTGGTCCTATTACTTGGCATCTGCGCCAAGATCTGACTGGATTCAACCCTATATCCTTGAAGAATGCAAGTAAAAGCGCAAAGTCTACGCAACACGGGTCGTGTCACGCAAAGTCGCCGATCCATGTAGTAATCTAGCCATACATGAAATATCCACATTATAAACTTGGCAGTTGAAAATTTCGACGCATTTTGGAATTAGTAATTATGCTTGAGAGAAACTCCCAAAGCGTGGCACTGGGGTAGTGGGGGGAAACGGCGAGCCCTGGTGTTATAAGCGGAAGCCCGCAGATTTTCGGTCGGCCGAGGACACATGCATCGGCAATGCCAAACAATGAACTGTTTGCGGCCCGTAAGAAATAGCCACTCAGAGAGAAAGAGTCCGCTTGTCCTACGTGCGTGTCTGTACTTGGAAGCCGTCTCTTGGCATTTCACTAGCTGGGATCCCGGGAACTCGAACTGAACTGCCGACCCGTAATGAAACTCGAGTACGAGTCCACGGATAATCCGGGAATATACAAACACAGCAAGTATATACTTTTCATGATTACAATTACTATCGTCGTGCAGCTTATAGGGCCGATGTCTTGGTAACCTTTAGAACATGATGCTATAAGGTTGCAGCTGAGACAGATTGCTCGTAAAAACGAGAAAATCCGAGGTGGTATTGTAAGTGCAGTCAAGGGTCTTGAGTCAAGCATTTTCTTGGTATCGGTTTTTACTCCCAGTTAGTGCGAGAAAGAATGAGACAATCGACCAAACACTGCCTCTTTGCATTGCCCACTTAATTCGATTGGATATCATGACTCTGAGGACCGGCAACTGATGCATTTCCGTTCAGCCATTTCGTATCTACCGCATGTTGGCTTGGCAGTCGACAACCCTGCTGTATATGCCGAGGAGTCAATCTTGTACTAGTATTTGCTGCAAGATAAAGTTGACAAATGGTATACCTAGTTGAAACGCAAAGCGCCTTACAGTCCAGCGATTGTGCCATTGTTTCACCCAAAAATAGATGACGGACGCCCTACTCGTATATAGATCTGACACGGCTCGGGCTTGGCAACTCTAATTTTGATGTACGGATCTGCATGGGCTATCTCGACTTGGGTTGTATAAAAAGTCTTATCGCCCGCCAAGCGACTCTGCTCAGCCTCTGTGGAATTACGCATCACCGTACCAACGGAAAGGGGTAGGTGATGATATGTGACGAGCATCTGTATTATTGCCCTTGTCCATGCAGGCAGTGCAGAAAATCTTGATAACGAACGTGTGAAATTAAGTAAAACATTCAACAATTTGACTTTTAGTTTCGAATCCGGGTTGTTTTTTAACCTTATCCTCTCTATGGAGACCTCTTACATACACCTACTATATACAGAAAGCACCCCTGAAGAAATGTAGAGAGTTCTAGTTCCGATGTGTAGCGTAGGAAGTGTTTCTATCTGACACCAGGAGCTCGACATATCTGTCTGATACGCCTTCTATATCAACATTGAGTCGTCTACGTTGATCGCAACGCCAAATATAATCGTCATATCATCAGATGCTTCAACTTCCTATGTGCTCATCTCGTATTTACTTCTCGCCCTCAACTTCTCCCCATACGCCCTAAAGAACCAAGGAATAGGTGCCATCACCAATGTCACAAAGCCCAGGATGCTCGTAGCCCATCCCGCGCCAAGATTCTCATACATTTGTAATGCAAAGAGTGGGAACACGGCAGACAGCAGATAACGACTGAACATCATGGATCCTGATGCGGACGCCCCATAGAGCGGACCATACGCATCCAGCATGAAGAGATTAGCGCCCGCATAGACAAGAAGAGATGACAACATAACAAGGCCTTGGAAGACAATGGGTACAATCCAGTGTACGTGGTAATGTACCGTCCAGCCAACAATGAAGAGACAGATTGGCAGCATAATGCTTCCAATCAGAGCCGACATGAGACGATTCTCCGAGGGTAGTGGCTCATCGTCATCATGGCGAAGCTGCCACTCCGTCAAACGCTTTTGGTAGGAGAAAAGATCAATCAGAATCAGGGGCGCCGCCGCAAGAGCCGTGCCGCACATCAACCCCAAATACGACAACGGCTCGCTCTCCGCTGGCCATCCATAATAGTGCCTGAATATCCACGGCACAGACACGACAAAGGTGTACAAAAGACCAAACAGGAAGCCGTTATACACGCTTACTAGTGTGACAATCGGCTCCGTGAACAACATGTGCAGGGGCCGCTGGATCAGAGTCGTAAAAAAGTATCTAAACGCTCGCCCCGGTGACGTTCTCTGGGATGCCGAGTCACGCAATCCTAGACGTGTAGCTCGTCGTTTGAGAATCACCTTCTTGTACGTCTCGCGAGTGAAGCACACAGGGATGTAAAACGCAACCGTGATGACGATGGAGATCCACTGCGTCCATTGCCAAGGCTTGACAAGCAGGACAAACCCTCCAATCAAGGGCCCAAACGCAGCACCAAACGACGGCACAGCATAGTAACCCCCCAGGCTGACGCCCCGATACCGCGGCGGCGTAAAGTCGAGCAGCGTGGCCGGTGCGTTGTTGATCAGGGGCGAGGCAAACACGCCGGCGAAGAAGCGGCAGGCCGTCAACCCGGCTACTGATCGACTGAAGCCGGATCCGAGCATGAACAGCACAAAGACTGGAGTCGAGAGCATGAAGACGGATTTGCGGCCGTATGTCTCTGAAAGTGGCGCGCCGACCATGGGCCCAAAGGCAAGCCCCAGATTGTACAGCGAAAGGGGTAGGACAGCGACAATGCGGCTGCAGTGGAGGGCTGATGCGACGGCGTCTTGTGCGGGCGCATACATTGATCCAGCTACGGTTCCAATCATGGCCAGCATGGTGATGGCAACGGTGCTGAAGATGCGCAAAGCGGCAGAGAAGTTGCGAGGGTTGTCTGGATCATCGGGGCCGGTCCAGTCGTAGGCAGCGTTGATGGTAGGGGGTAGGACGATGTTGGGTTCTTCGTACAGATCCTGTTCCTGACACTGGCCCTGTTTCTCATTCTGTCGATACTCAACCGCTGGATCTGGTGTATTATCGACGGATGCTTGCGATATCATCTCCTCTCGTGGATCATGAGACGGTGATGAGCGATAAATCACGTCTTCCATACTGTAGGTCGATTGTCCTAAGCCGCCTCTTATCAATCCGGAGCAACCGTTCTCTCATCGGTTTCGTAACGACACTCTAGAACTCATATCTCATCCAGCGTATGATTTTCCTCCTCTGACTTAGTCCAGCAAAGGTTCCCTCTTTGGGCGCACGACACGAAACCAGCCCACAGTCCAACACACGCATGTATTCGATGACAAAGAGTAATACAGCGATGAGTTGACAAAAAAAGAGCCCTTATAAATAGAGAGAGAAAACGGGAGGGATCTGCGTCCCTTTACATTAGCAACCAGAATACATGTCCATAAACAAGGTTCTTACCAGGCCGATAATTCATCGGGATCAAGTACCGAATTCCCGGCGCAAAATCGTCAAATCTCCGCATCCGGCTTCGGCGCCCCAGAAAATTCAACCCCGGACTATGACAATTGAACTCTGCCTAAACCAGTAAATTTAGCCGTAATTTTCTTCTGTTTCCTTCCCACTTGTGCTAAGTCCAAATGGCTGTTTGTGTTAATAAATACTCGCTTCCAAAGACGGAACAAATCCAGTCATTTATGAGGAAATTTCAAGTGTGGAGAGAGAGAGGAGAGAGTTTTTGAAATGATTCATTATATATATTAGGTATCATATTTTGCTACACTTATTTTTGGTATCATATCCCAGCCCTGCTAGAAAGCATCACACACATCTGTACGTCAAAGAAGAAAAAGAGAGAAACTTAAGGCTCCTCGTCGGCGTCCTTGCCCAGACCAGGTTGGTTCTGGCCAATGTACTCGGACTTCTTGAGCATGTTCCACTTGTCCTCGTCGGAGTCGAGGTGACGGAAGCAGAACCAGAAGGCAGCACCACCAACAAAGGCAATGCAGGCGACAGTGGTGTAGTTCCAGACCAGCAGGGGATCATCGGACAGAGGAGTAAAGGCCTCGCCAATAGCGGCGGAAACGGCGCTCATGAACAGGTTGACACTCATAACGAGAGACTTCATGTTCTCGGGGGCCTTGGAGTAAGCATACTCGTAGGAGGTGACGTTGGCAAAGATTTCGGCGAAACCAATCAGGATGTAGGGCAAGCACTGGGCCCAGACATTGATGGGGGCAGGAGGGCAGAGCTCCTCCTCGCCGTCGACGATGATGGTGCCGTTGGCGTGATCGCCGCAAGGGCTCTTCTTGTAGATGTAGTACTGCATGACAGCGGAGGCAACCATGGAAAGAGAGGCAATGAAGAAACCAGTGGTCATACGCTTGATGGGGGTGAAAGCGACGCCAATCTTGCGGAGACCGGGGTACAGGAGGTGGTCGATCAGGGGGATCATGATGACAATGGAGATGGGGTTCAGGTTCTGGATAATGTCGTTGGGGACACCGTGCAGCTCCATGGTACCAGCCTGGATGGTCAGGTTACCAGTCATCTGGTTGTAGGCCAGGAAGAAGACGGGCAGGAAGAGGAAGACCTTGCAGGCCATGAGACCACGGCGGACCTCGTCAACCCAGGCATCGTCGTAAGTCATCCACGCGGGTCGGTCAGAGATGGCGATGCGAGAGGGGCGAACAACGTCCCAGTCGATCTTGAAAAAGCCCTTTGACCTCTTGCGGGCATAGAAGAACATCTGCATGAACTTCTGGAGCAGAGATCCGGTAGGGGGCTGCAGGCGGTAGTTCTTCTTCTGGCTCCACAGGACGACGGGGGCGAGCAGAAACATGCCGGTAGGGATGAGGAAAGCAACCCAGAAGCCGACGTACTTCTCGACGTAGACCATGGCAATCTGACCGGCAAGAGATCCGATGTTGATGGCAAAGTAGAAGTAGAGGAAGATACGGGTGTTGGTGACGGCAGGGTCGATGATGACCTTCTCGCCAGAGGCAAGGGTCTCGACGCGCATGCGTCTATCTTCGTTCTGATCGGCAAGCAGGGGAGAGACGTTGGCCTTGAAGAAACCAGTACCAACGCAGAGGCAGATGAGACCAATGATGAAGGCGGCAAAAGCGCTGTCCTTCTTCACGATCACACCAGGAGCGGCAGAGGCGACGAGAATGACGTGGGCAATGGTGGAGATACCAATGGCAAGGTGAAGAGTCCAGAAACGACCCATGCGAGCATCAGCAATCCAGGCACTGTTTGTATAAAGTGTAAGTAACCCAAACAATTTGCACAGCAGAGCAAGACGAGTCAAAAAAAAAGGCTTACCCAACAAGAGGCATGATGTAGGCGAAGAACTGGTTGAACAAGCTGATGCCCTGAGCAGCCTTGGGGCCCATTCCCAGGGCACCGGGGAGGCCATGAGGAGCAGAGCCAGTGGTTGATCCCGGGGGAAGAGGGCGGTTCACAAAGTTTGTGTAGAGGACGGAAGATCCGTAGTAGGAGAAACGCTCGCAAAGCTCAACAAAGGCAATGGTGTACATGCTCCACTTGATCTTTCCGGAGACACGGCGCAGAGTGCGCAGCTCTTCCTCGGTAGGGAAGTCATCGTACTCCTCGTCGCCTCGGATGTCGACGGCGTGAGGGGTCTTGTCGTCAAAGCCAGCCGCGCGGTGGTCGGCCTCGGCAATGACATCGACGTCGAGGTTGGCAGCGTTGCTCATGGTGAAGGTAGGTTGAAGGGAACCTGGCGAGCTTCTAAGTGGCTCGAATTGACGACCCAGCAAATGAAGTGGGCAAGAGACGGATGGGCTTCGCAGCACAAGGAGAAGGAAAGGGAAGCCATTGAGTGTGAGGCCGAAGGCTTCACTTATATAGAAAACCCCGAGTCGATTGGGGGGGCGTTTGATGCTTAGCCGGCTGCGGAACAGGTACCCCAAACCATGCCATGTGCTGACCTGGCCTTGTTGGTCCCCGTATCGTATCTCGGTCGACTGGCGTGGAGGCGAAAACGAGGTCAACCTTGTTGCTAGTGTTAGTGTTGCTGTCGTTCTCCGTACTACAAGCACAACGCCAAACCAGACCCAACTCCGGTCGATACTATCCTCTCGGGCCAAGACTAGCAGCCGCCGGAGGGCGATACCACTTCAGGCGAAGCCGGTGGCAACTAAACAAAAGATCCCGGACCAATGCCGGGGCCACCAGGCAAGAAAGGGCCCCAAGTGGAGGTGGCGAGACGCCAGATTGATAGTGAAGAGGTGTGGGATTTACACGAGCTAATGCGGAGCGCATGGCATGGCGAATTGCCCGGATTGATGCTTGTTCGATTGGGGCATGCTGACCGCCATGGATGCTTGCATTGCACCCATACGAGTACATACGAGTTACTGTATCCCCCACAATGTAACGACGCCTGCAACACGGCCTCCTCCTCGGTTAATTTAGACTCACATGCCGTTGTTGGTTCCACGGCTGATCGAGGCTGTGGCTCTCGTCTTGCCCGAGCCGAAGCCCCAGATCTCTGCTACGATACGATATCACGCAGGAACAGCGTCAACGCCTGCAAGGGCCCTCTCGCTCATGGTCCCAAAACGACCCGGCGAGTTGGCGCGCCATACTAGCTGCCTAGCACCAGTTTCCAGTTTCGTTCGACACAGAGGAGAAAAGCAATGGATGGACCTCCTGGGGGGAAGCACACGACAAGCCATGTGATGGCGGCGGGGCAGCGACAGGTAGCCTGCTTGGCATCTAAGCGATGACACAGATATTGAGCCTGGCGAATAATCGCTATCTTGTTTCCTTGGCTGATGCCGCCGAGATCGATTACCTGCGAGTAGGAGTCTTCCGGGAGAGACAAGGCCATCCGCAAGCGTCGTGGCCCCCCGGGGAGGGATTTCAAGACGCATGCGACGCCTTGTTTGCTGAGCCCAACCCGAATGGTTGCAGGCTGCAGATTTTTCTCCGTGTAACCAAAACCTTAAGCTGGTTATGCTTTTTTCTATTCTTCCTTCTTTCGGCCGGGTCCGGCAATGGCAGAAACACCAACGGGAAATTCGCCGTAAGCATGGCCCAGCATGTCACCCTAGGCTGCTCCGGGCAAGGTGAGCGAACGGCTCTCGGTTTCGACTCGCTCATGCAAAGGGCGCCACTCTGCAAAAGTCCCTTGTCCCCCATCGTCAGGATGCCGCGGCCAATGGCATCGCCGGTATTCGCTTTAAGCTTGCTTCCTGACAGGGTCGACATGCGACGCTCCACAGATACCGGAGGGTCCCCCGTCGCTTTCTAATTTCAAGCGTAAAAGCTCAAATACCAAGGTTACTTTTAAGAAACATTCCAACGACTAATGGCACACCGAGCTTCGACGGGATTACTCGTAATGCGTATTAGTCGAGGTTATCAGCATTCCAGCCCCCGGATTGGTCTCGACTCCGGGAGGGCTCCGGAGCACGCAATCAGCGGCAGAGTCGAATAAGGCCGACCAAGAGTCATTCGGCCGGGAAAGGAGAAGCAAAAAAGACTTTGAGCCAACATGCTTTGCTTTGCTAGTGCTGGGCTGCGCTCGTTGTTCCTGGAACGCCTCAGCAGGAATTTGCCGTTGGTCTAAGCCCAAGAGCGGGTGGCGTGACGGAGTGCAGCCCGATAGGGGAACCAATGCTGGCAATCTCAAGGCGTTTTGAGGGGGGCCAGGGCAACAGTGTGGTCGAAAATAGCTGCGTGGCGGCCAGTCTAAGGATGCACGATGGGAAGCCATGTCCATGTGGCTCACGCAAAAGTCCGCCGCCAAGGGCATTTGGCGATACTCCAAGTGCTTGGTCTAAGAGCGCTACTGTGCCCATCGCGATCGACTCTTTGCAGCATCACCACTCATGATGGTTGGCAGTGAGGAGAAGGGCACGCCGTCCCTTGGGACTCTCCAATCTGATGGATGCAACCCTACCGAACCGCCCCGAGGCCCACAACGCTGAGCACCTAGTCATGATAACTCTCTCGTTGCACATGTTTATCTCGAGAATCATACGGGGTTTTGTGGGGCGTTTGCCACTGTTTTCAAAGCTTCTCGTAATGGCACGCTTTGTGTCAATCTTGTGATGGGGATGAAGAGCAATCTGTTAGTCAAGATATTGGGGAATATCTGGGGAGAGGCCGAGCTTCGTCCAGTCTCTTGGATTTTGACATCGAGGCGAGCCAAGAAATCTAGATTACCCCATACGGGGTAGAGGTCGCGTTTTCTTCAGCCAGTACCTGTCAGCATCAGCCATTATCATGATGCTACGGGATACAATCAACCGCATTCTCGTCGCAAACTCCTTCTGCCCCGACAAGATGGGCAAAAAGGCTATTTGGCTAGCGCACGGCGGCCAGAGACGGCTAACCATGGCACGTCGTTGGATTTGGGGTCTGAAGGGATTCTGCAGGTTGAGATCGAGACAAGGGGGCCCTCTTTGGACAAGTTCAGCCGCACCCTCTACTGCCTGAAAAGAGTCCATGTCATTTCGTCGTTGTTACCTGACATTGTCAGCTGTTGCAGCCTGGTGGGCGCATCATCGTCCTGCCTTATCAAGGCCAGTCAGTTGCTCATTGGTGCTAGCCGGATGCTTTATCACTTGGCAGAGCCTGCCTTGACTCCAGTCTCATACGAAGCCATCTTGATTCAGTACGAGTACGGGCTACCCGTTCCAAGCACTTCGCATGTAACAGTTAATATCAGCCCGGTCGACCACCTTTCCAAACATGGTTATAACAGAAAAGGCGCGCCAAGGGCCCTCAAGCATCTAAGTGGGGGGGAGGCTGACCAGACCTCAGCTGCTTCCGGCCAAGTCGCTCGGCCATTTGTTGTCCTCTAAGAACGCCACGAATGGAAGGCTTCGATAACATTTCTAGGCATGTCCGGGGTGCACGAAGAAGCGGGGATGGCGCATCTTTGGCTTCGTTAGAACACAATTTTGGGTGGTAGCGAGGCAACGCCGTCTCTTCTCTCTGAGGCCTCTCTGAGGCGTCCCCGAGGACGAAGCCAACGAAAGGTGGCGGTTCGCCGAACATTCGAACTTTGCCCCATTGTCAATCTTTCCGATCTGGCCAGTGAGAGGGCCGGCGCGAGCACACCCTCTACACCTCAGCTGAAAGTCTAACAGCAAAGTTGCGAGAGAAAACTCTGCTCGTGGCTTGGAGCCACCTTGGTTGATCGAGACAACAACCAACGCCCGCGATCAGCCTTTGAAACCACTTCACGAGCTTGATAAAACCTCAAACATATACGCTTTCCCTTCTTCGATACCCATCTCCGTTAGCAATACGGTTGGCTCCACAGTCCACTCCTTGGCATTTGGAGGTGAGTCTTGGTCAGATGTGATGAATGCACGGCACCACTTCTTCACAACATTAGCGTCTTGGAATGCTACATTAGCACAACGCGAGAAGGAGCATGAAATTTGGCTCGGAGATGTCATTCGATATGCGCAATGCGACCTTGAAACAGCCAACAGTTGCAAAAGGGATTGGCATTGCAGGCGATTGCGTCTGGCAAATTGCCAGAATCCGACACCAAGTGACGTTGACTTCAATTCCTAGGCAACGCAGCAACCTCTGCCGAGTTGCCTTTTTCTGAATCACCCACCAAATAAAACAGCATGGTTGACATTCTGCACTCCTTTTCAGCTGCATCTTCGGCGGACTTTAGCACGAAAAGCCGACCCCGTTGCCTTGACTGGTGTTTAATCCCGAAAAGAAATCACATATCCGGCCATTGTCGGACTTGATACCGGCAGCCCAAAGATATGTGTACTGCTACCTACAGTAGTGCTTCGTCCTGCGTAAACGATTCCATATTGGCAACATAATTTGGCTCCTAAAGACAGTCTTTCCCCGCTGTCTATGGAGTGACAGGCGAGAACCGGGCCTTTACTCCCGTCATCATTGACAGGAAGTATGACGGCTGCCCAATTTCCGGCGGTGTTGCCACCTCCACATCGAATCGTTCGAATAAGGCTGATACGATTTTGTACACAACCATTTCGGCCAAGTTCTTCCCGGGACAAGTCCTCGGTCCGCCGCCCCAGTTGAGATTATATCGGTCCATGAGGCGAATGTCCAAGGTCTCGCCACCAAGCCAGCGGTCCGGGTTGTAAGCATCTGGATCTGGTCCTATCACGACGTTTGCATTTCGATGCAACGCCACGGGGTTGCACCCGACTGTCGTGCCTCCCGGGATGAAGTAGCCATGAATACGTGAGCCCATATCAGGAACACGGCGAGGAAGCGACATGCTCAGGACGGGATGGAGGCGCATAGCCTCTCTTATTGCTGCACGCGTATACTGCAGCTGGCTTGTACCTGCGTATGATGAGGTACCCATGGCGTCCTGGATCTCTTCCTTCACTCTCTTCTGCACCCCGTCATGTGTGCCAACCATGGCGAAAATTGATGTCAATGTCGATGCCATAGTCTCATGTCCTGCTCCGAAATTGGTCACGGCCATTTTCCTGAGATAGCTCTCGGTGAAATCTGGTTTGTCTTTATGAAGCTGAATGAGATCCGCCAGCAGATCTGCCCGGTTATCTTTAGGAGCATTTAGTTTCAAGGCAGACTTGATTCTCCGAGAAATTCGCTTCCCCACATCCTATAAGTCTACAGGTAAGCAAGAGCCTGCTGAGGGCTAAGGCGCACTGGTGGCAACTCACGGGAAAGAATGATCTAAAGTTGGGCGAAGCAACATACTTCAGGTCCCAGACATCCCTGAATATCCACTCAAAGAGATTCGAACGCATTGTCAATTTGGTCAGAGTTGGGAAGAGACCCTTGACGCTCTTCATTCTCCAGCCAAGGTAACTGTGGGCGCTGGATCCCCAGTCTGTTCCTGCTTTGAGCAACCCTGGGGACCACGAGATGACTGAAGCTCCAAGACACTCCACGGCGATGATGTGCATCCACTCCTTCAGGTCTATCTCAGCACCATCGAGGGCTTCCAGTCGAGCAATCGCCTGCTTGATGACCTCGTCGACTGCTGCTTCGAACTTGGCCACATTGGCCGTTTGGTAAACTCGCCCAATTAATCGTCTTTGAAGGCGGTAGCGCTTCATGTCTCGCTCGGAAAGTAGATCCAAGCTATCGACAAAATGAGGCCGCAAGAAGCAATCGATCTTGGGTGTATTCAAACTGGTTGCCACTACAGCCACCAATTAGCAGACGATTACCATGACACTCCAGGCCAACATACAATAAAAGTCCGTCTTTTCAAATCCCTTTGTGCTACCTTTGAGAATCATCAGCTTCTCTATGTCAAAGCAGAGGCGTCATCCATACATCCTTTACGTACTGTAAATCTTGTCAAAGGCTTCTGGGCTGTTAAACCACAGTTCGTTGGGGCCCACCCGCACAATTTCGCCATATTTTCGGTGCAAAGTCCGGCCCAATTCAAACATGCGTCCATTTCGAGCGTGATACGCATGCCATATGTTGGAAACGGCGGCAAGTCTCGGACCAGGGATTCGTGACAGCGGGTGAAGAAACAGCCTATACAACACAATGGTTGAGATGCTCAAGAGCAGCAAACCAATGCTGTAGCACAGAGCCCAGATGGAAGCCCATATCAACTCGGACCCCATTTCCCACCCATAGCACATTCAGCTGATTAAATAACGAGACGATAGGCAGTCGATATGTCCCATAGCTCGTGGTATATTTTGTCGCTTTTGCAGAACACATTTTGAGAGCTTTGGAAGCTGTGGAAAGCCTCATCATTAAGCCCGGTTTTCCGCTTAGTAATCTTTGTGGGCTAATTCGCTAAATCGAATTTTCAGTGTTCGCTGCAGGGTAGGTATTGGTGCCATTCCTCATCACAACAATTTACTGGAATGGAGATTCTCAAAAAACAAAGGGCATATTAATTTGAGGTGCAGTTGTTTGCAATATTTAATTTACTTGTTTTTTTTGTGCAGTAGCATTACCAAGGTATACCACAGGGCGTTGGGCTTAGATGTGGACATCCTTGATGAAGAATTGAGTGTTTTATATCATGCTAGATACCAACTCAGGCTTATACCAGTATCGTAAATGGCCAACAATTCAAAGAACAGAAAAGAATTCCCATTGTAAACGGCATTTGGGACAGCTATTGCCCTTTCTAAGAATGGTTCGTAAATAAATATGTAACTACTTCATCATGGTCACTGGAGTTGCAAACAGTTGATGATCAATCTAGTATATCATTCTATTAAAAGGTATCCATCTAAATCGCTGCAATGCTAGGTACAATCATAGCATGTCTAACTTTCTCATGCTTTTAAACCATGTGAAATGGGTATCTCGACAAATAGCGCCTCGCTCAAATGCCTCCAGCGTCTACCGTCATTTTATTTCGTCACTGCATCACTGAGAAGCTTCTTCCTTTTTCTTCTGTTTACGTTCTTCCTTTGCCTTCTTCTCAGCCCTCCAAGCAATGCCCTTTGCCATGATGAGCAACATTGGCAAGGCGCAAGCAAGGTAAATGAAACCGAGCATAGTAAAGCTCCAGCCTACGCCAATGGCGTTTATCAGGGGAATGATGGCCGCACTGGCTCCAGCTCCAACCAGGCACCGGGTAAAGTTGTTTGCAGCGGTCGCCGTGCCGGCCTTTCCGGGGTGAATGTCGACAAGCAAGGTGTTGGCCGTGTTGTTGAAGCCAATCATGCCGATGCCTATCAGGCAGCTGACGATGCAAGGGACAGAAACATGAACGACATACTCCATAGCCCACCCCCAACCAATCAGGGCGAGACCACTAACACCAAGCAACGGGAGTCCAATCTCTAGACGCACACGCTCAATGGGAAAGTTGGAGAGATCCTGCTGGCGGCTGCGGTCGAGAGGGATGCCGAGCTTATCGCAGTGTCTCTTATAGTTCCAGTTGATTCCAGGACCGACTATCGAAGCGGCGAGAATCGATCCCAAGGCCAACGGCAAGTACATGAGTCCCACTGTGATCTCGTCATATCCATACGAGTTCTTGAAAAGAGTGGGCATTGCGGAGGCAATACAGTAAAACCCGGCAAAGATGAGACTGCTGGTAGCAAGGAGCAATCCGGTCTCCTTCTCTAGCAGCATAAGTAGAGAACCCAAAACGTTGGGCGGCTTGAATTTGAACGAGTTTTCTGCAGGGGGAGCTTTACGACCCTTGTTTCGATGTGATGTTAGGACCTGCCATCCTGATCTGTACAGAGGCGGTGGGTAGATTGAGCCGTCGCCGACAATATGGCGGCATGTCTCTGGCAAAAACATGGCAATGAGGATCACGGCCACTCCAGCCATTATGGCCAGGAACCAAAATATAGACCTCCAGCCAAGCGTCTGAGACAAGGCGCCTCCGATGATGGGACCAAGGGTTGGGGCGAGGACTGAAGGCACAGCAGTGAAGCCGACATATTGGCCTCGCTCAGCAGATGTAATAACATCGGCCACAACGCCCATACACAGCGCTACAGTAGTGCTTGAACCTGCCGACTGGAGACACCTGAGACCGAGAATAGCACCATAGCTGGGGGCTAGAGCAAGACCAATGTTGGCGCCAATGTATATCACAAAGCAGACGATGTATGCCGGTCGCCTCCCACCACTGTCCGCCAGAGAGCTGAGAAACATGGGGGTGATGCCCTGAAAGATCATGTAAGTCGTAATGGTGAGGTTGATCTGGGCGCTTGAAACATGAAGCTCATCCGAGAGCTGTGTCAATGCTGGCAAGTAGATCTGAGCTGATATGGGAGAGAAGAAGGCCGTCATGGCGGACCCAAGAACCAGTATTCGTTTCTGCCATAACGTGAAGACGGAGTATTTTGGGGGAACCGTTTCCTCTACTGGCGCGGGTTGTTTTTCTGGGTCGGCGATCTCAACCGAGAGTCGGTTCTTCTCCGACTCTGAAGCGCTTGTCGTATCTTCTGGTGATCCCATGACGCCTATACTGACGATGTTGATCTCATCTCCTGCGGAGGTCTAAGAGTTGACAGTTGGAAGCTGGCAACTTATACTCGGAAAAGAAATCCCAAAGTCGGGGATAAGAGCAGAGGAAGAAACCAAAACCACTTGCTTCTCCATTTCTATCGGTCAGGGTTCGGCTTCGGCACCAATGCGCCGTGAAGATGTCGCCGCGCTCGGTGCCGAGATCGGCAAAATAGCTCAAAAAGGTAGGTAAACCGCTTCTCTACAGGTTCTTTTGTGGTCCAAAGCACGACGGGAGCTATCCGCGTATCGGACGCCGATTTTGCCTTGCCGAGAGATAGATAACTGTGATGCCGACCGAGGAGGATGCAAGCCGAGTCTTGGATGACTACATATACTTGGTTTGTGATCTTGAAGCCATACCACGATTCTGACGGCCCGGCACTGCGCTGACCAGCTTCTCAGCTCTGTTATCTGCTGGACATGATGTAAATGGACTATTCCAGTTGTCATATCAAGGCTTTGTATTGTATTGACAGATGTATATTTTCGTCTGATTCAACATCGCCAAGTCGGACCTTTTCCGCGTGTTGATGCAGATGACCGACTCCACCAGCCGCGATCTCGATCCACCGAAAGGAAGAGCTACAGAAAAAAAGATACATGCCGTCGGTACCTCTAGCCTCTAGCGCAACGGCATGGAAAAACCACTGGTTCCGTAGATTTACAGCGATGTGTCCACTAAGCAGGCGCCTATTATGAGCCTTGGTGGATGAATAGCTCAAGGGGGCATCAGAGTGTAAGTCCTGCATCCACAAGTCTTCAAGTTCGTCAAGATGGTAAGTGGGAAATCAGGCTCACGATAAAGTATATGACTATTTCTTTTTTTAACTATACTGATAAACGCCCCCCAGAATGTCGCATACAACACAGTGCTGCGGCAGAGCAAGGCCATCCGCAGTGACCTCTCCAACCTCGAATCCAAGAACCTCCCAACGCCCGCCGAGATTGGAAGCGTGTCCGTGTCCCTGACGTCCTTTTCAAAGTCGCTCGACGAATACCACAGCCTTGCGCGCCAGGAGATTGTGCCCAAGAAGCAGGAGGAGGCGTATGAGCGTGTCAAGAAGTTTCGCGATGAGCTGTCAGAGTTCCGTGGCAGCCTCGATGTGGTGAGGCGGACTAGGGAGGAGGCACAACACAATCACAACCGGTCGGAGCTGCTGGGAAGAAGACCATACAATGCTACGCCGGAGAATCCTTACGCCAATGCCGCCGGAACGACGACGCATTCATCATTCCAGCCCCGACATACCAGCTCGAATAGTACTTCGCTGACGACGGGCGCTGGCGACGAGGTGCGCGAGGCCCATGCTTTCCGAGAACAAAACTTCTTTAGCAATACGAACCATGCCTTGGACGACTTCATCGCGCGCGGACAGGCCGTGCTGGGAGATTTGGGCCAGCAGCGCGAAACGCTGAAGAACACGCAGAAGCGTCTGTACGGCGTTGCCAACACGCTGGGCGTGAGCGGCGACACGATCCGCATGGTCGAGCGCCGCGCCCGCGAGGACAAGTGGATATTTGTCGCGGGTGTCATTATATTCTTCTTGTTTTGCTGGCTTGTTCTTCACTTTTTACGATGATGGGACTTTGGCATGTGGAGAGGCGCTCTGGCGTTTGGGTATGGATATCAGGAAGCAAAACTGGCCGTTCATAATTTCTTTGGAAGCTATCAAAAAGATGGTGCAATATCATTCCCAAGCACATCCTCTATCCGTCCTCCTCGCCCTCGGTATTGCTCAGCGCTATCGTGAAGAGGACGTCCTTTGTCGTTTGCACCTCGACGACCTTGGTTTCCGGAAGAACATGGTTGCTGGTGCTAACTCTGCCGCCCATTCGCGTTTCCCAGTCGGTGACATCCCACTCCAGTCCCTTGGTTGTGATGCGGCTCGGCTCCTGGAGCGGGATGATTCCGACGTGCTTGCCAAACACCTCCTCCTCACCATCCTCCTTGACCTGGATGCGATGAGTGCCAGCCTTCAGGAGAAAGGTCAAGCTGGACCCGGAGAGAAGGTAGATGCGGCCATCTGCATACGCGGCATCGGGCTGGAAGAGGTAGAGGTGGTGAAGCTGACTGAGGCCCTGGTCAATACGGCCGCCAATGCCACCCAGGGCGATGATGTCGGTTCCGGCGGGCTGCGTCTTGCGGATCCAGGTGATGGCCTTGCCAAAGTCGGTGGTTTCTTGGTCGGTATCATGGATGATCTGGGCGGGGGTGTGCTGGGAGGTGTAGAAGTTGTGGACTGAGGGTCTCAATGAATCGAGATCGCCAATGATGACTTGAAGGTTCGACTGCAAATAGGTATATTGTTAGGCACGGCTCGTAATCATGTGACGATGGTCTCTCCAAGAATGACAAGCTCAGGAAACCAATGATGAAACACAGCGTGATGAAAATAGAGGGACAACTCACAAATTTGCCCTGAAATGAAGAAAGCTCATGAAGACGATTGGCGCCTCCGTCGGCAGCTACGCGGAGAGATGCTGTGTGTCGAGGGTAAGCATTTTTTCTCTTCTCATTTCTTGCGCCTGGAGGGGCGATATTTGGACATACAGTGTCTCCAAAGCTTGCGCAGGTTGCTGCTATTCTTGAGCGGCTGGTTGAGCACCAGGAGGGCAAAGGGCTGAGGACTCGGCTGGTCCTGCAGAAACCTGTTAGGCTGCCACTCGAAGACCGAAGCCATCACGCCGGTTGTCTTTTTGTTTGTTTGTTTGTTTGTTTGCTTGCTGGTGCTTTGGTGGCGGAGGGGGAGCTGCGAGGATCAGAGAGAAAAGGGAACGTAAAGGGCGTTGAAGAGTTGAGGATCAAAACTCATGCGCATATGACGAAGAGGGGCGCTATTTATCAAAGAATTTAAAAAAGAACCACCAGCCACTAATCTCGCTCCCCTCCAGGTTCTGTTGCGAAAAAAAAGGGAGTGCTGAGCTCGCCCGTACGACCTGGGATTTCAGCTCGTAAAAGGGAGCTCAGCTGCGATGTGAGCAATGGCCTCAAGTCAAAGCTCACCACCTGCGACAGGCCCTGGCAAGCTGCTGAGCACGGAATCCTGCAGGTACCAGAAGGCTCGTTTCAAACGAGTGGCTTAGTCAGGAGGGAACTGCTGCAACTGGAATGTTTGAGACAAAGAGAAAAATAAAATAAAAAGCAAGAGCTGTTTGAACGAGAGTTATTCTGTAAAGGTTCCTCTTTTCTTTTCTTTTTTCTTGTTTTATTGCTTTGCAAGCTACGGTACTAATCTTAATTCGCTGCCCGCATTATCGAGGCCCTGCATGCAGGCACCTACTAAGATACATGTAACCTTAGCTGGGCTCGCAGATCTCCGAATGTCACATGAGCGCAAACAAAGTACCTCCAGCTTCCAGCCCAGTCAGGCAGTTGATCGCCTTGCTGTTTGCGGCCTGCAATGCGCCCAGCTCAGCCCAGCTCAGGCCATCTACGGGCTGTATTGCGGGCTGTATTGTGGTCATTGCGGTAATACATTCAGCGCATTGATTCAATTCCATAGCATTGATGGAGCTGAGCATGGCCCACAGCGGCAACATGCCTGGATAATCCTCGGCCAAACATTTTTTTTTCTCACAGGCGCAAGCACTTTCTTGGCCCGGACTTGGTTGGAGATGGGCTCGGTTCGCTGACCAATCTGGCGATTTTGTCATGGAGCCGATCCAGCTCTTTTTTTCCCGCGATTACATATCCAGCCTGCGCAGGCATTGCTGCTGCTTTCCCTGGTCATCTTCCTCCTCTTCCCCTCATTGATCTTCCCAGCTTGTCCACACGCATCAATCACTTCGCCATCATGTATCGTGCAGCTCTGAGAACGGCCTCACGGCCCGCTGTTGGCGGTTTGCGCTCTTCTCTGGTCCGGACGGCGCCCCGGCGATTTGCCTCAACGGCTCCCGCAGACAAGTCTCGGTCATGGAAGAGCTCTGCGGCTCGGTGGGGGTTGGCGGTTGCCGGAGTCTACTACTACAACACAAGCTCCGTCTTTGCGGACGAGGCCGAGGGTATGTCATGATATGATATTCGTCTCTCGCATGTAAGTTGTCGTGGTGGCGTTGCTAATTCGTTGGAGCAGCTCACGCCCTGCCCATCCCTGCGCCCTATACCGAAAACGAACTGCCCACCGTCGACGCCCTGATCGAGCAGAAGCGAAAGGAAGTCAGCCCTAAACCTGTTGAGGCGGCTACCAGGAAGACAGAGGCCCCCAAGACGGAGGCTGTCAAGACCGACGACAAGTCAGAAGCACCTGCTCAGAGCGCGGCCGGCTTTGGTGGACCTGAGGCGCTGGAAGAGGAGGCCAGCCAGGAGGGAGCCTTCAACCCGGAGACTGGAGAGATTAACTGGGACTGCCCCTGCCTGGGCGGCATGGCGCATGGTCCCTGCGGAGAGGAGTTCAAGACTGCCTTTAGCTGCTTCGTGTACTCTACCGAGGAGCCCAAGGGCATGGACTGCATCGAAAAGTTTCAGTATGAACAGCCTGGGTGATGTATACCAAAACGAGAGACTTTGACTGACAGTGTTGTAGGGGCATGCAGGAATGTTTCCGAAAGTACCCGGAGATTTACGGCTCCGAGCTCGAAGAGGCCGACGCTGCTGAGGCCGAAGGCGGCGAGGAGGCGGCGTCTGCTGCTCCTGCTGTAGCGGTGGCAGCCCCCGAAGTCGCCGAGGCCGTCGAGGCCATCGCCGAAGACCGACAACAACTTCGAGAGAACGGCCGCGTTGGGGGTCGTAACTCGGATGCCGCGGAGACGGACAACCTCCCCGGAGTCAAGCTGGTCAAGAGCTCACCCTCAAGTTTGACCGAGGTTGTCGGGGAACAGAAGAAGGAGAACTAAGGGCGAACGATGAAATGAAGAATAGAACAAAATAAAATAAAAGGGCGTGGGAGAAGATGGACGGAGCAAAAAGAAGGCAATCGATCCCATGGGATTGTCTTCAGTGTATTCTAAGCAGGCACCTTTTGGCAAAAGGGGCTTGATGTATCCAACGCTGTATGAATGGGTGCGGAAAACAGGGCCAAAGGACGGTAGACGGCTCGCATCTACATTGTATAAACTAGGGGAGTATTTACGACATTCAACTTTGCATTCTAGATCGTGATGTAGCTCAGAACTGGGTAGCATGAAGCCAAAGCATTGAAAAGTGACGCCAAAATCATGCTCAATGTCATGCACGTAATGGTACTCCTCATGCTGAAATCACTCTAAAGCACTTGTACGAATACAACTTATGCGAAAAGCCGCAATGATCAAAACCTCCAACGCCTTCTATCCATCCAAGCCAGATGCCAAATCCCGCTTCGCTTGTCAATTTTGTCATGCCACCGTACTCGCGCCGTTTTGCGTAGGGCCGGGATCGTAAAACTTGAGCATGAGATACTGCGGCTCGCCCAACCTCGCCCCCTCGGCGACTTGTCTGAACCCCAGCGACTTGTACAGCTGCTGGCCCAGGGGAGACGATATGATCCATATGCCCGTCTTGTCTTGATCTGCCCGCTGCATTCCCCACCGCGTCATCATCTTGCCGATGCCGATGCCTCGATAGTCGCCGTCCACTGAGATGGAGTTGAGAGCTACATGTATGGTTAGCCATGTTGTTCTTCATATCGTAAAACACCAACACAAACTCACTCCACATCTTATGCCGGTTCTCTCCCTGAAACGCATCCTTGGACTTTTCAATCAGCTCCATGACCTCGTCGTTGGCATCCAGCAACGCGCCCTTGTCCAAGAACGGCGGCAATCTGGCCAGCCTCAGCTCCATGTCCTTTGCCTTTTCCTCCGCGCTCTTCCCCTCCTCCTCGTTATCGCCAGACTCCCACTCGTCCACCGCCGGCGCCGACCACTCTGCGCACCCGACAATGATCTCGCCCTCCTCGGGAGCTTCCGTCAGAACGACGAGGTAGTGCAGGTTCGGGTCCGACAGGCCGTTGCGCATGCGCGAAATGTTCCACTCCAGCTGGTCCTGCGTGCCGGGCTTGGTGCGCAGCCGCTTGGGGAACATGGCCTTGTGCATGGGGCTGTCGAGGAAGGCGGCGACTTCGAGGGCGGCCATGGCGGGGACGTCTTCGTCGCGCGCGGGGCGGAGGCGGAGGGAGTGCATGATGGAGTTGAGGCGGGATTTCGATTTGGATTTGAACGGCAGCATAGGCGGGGGAGAGAGGGAAGATGAGAGAGGTGAAATATATATGCGTAGGTGTGTGTTGTGTTGGGTTTGAAGGGGAAACAAGTAAGTAGGCGGGCTTTTTGGTCTAGCTTTATATCAAGGGGGCTGTTTCGGTATGTTCGGCTTGGCTACGGGTTGTCTGGTCGAATCTTTGCAGATTTCTTTCTTTTCTTTTTTTCTCCTTGGTATTAAAATTAGTAGATGAATTATTTATTGCTTGTTTGTAGGTTGTTTCTATGGGGTATCGTGAGCTGACACTTGGTGTAGAGATGGGCCAAGGGAAACGCTGATGGGCTTCGTGAGATGATGACGATGACGTCACATATTTGGCGCGGCTTGGTGAGCATGTGAACGAGCTGTGCGGCCTTCGGGATGCACTGTCCCACGAAATGGACGAAATTCAGTGTACGTGGCTGATGAGGCGAGCAAACAATGAAGGCAGAGATGAAGATGGTTTTGATTAAGTATTGTATTTTATGTTCGTTATTTGAGTATGTAGCGGCCAGTAACAACATGTGACGGTGGCCATAAAACCAGAGATGAGATACGCGTTCAACAGCTAAGCTCTCCCTTGATCCCAAACGCCCACACCGAAAGCAGAAAACAAATTAAAAAAGAAAAGCAGTCATTCAATCTTTGACCGTTGCATCGGCTCTTCATGAAGAATCCTCCTCCTTGCTTCTGTACAGGTACCGTCCAAGCACCGCCTCCACAGCGCCAACAGCGGCCAAAACTCCAAAGCCAACGCCCACATGCTTCCAGTCCAGCCGGCTCCTCTCATAAAGGCCCCACGCGCGATACCCCAGGAAGCCGCTCACACCCACGACGCCAAAGACGTTGGCAATGGCAATGGCCGTGACGCTGCCGTCGGAGAGCTGGGAGAACTGGCGGTTGATCCAGGAGTCGGCCTTTCTGGCCTTGCTGGTGGCCTTCTTCTTGGATGCCGCCTGGGCGGCGCGGGCGGCCTCTTGCTCGCGCTTGATGCGCTCGGCTTGCGTCTCGGTTTGAATGTCCTGCTCGAGAAAGTCTGATCGGACGGTGTGGACGCTGGGCATGTCGACGTCGATGAGAGATGCCGTGGAGGCGGTTTCACTGGGGATGATTTCGGGGGGCTGAGGGGCGGCGGCCTATGACATCAGCGGTTAGAGCGAGTGCTAGCATTGAAGAGATTCGCCTCTTTTTTCCATTGTTTTTCTTCTTCTTTTTTGTTCGAGAGGTGTATCTGCTTGGGAGAAAGCGGTTTGCTAGGCTCGAGTGAAGCGTACCTCTTCAGGGGTCTGTCTGGCACCCTTTGCAGCAGCGTCGGCGTAAGACACTATTCGCAGCTCATGGTTAGTGACGTGATCATCTTACAGTGTTCTGCCGTGCTAGCCAGCTTCAGTAAGAAGCGTCATCACTTACTGGTGAATGTTGTTCAATTGAAAAAAAAAAAAAATGCTAGAATAGCGATTGCGTTGAATCTCTGGCGAGGATTTTGGTGAGGCTTTGTTGATTTAGCTTTGTCGATCTGAGAGAATCTAGAAAAAGGGGATTCAATGCCTTAAGTACCAAGCCAAAAAGCCAATTGAGCTCCTTCATGTGACGCAAACACAAAGTCACGCCTAAAGCCGGACTAAAATCATGTCTCAAACCGTGATGATGACGTATGCGGCTCGACCTCGGCATCGCAGATCGTCTCGTGCCTTGGCATGACAAAATGGCTTCCATTACGCCATTACATCAACCGGACAGGGGTTTTATGCATGTTTTGGAAATTAAAAAGGGCTGCAAACACCGTGTTTGTTGCTTTAGCGAAAATAAAAAGACTCATTGGAGGGAAACCAGAGCGTTTTCCAGTTGCGAGAACACACCACTGGTTCGGGCCAAGATTCTGCTCTCTTGGCAGCCCACTTTGTTCTTGCATCTCTGCCGGCGCATTATGTACTCGCAAGGTCCGCCTCTCCATACACAGCATTGTGAGCTAATTCTTCACAATTCATGCTTCGCGGAGCCAATCGAGAGAGAGCCTTCTGATTAGACGAATGGTCAAGAAGACGGAGAATCGCATCACTTCGCGCCGTCATCGCATTGTGTTCAACGCTCCCCTGTCCACACACATCCAAGTTCCAGTTCAATCGCAGGTTTCAAAATTTAATTGGGTTAATACAAAAGAGCTATTCATCTCAAATGACGGATAAACCTCCCTCAACTCATCGTCGTGACAAATAAATGGCTTGTGAGCCCGAAAGGTATATGGTGAAGAACAAAAAAGAAGAAGATGAAGATGAAGTTGAAGATGTGAAAAAAAAAAGGTACAAACAAGAAGTGGTTTCATGACAGCGAGTCAACATGAATGCAATAACACACAACGCCATTCGGCCGTCCGTATTATGTATAACGACAACAACAATCTTCGCTGAAATGCAAAAGTGATTCCAACGCCGCGAATCGGGGTATCATGGTATCTCTCAACACGCCTCTTCCACATGAGTCCTCGACACCATCACGCCGCTAAAAAGTTTAAAATTTCCAACATCAAAAACTGCTCCGTCTCTGGTCTTTGGTACAAAAAGAAAAAAAAATATTCAGTTTCATGGTCCTGGTTTGCCAGGGCCAGATGGGGTATCTTTCAAGTCGCTCTGTCATTATCCGAGGCCGCGAAGTCGTTTGACCCAGTGCTGCCTCAGATGCAACGGCATCTTGCAAAACACCATGGCCTTGTGCTCGTCGTTCAACACCTTCTCGGAGATTTTTATCTGCACGTCTGCGTCTTCGGTTGCGAATTCTTTGAATAGTAGGTCAACAGCTTCTTCCCTCCACATACGCGCCCTGCTCGCCTTTGATAGAGAGACAAGCTCTTCCAAGATGGACTGGAGTCCGGCGACTTGAGCTTCTGGACGCGATCGAGGCTCGACTGTGGATCTGGTGCCCGGGACCGGGAGAGCAGACGATCCAAGCAATGGAGTGGCTGCGCTTGTATTGGAAGTAACATCGTCCCGGGACGACAGTCGGCGGCGCTTTTCCGGCGAGGTTGGCAGTGCTGATTGTGGGATAGCCGCCCCAGAGGTTGACTGAGCAAGGTCGCCGGCAGACTGTAGGGGGCCCATAGGCGAGGGGCGCTTTCGGCTCTGGGGAACCGACTCTTCAGGAGGCGTCAGGGCTGCGCCCTGTCCGGCGGTGAGGTTGCGAGGTATCGAAGGCGCTGTTGTCGGTCGTTGCTGAGTTCCAGAAGCGGATGAAGAAGCTGCCGACGCTTGATTCTGCGGGCTCTTGTGCGGCGGTTGTTGGCTCGGCACGTCGGCGGTGTCTTGCACGAGCGGTGTCGGGTCGGTTTGCAGATTCAACACGCCAGTCCCTGGCATCTCCGAGTCGTCGCAAGGCTGGCCGTCAGTCTTTCGTCGAGGCTTCATGATTCTCTTGGGAGCCCCCCCCGACCCAACCACGTCCGGATACAGCACCTCCATGTATTCCTCGTGGTCAAAGGGCCTCCCCCTGAGGGCTCGCGACAAAGGCTCTCGCTACGTCCCTATCAGTAACCCGAGTTTTCGGCGTGTGGGCGAGCCGTGTGGCCCCCAACTCACCTCGATATGCGCTCTCCATGCCTCCTCGGTCGCCGTCACCGTCCTCGACACGGGGTTGTAGATGAAGTCCGGGTCCTCTCGAAGGCCTCGCCACAGTCGAAAGCGTTTCCGAGCATTGTCGCTCTTGTTGATCAGGTGGCTTTTAGCCGGGTAAGCGCCGTGGTGTTCCTGCAGGGCCTGGGCGGCGCGCTCCCAGGCCTCGGCCTTGAAGCTGCTGTTTTCTCGCATGCCCAGCTGGACGCTCTCGCACAGGCTGCGGAAGAAGGTGGCCTCGTAGGCGGGCGTCCAGCTGAACCTGGGCGCCCGGCGGTCGCGGTCGACTCGGCCGGGCCCTTGGCCGTCGTGGCCGGCGAGGTCGATGTCGTCTTCAGACATGGCGGGCTGAGGCTGAGGTTCAGGCTGAGACGAGACGAGACGAGACGAGACGGGAGGCCGAGGTTCGGAATCGGGGAATCGGATCGGATTCAGGTGCCCAGTCAGGCTGGACACGGACAACGACCCCCAGCGGCGGCCCGTGAAAGCAGCAGCGGCGGCAACGGCAGCAGCAGCAGCGACTTTCAGGCAGCCTTTGGGGAGCTTCTCAGGATCCTTTTTTTTCTGCCCTCGAGGCGAGAGAGTCTGGGTCAGCGCCAGGCGAGAATCGTGACCTGCCGCATACGGGTCGGTGGGGGGAGTCGGGTCGGGTCCCTTGGCGTGGGCACGTCGTGGGCTGGCAAAATGCAGGAAAAAGGGTCACGTGGAGGTCCCTTTTTCGCCCGGGTCTCCCTCAGTCTCCATCGCGCGCCACGTACTTGTACACACGGAAAAGTTGCACAGGAGATGGAGGCTCTGAAACCGCAGATTGACGGATGCCCGTCATCGTGTGATGCGCTGCGCTGGACAGGATTGGATTGGACTGCAGGCGGACTGGACTGGACTGGATGGACCCTTGGGCCCTTGGACTTTGGGGGGGCCGCTGGCTGGCTGGCTGGCATGTCCATGTACGAGTAAATGACATGTACCCAGTACTTGGCACCTACAAGGGCCTGCGCCGGCTGCATGTGCGCTGTTGCGGGCTCTGGCGCGGGCTCTGGCAGGCGCTGATACGCTGACAGCGCGGCCCGCCAGGGCGTGATTTGCCGCCGCGGACACCGCCAGTCTGCCGGGCTGGCGCTGGCCGCAGGTACCGGGTACCAATCACTCGCTGGCCGCGCCGATGATCTGCCTTTGACCGATTTTGATGTTTTTCGATGCAATTTGTTGATGACGGGACGTCAGACCTGGATGGATCAAAGGACGAGACGCAGCCGTTGCTTATGTACTGCCGTGCTTGCAGCTACACGTCATAACGTGGACATGGGTGCGCCTAATCGTGTATCTTGTATCTAAATATTATTACTACTCTAGTATTTCTACCTCTTGGCCTCGTCTCCGTCCATTTCTATTTCGTGTCATCAGGCAGGCTCATGTGACGTTTCGTCTTTCATCCACATTGTGACCATCAATATTAACATCTCTATCCATTTGACCCAATATAGCCATGCTAGAAACAACGGTATGGAATGTGATTCACATTTATCATGTCATTACAACATGGCAACGGCACCGGCAATGAGCACGGCAGCAGTCACCATTGGCCCGGCAGCAGCAGCGGCAGCGGTGCTAAACGAAGTCGTGGTGGCGGTCGTTACGGGACGTCCAGATGCGACCGGAGTCGAGCTTGTAGCAGTGGTTTGAGGAGCCGCAGTTGAGCGAGCAGAAGAAGATGTCGTTTGCGGAGCTGAAGTCTCAGATGCTTCGGACGAAGAAGAAGAAGAAGAAGAAGAAGAAGAAGAAGCGGCAGGCGATGTCGTCGTAGTCGTGTCGGCGGAGGTGGCAGATGTAGACTCGGTCGGTGCAGCAGCAGTGGCAGAAGCAGACTCAGTGGCGGCAGAGCAAAACTGAATGGCAGCAGGGAGCACTTTGTCTGTATCATCTGAGTTAGTTTGTCTGCGTCGAAGTCTCTCCTCCTTCATCAACTCTTATGGTAGACTTACCGACGGAGACATCGGCGCCGCAGTCCTTGAGCACGCAGGAAAGCTCTGCGTTGTAGATGGCCTCGTAGTTGCTCTGCACGCAGAAGCAGACTGCATCGCCCAGAGAGCAGTCAGTAGCAGAGGTGGTTCCCTGCTCAAGACAGTTCAGGGAGCATTCCGGAAAGTAATCCGACAGTTTCTGCGCAACCACACCGCCGGCCATTGAGGCGGCAAGGAGGAATGAGGCAGTCTTCATTATAGCGATTGATTGATAACTGGAAAAGAGGTAGCTTTTCAACGAGGAATCGAGGGATCAGAGTTAGGATTTTATCTGGTAAACAGAAATAGAGGAGGAAGAAAAAAATCTTAATGATTTCGAAAAGCAGGGGACCGGCTACATATATGCAACTCGGACAGCTGTCTAAATCGAGAACTGTCTAAATCCCGCGTGCAGAAGCTCACACCAAATCGACGGAACCTTTGTCCTGAGTATCCGAGCTCTCTCTAGACCTTCGGCCTCGACCTAGGCGGATTAACCTTATCCAATAGCAAGTGCCAACAACCAGCAAGTCTCGCGCTTCTAGTGCAAGGATTCCCAAGCCGAAATCGCTCCAACATGCTGCTCTAGTTTCACATGCAGTTTGGCAGCTTCCTCGCCAAGCCGTGCCGTGCCAGCACCGGCTCTCAAGCTAACAGACATTTGGCGCTATACGAGAGTTGAAGCTCGGCGGCTTTGCTGTAAGCGGCAGAATGGTGTGAAGCTGGTGGGGATGATCAGATAAAAATTTTTATCAGATCATCAGATAAGATCAAATCATTGGATGCCATCCCCGACCTGCATGCCGAGGATTGCGCAAAAGAGGGGGGGCCGCGCTTTTTAATCCTTGCCGTGCCTACATGTACCCTTGCTCTTTTTTTCTGAGAGAGTTAAATCGCTGTTTTCTTCGCACACCGATCGCTCTCCGAGAGGGATTTTCGACTGTTTTTCTTGCGATGTGACCCTGTTGGTTTCGATCGCGTTATGCCAACGTTCCCGCCGCCCCGATTTCTCTTGGTTTTCATCTGGTCTGAGTCATGTAGTTGTTGGTACTGCCAAGACTCGCCGTCACATGGGATAGCTGGGTTGTGTAGATATAAAAGGCTGCAAAAGCCGGGCTCTCGCCCGAAAAGTGTCTAGCTTAGCCACTTTCTTTTCTCAGCTCTGGCCTTTCCTCGCTATTCAAATAGTTCCTGAGCGGGACATATCCCTCATAATGGGCTTGTTCTCCAAGACTACCCCTGAGGGGGACGTGACTGCTGTTGCTCCAGAGGTTGCCGATGAAAAGGGCAGTGGACAGAACAATCCCGTGGAAAATTCCGACTTCAACGATGACTTGGAGAAAGATGCGCAAGGGGGTGTCCAGAAGATCGAGGCTGCGGCCCAAGTATGGACCAAGTGGCACATGGTTGCTGCCTATGTGATGTACGATAAGGGTTTCAGCTTATGGGAACATCACAGCTTGCTAACATTGGCATCACTGCAACAGTATCTGGCTTGTTTACTTCGTTACATCGATCGAAGAGGTCGTTACCGGCGCTCTCAACCCCTTCGTCACCAGTTCTTTCCAACAACACTCCTTGACCGCGGCTACCGGTATCATGGCTAGTTTGTTCGGTGGACTGACAAAGCTTCCCTTGGCCAAGATCCTCGACACTTGGGGTAGACCTCAGGGCTTGCTTCTCACTCTGTTCATTTGGGTGATTGGATTTATCATGATGGCTGCTTGTAACAACGTCGAGACATATGCTGCCGCTCAAGTCTTTTCATCCATTGGGTAAGTCCTATCATTACCTTACCTTCAGCGATTCTCGTATTTGACTAACCATATTCGCATCATTCAGAGCCCAAGGCGTCAGCTACTGTATCACCATCTTCATTGCCGACACAACCTCCCTCCTCAACCGATCCCTGATGCTTGCTTTTGCAACATCTCCCTATATCGCGACAACCTTCGCCGGCGGACCAATCTCGGATAGTGTCATCGCTGGAATTGGCTGGCGATGGGGCTTTGGAATATGGGCCATTGTGACCCCGGTCGTCGTCGGACCCCTTGGGTTCCTCTTCATCTGGAACCACGTCAAGGCTCGTAAGCAAGGGCTGCTGGAATCGAAATCTGGCCCACTTACTCTTGCTTCGATGAAAAAATACTGCATTGATGTCGATCTCATCGGCATCCTCATTCTCGCTACTGGAATGGCCTTGTTTCTGCTTTCCTTTTCCATCTACTCATACCAGGCTGAGCAGTGGCGAGCGCCGATTATCATTGCCTTCATCATCGTTGGTGCCCTTCTCATCATCGCGTTTGTCTTCTACGAGGCGTACCTGGCTCCTGTCAAATTTGTGCCGGTGAACCTTCTCATGGATCGGACAGTATTCTTCGCAGGACTCATGTTCCTTTTTGTCTTCGCCAACTCGGCCATCTGGGGCGGCTATTTCAGTTCTATGCTGCTGGTTGTCTGGAATACTGGTATTACCAAAGCCACTTACATTGGAAACATTTACCGCGTCGGCTCTTGTTTCGCGGCTCTCGTTCTTGGTTACTTCATCCGCTTGTCTGGGAGGTTCAAGTGGTCCGCAACTTTGTATGCCCTTCCTCTCATGCTCCTAGGAGTCGGTCTCATGATCCATTTTCGACAGCCTGACCAGAGCATTGGCTACGTTATCATGACACAAATCTTCGTTGCCTTTGCTGGTGGTCCCATGGTCGTCGCTGGAGAAATGGCCATGATGGCTCCTTCAGACCACCAACATGTCGCTGTTATTATGGCTATTCTCGACTTATTCTCAAGCATTGGCAGCGCCCTTGGATCAACTATTGCTGCCGCCATCTGGACAGGTACATTCAAAAAGAACCTGATCAAAAATCTTCCAGCCGATGCCCCGGTCGACGCAATCTTCAGCAGCATCTACACCCAACTTGGATACCCTGAAGGCACAGCAATCCGACACGGGATTTCCCTTGCGTATGGAGAGTCTCAACGTCTCATGCTTATCACCAGCGTATGCTTCATAGTGATTGGCTGGGGCTGTACTTGGATGTGGCGAGATATTAAGCTTCGTGATGTTAAACAGACTCGTGGCAACGTCATCTAATCATCGAGTATAGATATAACTACGCCGCCCCATATATACAATATCACAACAACTTCCAAAATCAACATAGCCACTCATCGAACTGAAATGATGGACTCCCATAAAATATATTATATGTTGATACTTCTAGCGATACAACAATGAACGTACATACCTGTATTCATGCTGCTAGCGTCGGCACAAAGTCTCCCATTGGTCTATTGCATCTGCCTACATCTACCTACATGTATGCAGTGATAAGTCGTATCTTAGGTACGTGTGCATGTATCTGGTAGCCTTGATGCCCGACAATTGTGCCCAAATACTACATATATACATATAACTATGTAGCTATCTACCATCTTCCGTTCAAGCCGCCATTCTTTATTCCCATCACTCCAGCACTGTCGATCCAGTACATTACGATGACAAACAAATTTATCAATGTAAGTCTCAAAACTATCATATTATCGCCGCTCCGGACAATTCTAACGATTTTGTGCTTTAGAAAGCGGCGAGAGAAGCAGTGAAAGAAGCGGTAAAAGCTTCACGCCGGAATATAAACCCGAGCAGCTCAAAAAGCGTTCAAAACACGACCGGAATCACGATTAAAACATTCCGCGAGTCAGATGAGACTACCTGGAGCTATGGATCAAATCATGTGGATGGCGCTTCAAGGTTCATCACTGTGAGCGGCCTTCTAGCACATACAAATGCCGAATTCTCTCTTGTGGAATGGCGGGACTTGGATTGGCATAATGTCGACGGTCGACTTCCCAAATATATCGCTCTATCGCACACTTGGAGCTCTTCCCCGGAAGTCATGCGACTTAGCAAGATTGCAAATCGACCTCTAGATATTGACATCGGCGAGACGTCCCCATCTACAATCAGTTGGCATGGCCTGCGTCAAGCAGCGCTTGCCGCTCGACATTTGGAATGTGACCTACTGTGGCTTGATTTCATCTGTATTGATCAAAACTCTCCAGACGACAAAAACCTCCAGGTTCCCAACATGGGTAACATATACAAGAATGCGACTGCAGTCATAGTCATGCCTGGTGGCGTTTCTGCAGCTCAAGATTTCGAGATTGAGACTGAATGGGCAACTCGAGCTTGGACAGTTCAAGAAGCAGCTCTGTGTCCCAAGACATATGTGCTGGGCATGGATTATGTGTGGTCACTCATGCGAAAAGTTGATGACTATCGTTTTAAGGTGTGTACCTCGGGCGCCTACTCAACTTTTGACTACGTTGAGGATAGTCTTGCATTGGGAGATCTACGAGGCATGCTGGAGAATATCCAAGGTAGTGCTGATGTTCATATCACCAACATGAACACAGGCAAAGTTGTCCGAAAGGGGACGTGGGTGTTGAAATGTCTCGGCGATGGCGCAGTTGTTTGGGCTTTCGCAGCCCTTTTATTGGCTACAACGCCCGCCATGAGGCAAGTTGGTATTTGGCGGAGTTTATGGTTGCGAAAGTCAAAATATCCCCAGGATACAGTGTATAGCATGATGCATTTGCTGGGTGTTCAAATCGAGGTCGATTACAACCGCAGTAGAGAAGACCTCATTGCTGAGGTTGTGAGGAAGACATCGACCTCATTCCCGTCGTGGCTGGATATTATGAAACACGACGCGCCCCGCGAACTTCGACAGAGGCTGTTTCCTACCATCCCGACCTTTGATGTCCAGCAAACCCCGATATTCACACTCGAAACGCAGCCCGTTGCTGTTGAAAAGTATATCTTGACTATGACGTACATGAAGTCATTCAATATCAAGATTCTGATTCCTGCAGCTGCTTCTGCGGACAATGGCGATCTTGTGTGTACAGAAATCTTTGAGATTCAAAACAACCGAGCCAATGAGCCCTTAGTTATCAATGGCTATGGGGAAGCATATCACTGGAGTTTATCAAACGCCGACTCAACTCACGTCATGCTCATAGGGGCCGAGGACTGCATTTTTTTCTCCGATGGGCGCTTTCAACACCTAGCCGCATATGAAATTGGGAAATCCAAGAGTGGCGCCTGGGAATGTTTCCCAAGAGATGGTGGTGTGCCTGAAGATTTTGTGGGCAAAACAAGAAGAAGTCATTTGCTGATAGGGGGATCTCCGGGATCAAAAATAACCGAGTGTGATTGCGCCGATGGTGATTGATATCAAGACTTTATGACTATTCTACCGTGCACTTGAATAAGCGAAGTCGGAATTCTGGTCATGGAAAATACAAGAAGTCGCGTTGGAACGGCCACAATACTGAAAGCCACTAGCAGCAGCCAGATGCATAAGCTTATATTTCGCAATTTTATCATATTATCTCCGCTCTGGTTATCAATTAAGCTACTCTGTCGTTAAACCTGTAATAAATAGTCCAAGGGCTATGATAAGAGAGTGACAGGCCAACATCCCAGCATAAGTACCTAGTATCCTCGTTTCGTCTACAGAAATGTCAAAGACTAATCAATCATGGCTAATTATACCCGACATGTATTTAAATAGCATGGGAAATCGGACGTAGTAGTCGCAATTATACATTGATTCAAACCAAGAGATATTGTTAGGAATTGTTGAAGATTTTGCCGTTAATGGTGAAGATACTATTTGTGTATACTCTCCCAATGCGGTTAATAGTCACTGGCGTTTTGGATGCCAGTTTCGAGTACTATGATTTAACACATAAACTAGTGCCAATAAAGACTATGCTTAAAAATTACAATAAAAGAAAGGAGTTCATTGCAATTTTACCTTCTATTGATGGAACTGCAGATGTTAGCTCTAGCTTATAGGACGGTCAACTACCAATGATGATTTCATGGTGGTAAGCAATGAACGAGGTAACTACCTAGGTAGCCTAAGCACCGAAATTCACCGTCACGCAATGTAAACGATGTAAGCGTTACCAGAAAGCAAGAGTAAAAAGTGCATTCTAATCTTAGTCTGTGATCAACAACTGGCTATCTTAGCTATCTAAACGAGCGTAAGAAGTGAACTTATATATCCAGTTGATTAGGCCGGATTATTCGTAGATTCCAAGGATCTATCGTCGATCATCTCGCTCATCTTTGCGACCATAAGGGGCGGGTCGCAACACCAGCAGTCAGACCAACAATTATCAGCCTATACAACTGCTTTAATCACCTCCACCATCACAGTTAGCATTCCAGCACTCCGAATACCCATTATAGGTATTATCCCAAGAATACTGAAGGGATCCGGTGTTAGTCCACTGTCCATTTTCCTGCATACAGACGCACGAATCCCAAATCTGATCTCCAGAAACTTGCTCATAGACTGCGTCATATGCATCCTTAAACCCTTGTTGGTCTCCCGAATCATCGAGACCCATGTCCCATCCCAAGGCTGAATTCTCGTTCGGTGCGTATGAGTCAAAGCCGTAGTATAATGCTCCAGCGCCACCATCTGCTGACTCTCCCGAGTTGTCATCCTCATCGCAGTACCCTACCTCCCAGGCAGGTACATCGTTTTCTGGAGGTTCAAAGGTTGCAACTGATGGTCCTCCATTGCACCAAGTTCTTTGGTCGGTGGGATTCTGACGCTTTCTCAACATCATCTCGCGTTTGCGGATAGACTTTCCTGTGAGATCGATTCCAACATGGGTCGTCATACGACTGGCGTTTGTTGGGTGTGGTTGATGGAAAAATGTCATCGGCATGGCTATGCCACCACGCGATCCATCGTAATAGTAGGAGCCCGGGTGGGTGATGTTAGCTCCGTAAAATTCCGCCCATGTCAAATTCCTGCTCTCATAGCCATGGAGCATGCCGGGCATTTCTGAATGCCAGTCAAAACCAGATGAAGCATTGGTACTGCGTTTAGAAAGTCCGTCCATCTCGAATTGATATCCACTGCCTGTTTGCCATACTTGATAGTCATTAAACGAAGGAGTTTGCGTAACAGCCGTTTGGGGAGTGTTCCAAGCTTGCCAAAGGTTCGATCCACCGCCCATTGCTGTTAAGATGCTGGCTCCGATACACACAGGCCGTCCGACAGAGTGTTGGTTAAACTGATTGGTGACTTGGCATGCCGCATTGAAGAGTTGGCCAGCGAATGAGATTCCTGAAAACCAAAGAGCCGCATTGGCAAAAAGAGCACCAAAAAATCGCTTTTGGTTACTGGTGTTCAATCTTGTCATGCCTTTGGTCACACAAGAGCCACTCTTTGCAGTGATATTTCCGTAAACGTGCCCGTACTTCAAAGCCTGCGTGTAATTGGCTCTAAGGAAGCGTCCATGGCTCAACATTTGGTATGTTTCGTTATGGCATTCGATGCCAGCCATGGCGGCTTTATGCACATAATATGCTGAAACATGCTCTGATGTTGCACTGCCCACGAGGTTTGTCTCTTTTTCAAAAGCAGCCAGGGCATCAAACAGAGAAGCTCCCTCGGGGTATTGTTCAAATGCATCTTCCGGGGTCGTAATGTTGTACAAAGTCGTAATATTCAGGAAGTTGTCAAACGCCGTTGCGTTAAGTCCAATGGCAGTAGAGTTCACTACCAAGGTGTCATTGACGAGTGAATTTGCAGGTGTGGCTGTAGGTGTAGTCATAGCGGTGCGTGGTGCAAGTAGCAGTGTCACTACAAGTGGCACTGCTTTGGAAACGAAACCCATTATGTGCAATGGTATATATTCAAATACCGGAAGTATACCATTCACTTAGTGTATTGAGAGTCAGCTTACTCCGTTGTAAGTGCCGATGCTCCTTTTCAGATTCTTTTTTCCATGATGCCTCGCAGTGTGACTTTATATTGATTTTTGGAGCCCACTTGTAGTCCATTGACCACATTTACCTATGTTCTTACTAATGAGTGATTAATTCGTTTCGATGAAAAGAACATCTCTTGATTCCATACAAATCACCAGATGAATCAAAAGAATTATCTCTTGATTCCACAAAAATCATCAGATCAAGAAAATAAACAAAGTATCGGCAAAAAATCACCCCACCCCAATTGCAGTAACCCATCGGTAAACGAGATTCAATATTTCGGTCTTGTAAAACCTGATGTTCTAGGCCCATATTCCTATTGTTATTACAAATATTTTACATTTTGATAGAGGCCAGTGACGTCAAAGAAGCCATTTTTCTACAGAGTTTCTTTCCCTATCAATAACTTGGTTGATACATTCTTTTGCTATTGGTGTAAGAATAAAAGCAATTGTTCGAGAAAAATGTTCCGTTATCATTCCGTAAATAAATTCCACTACCTTTGAACCCTGCTTCAGAGGCACTATCTGGGATAAATTCTTGATTCTTTGATGATTGGTTGTTGTATACGGATCAAGCGGCATTCGAAGCGATATTACCCCTGTTTAACAGGAACTATTATCCAGCTAAGCTAGGCAGTACTATTAAGGTACCCATCAGCTCCACCCTTCGTGCTTACCGCAACCTTTAACTAAGTTGTTCTAGAATGGACGGCAAAGAAATGCCGACGAGTATAAAGCAGAAAGAAGACTGATAACAGAAGGCCTATACCGGCTAAGGAAGCACGTTAGATTAAGTCAGATTTTAAGATATTACAAAGAGCTTATGAGAGAGGACTGCCTAAAGATTCCGTCGAATTACATTAACCCTCAAGATCTTGAATGACGAGAAGAACATTGATCATTTGATCAGCTACAGGTGCCCTGGGGTCGGAAAAGATTGGGATACGCGACGGATACCCCTGCCAATTGGGCAGCAACTCGGGTAAAACTGCGTGCGATTGCGCTAACTGCGATCAAACTTGAAATTATATCAGTGCTTTATCACATCTCAAATGAATCAGAAAAATGATAGCGAGCCTTGCTCATAAAAAATTTACCAAAAAAGTTACTTTGCATCTGGATTGGGAGCCATTCTATGGAGAACCCTATTTAAGAGGCAAATACATAAGTCGCATATATACCAATCGTATATCTTGTATCTCGCTACTCTTACATTTCGAATACCAGGCATTTTCGGTTTATATTGACTTGGCGGAAGCTGCTAGAAAACCCATGAAAAATCACGATGTTACTCGCCTAGCTATGTAGTTGACAGGTAAGATGGTGAAAAATGGTGGTCCGGTAACCCAATTGATAAAACTTCTTTAAAATTGCTGGCCATATCTACAGCAGCTTTCATGTACCTGCCAATCACATATTCGAGTATAGAAAACTAGCGATGGCGCCAGGAATCAATATATACCAATAGATAGCCTTAGCAATTATTGCAGCTCTTCCACGAAGATTTCCTTTTCGTGTATCACTCCGCATCTTTGGCAGTTGATAACACTGGTGTCTTTTAGACAAATTTTGAGGTACTGGCTAGGTACGCAGTTGCCTATGGCCGTATTATATGTTGGAATTACGATCAGATAGATCATTTGCGGTATTTATATAATGCTGATTACATTTCTTTAAGTTGAACAAATGATTGACAAGTTGTGAAACATGATTCTAATTTATGGCTTTTCAGACCAGTTGCAATTAATGACTCCACAAAATGTTCAACGGCCACTTATACGTATAAATTTCGTCTTGAATCTTCATTGCTCACACCAGTCCGGGGCGTTCTAGCTTGCTCGACATTTATTCGCTCTTCATCTTCCTTTCTCTGATACTTGTTCCAGCTGGAGGTTTCGCTTTTAAATCAAATGAAAAAAAAAACCCCCATTTGTAGTGATTCCAGAGGGTTGCCTCCACATTTTAGGTCTGTAACATAAGATTTGATTCTCAGCATAGGGTAGTATCATATACGAAGATTCTTTTCCTATGTTCGCGGCAATCGGACTTTCACTGCTGCCTAGTTTGATGATAAATTGGCTTCCCCCAATACTCGCATCATATCATTGGCTATTGATCATGTGATGGTGCGTTCTGTATCGGACACGAAATCCTCCAAGTATAAGCCGCAAGGCTGAGCTCTACTGCAACATGTGATTCGTTCCTTTTGCTTGATGCCCAATTTGACCCAGTCCAACAAGTCTTCATTTTTCTCTATGAAAATATTTCAACGTTCATTTGGTATGACTGAAGAGCCTATCTCATGCATCTCTCTGAGAAACAAGATTGTTAGCATTTTTGTACCCAATATGCGATAAATCTCTTAGGACTCGTCTCAGAAAATATAATCAAGTATCCACCTACATAAACCATTCGGCAAAAGATGAAGCGGGTCCTCACCTTTGGCAACCATCACGACGCCGCAATCGGCGGGGAAAAGAGACTGAAGACACCCATTAGCGACCGGGATTTGCCAGATATTAGTCTTCAACGGAAAACGACTGCCGAATATACCATTGGATGGATATGTGCCGTGACCACAGAGTATGTGGCTGCACAAGTCATCCTTGATGAAATACACGAGGGACCAGAACAGGTCTCTCACGCCAACCAGAGCGATTACACGCTTGGCCGCATCGGAAAGCACAATGCCGTTATTGCTACTTTGCCATATGGAGAATATGGGACAGCTTCAGCAGCGACTATTGCGGCAGACATGTCGCATAATTTCCCCAACGTCAAGATTCGCCTAATGGTTGGCATTGGAGGCGGCGCGCCCAGCAAACGAAACGATATTCGCTTGGGCGACATTGTCGTCAGCGCTCCTAGTAATGGTAAGGGTGGTGTTTTGCAATACGACTTTGGCAAGACTATTCAAGATCAACCCTTTCAGCCAACGCGATTTCTCGATCAGCCACCCATGGTCCTAAGAACCGCGATGAGTGGTTTGGCAGCGCAATATGAACGCGAAGGGCATTGCATTGAGCAGACCATCAATGACATTGTGGGAAAGATTCCAAGACTACAGGAAAAATACAGCCGACCCCATGAGAGCACTGATAGGCTATACTGCAGTACATTCGTTCATCCCCCGGACAATGACCTCGATTGTGAGACACACTGTGACGGCAGCTCATTGATCACCCGACCAAAACGAACACAAGAGAGAAGTGGCTCGAATATTCACTATGGACAGATTGCTTCTGCAAATCGATTAATGAAAGACGCTATAGTCCGAGATGAATTGTCTTCAAAATATGATATAATGTGCTTTGAGATGGAAGCCGGCGGCCTCATGAATCAGTTTCCCTGCTTGGTCATTCGAGGTATATGCGACTACTCAGACTCACATAAGAATAAAGCGTGGCAGGGTTATGCCGCGATGGCAGCCGCAGTGTATGCAAAAGACCTTATCAACCGACTCCCCTCAATTGACTCGAGCGCTCTACAAAGCACAAACAACTCATCCTCAAGTCAACTTCACCTACAAGAAGAAAGGCCACATATAGTCACCGCCGAGCAGATGAATGCACTACTAGAGTCTCTACGGTTTGATCAAATTGAGGCTCGTCAAATGACCATTAAAAACGCTCACGCCAAGACATGTCGGTGGCTGCTGTACAAGTCTGAATACATCAACTGGTTAGACACAACCAAAATTAACGAGCACCGTGGATTTCTATGGATTAAAGGCAAGCCTGGAACTGGAAAGTCAACGCTTATGAAATTCGCTCTTAACAGCGCAAAGAAAACAATGAGAGACAAAACCATCATCAACTTTTTCTTTAATGCACGAGGTGAAGACTTGGAGAAATCCACTATTGGAATGTATCGGTCACTTTTATTACAACTTCTCGAAAAGCTACCAGAGCTGAGAAATGTCCTTGAATTACCTACATTGACAGCACGACCTGGCGGAGAGTATCGCTGGACCACGGAAATATTGACGAATTTATTGGATCAAGCTATTCAAAGCCTCAAAGAATCGAGTATTGTCTGTTTCATTGATGCTTTGGATGAATGCGACGAGAACCAAATTCGCAATATGATCAAGTTTTTTGAACGCGTTGGTGAATCACCTACAGCTGGAAATTTTCGTGTCTGCTTTTCGAGTCGTCATTACCCTCATGTCTCAATTTCGAAAGGGATAAATCTGATCCTCGAAGGCCAGGCAGAACACACCCAAGACATGATTAGCTATGTCGATAGCGAACTGAAGATTGGGAATAGTGCCCTTGCGAACCAAATCCGCGCCGAACTTCAAGAAAAATCCTCGGGTGTCTTTATGTGGGTTGTTCTGGTTGTTAATATTCTGAACAAGGAACACGATAAAGGCCGAATTCATGTCCTAAGGAAAAGACTACAAGAGATCCCTGCAGATCTCCATGAATTATTCCGCGACATTTTAACTCGCGATCGACAGGATGCTGATGAGTTGCTCCTCTGTATTCAGTGGGTGCTTTTCACGAAACAACCTTTGCGGCCGGAACAATTATACTTTGCCATGCTATCCAACGTTCTATATAAGTGGAACCCGAATGAAATTTGTCAGAGACAGCGGCGTGCGAGAGAGTAATAAAGTTAAGGAGAGGTTCTAGTCGTTACAAAGGGAGGAAGTAGCTAGGAGGCATATAATAACTGTATTTATCTCTAACCTCCTCTAAAACCAAGGGGATTTACGCTCCTTTATATAGTAAATCCTAGCTATAACTAGCCTTTAAGCAGTAACTTTAGCAGCATTCGCCAGCTCTATAGCTCCATTATGCCTCTTCCTTCCTTAGACCCTTAACAGGCTACCCTTCCTTTTTTAAAACACGCCCTTGTGCAGTTCCTTACGATCTTCTTTTATACTTTTTTATAAAGTATTATTAAGGTATTAGCCCTAACTCCTTACTACATAGGCTATAGTAAAATTTAGCTATAAACAGAAGACCTTTATTTAGCGTTATAATAATAAAGGGCGCAGTCCCTAAGTAAATAAAGGCAGAAGGCTACGTAAAAGCTATTTATTATAAAATAACTTACCCTTTATAATAATAGTTCTATAGGGCAGGTTTATAATTATTAGTTATAGTACTTAAATTATAAAAAGGGGTATTTCCCTCTTCCTTCCTATAGGGTCCTTAACTACTACTATTACAATTATATCCTTCTTCCCTTATTAATAATTCCGCTGTAATATTCCTCCTAACTATACCTTATTAAAAGCTAGCACTAAGTGCCGCAGTAATAACTACAGCTGCAGCCGCGCCTACGCCTACGCCTCCCCCTATTACACTACCAGAGGCTAATAAGTAAGTTATACCTTATCCTAGCCCCTTTTCTCTTTACTAAAACCTAATATAGGCCCTATACTTATAAATATTATATATACTATTATAACTATTAAAAGCTAGGTAATATTATAAAATATTATTATAATATATTAAGTACGTAGCTTTATCCCCTAAGTTTATTTTACTAAGACCCTGCTTACTCCCTCCTAGATAGTAGTAATAAATACTTTTATTATAATAGTTATAATAGTACCTGCATTCCTATACTAGTTGCTAATAGGGCTATGTATATAGACCTGATTAATGAGATTAAGTCTAATAACCCCGACTTAGTAAGCTGATTTTATAATAGCCGCGTGGTGGGTGCTAATATACGCCTAGGCCCGCGTTACCACGCTTTAAGTAAATTATAAGAAGGCCTATAATAGGGCAAGGCTGGGTCCTGCCTTAGCGACTTCTGCTTATTAGACCCGTGCTGCGGCAGTAGTATAACAACCCCGTTTACGCCGTGCTCGTGAGATTATAGGTGCCCAGGTTTAACTAAATATTACAAATTTATTATATAACCTCTAGGCCACGCTCGCGTTCTATATCTTAATTTATTCTTTTTAACTTTGTTAGGTTGCCCTTTGCTAACTTCCTTTATAATCCTAGCTTATACTTAGCTAAGCTTAGGGTATTATCTCCGTTGCTGCAACTTAGGACTGTTTTAATTCCTAGGCTAATATATTATAGGCTAAGGCTACCCTTATTACTAATAATACTACTATAGGTAATACTAATAAGTAAGGTATACTCTATAACCCCTTTACTTTTATAGTATTTTAATGTAATATTTAGTAACTATAGTATTTACTAATAACTTTAGTAGGGGAAGGTAAAAGGGATTAAAAAGGAGTAGAAGGGATTAAAGAAAGTAAATAAAAGTAAGAGGAATTAAAAAGGAGTAGTAGGAAGTAAATAAATATAAATAAGGAATTTTTTATATTTTCGCAGGGTTCTCCCTCTTTATAAAATTTATATTCCTACTTAGGGTTTTTTTTAACTTTTTCCTACTTCCTTTTATTATTAAGGCTTTATAAATAAATCTTATATATCTAAGTAAGTTCTTTAAGCTAGTACTTGTGTATTATACTGTATACTATTATAGGTTATATTTACTAAGCTTCTTATTATCTAAGCTGCTCTAGGGCCCTTATAGCTTTTTCCTTACTTTATCTTTTACCACAGCAGGCTTTATAAGCAGATCTTATATATCTAAGTAAGTTCTTTAAGCTAGTACTTACGTATTATACCGCTGACTGTTATAACTTATGCTTACCAAGCTTTTTACTATCTTAGCAGCTTTAGGGAGCTTACAGGTTCTTCCTTACTTTATCTCTTATAGTAGGTCTTATATATTTATATAAGCCCTTTAAGCTAGTACTTATATATTATATTACTAACTATTATAACTTATACTTACTAAGCTTCTTACTATCTTAGTAGCTTTAGGGATTTTATAGGTTTTTCTTTACTTTATCTCTTATAGTAGATCTTATATATTTAAGTAAGTCCTTTAAGCTAGTCCTCGCCTTAGCTATATTACTATCTGTAGATTATATTTACTAAGCTTCTTACTATTTAAGCTACTCTAGGAACCTTGCGGATTCCTTCTTACTTTATCTCTTACCGTAGATCTTATATATCTACATAAGCCCTTTAAGTTAGTCCTTGCCTTAGCTATATACCTTTGTAGATTATATTCGCCAAGCTTCTTACTATCTTAGCTACCTTAGGGAGCTTATAAGTTCTTCCTTACTTCTCGCAGTAGATCTTATATATCTATATAAGACCTTTAAGCTAATACTTATATATTATACTTACTAAGCTTCTTATTATCTAAACTACTCCTAACACAGCTAGGGTATTATCTATACCTTAGGACTTCGCAAGGTCCTATTAAAGGTTATTTTTATATTCCTTTATAAAGTTCTAGTCTATAAAGTCCTTCCTTAGTACCTAGGAATTATATTCTTTACTATAGCCTTTCTATTTTATATAATAAATATAGCCCCTTTCTCTTTTCTTATATTTTATAATTTTCTTAATATTATATATCTTTTTTAATATAAAAGGGTTATCCTCTAGCTCCTTAGGAACTTTATTCCTACTTTTAAATTCCTTAAGGACTATAATATTAAATACTAAGTATATTTTAACTAAGGTTAAAAGTCTTAGCTAATAAGTAAGGCTGCTTATATTAATAACTTTATTAATTTAGTAAAGTCTTATATATCTAAGTATTAGTTTTTAACTTAGTTTCCTAAGTCTAAAGTTCTTAGTTAATACTAATACCTAATCTTCTATATTAAATACCTTTCTTTATTTTCCCTTATTATACTATTTATAATATAAGTTACTAAAGTATTATAAAGTAGCAGCTGCGTTTTCTTAGTCCTTAACTATCTTATTAACTTAATTAATAGTATTTTTATTTATATATTATAGGTTATTATTATTAATAGAAGAGGGGTTAGGTTTATAGCCTAACAGTAAGTACACTAATATCTGCCTAGTTACTAAATATTTTACTATATTATATATAAACTCTGCGAGCAGGAGCTTATATAGCTAGTTAAGCTAATTCTTATTATAAAAGGCCCTAAGATAGTATTTAAGGTTTTAATTTTATTACTCTATCTAGCTATTTATCTAAGAGTAAAAGGTAGTGCTAAGTCTCCTTTTATAACCTAGTAGGTAGTAGAAGGTCCTCTAGAATACACTAGTAAAAAGGCTTCCTTAATCTAATATTATTCCTTTAGAAATTCCATAAGGCTTAAAAATATAGTAAAGGAACTTATTAACTAAACTATCTATAGTTATTTACTATAAGCACGGGAGGTATAATATATATTTTATAAATTTATTAATAATAATAAGTATTAAGTTATAGGTTTTTCCTTTTTTTATAATCTCTAGGAGCCCTATGATAAAGTTTATTAAAAGCTCCTCCTATAGCTGTGTTAGTATAAGTAATACTACTAATTCCCTATAAGGTTTATAATAACAGGGCTTTATTATTTAATATATATAATAAGTATTAATATATTTCTTTAGATCTCTCTTTATACCTTGCCAAAAATAGGTCCAGGCTATCTATATATAGCTCTTGCTAATGCCTAAGTAACCAGCTGTTTTATTATTATAGAACAGGGTTAATATCTCTTACCTTATACTATAAAGTATAAAGATTCTAGCCCTATAACAGAGGAGATATTTCTTATTTATACTCTATCTGCTGTAAGTCCTCCCTAGGGCTTTATATTTAACTATTAACTCTTATACTTAGGCATTCCCTTATTATATAATAAGTAATACCTTTTATAAGGTTTTAGGTAATTTCTTTAATATTATAATAGCACTCCTGTGTATTATTTACGTAAATCTAGCTAGCCTATAGGTTATATACTAAAGGCAGGGCTTATTTCTTAGCAAGTTTTTCCTAGCTTAAGGGGTTAAGTTAAAGTATAACCTTAAGTTTAAGTAGTTATCCTATATTATTAATCTAAGGCAGGGTCCCTTTCCCTATATCCTTCTGTTTTTTAAGTATAGTTTAATATAAAATCTATTTATAAAAGGTATAAGATATTTAAGAGATAATTACTCTTTATTTTATAACTAATATAAGTTTACCTAATAGAATAATCTATTAGCGGAATTAGCCTTACTTAGTCTATATATAATTTTAAAATTATATAAGGCTAGCTTCTGTAGCTATAATACTTACTTACTTAAGAGCTTTTTTTTCTTAGCGAGGAAACTATAATTTAAATAGTTAATAATAACTTCTACCTTATTTTAGGTATACGTAAAATAATATCTTTAAGTCCTATATATTTCTGTAATAGTAAGTATCTTAGTATTAGGGGTCTAATAGTATGCCTCTGCCTTGCTAAGCTTTTGCAAGAGATAAGCAATAGGGTGCCAGGCTTTATCTATAAGCTAAGATAATATAGTATTAATTATATATTTTAAGGTATCTGTTTTAATATAAATTAGTGTATTAGGGTTATAGTAATAAAGTATAGGTTCTTATTAGAAGGTATTAATAAGTTTTTTAAATACTACTAACCCCTATTCTCCTAGCGTAATATTCCCCTTAGCCCTTCCCTTTATTAAATTAGTTAAGGGTACTGTAATTTTATTATAGTTTTTTATAAATTTTTAATAAAAATTAGTAAAGCTAATAAAAGTAAAAATATTAGTAATAGTATATAAAATAGGCTAATTAATAATTACCTTTATATGCTCCTTCTCTATTTTAATCCCTTTAGGGGTTATTATAAACCTAAGATAAGAAACTTCTATTATATTAAATTTACACTTCTTAAGATTAGTAAATATCCCATATTACTTTAACCTATCTAATACTTCCTAAATATATTATATATACTTAGTAGAATTTTTACTATAAATTAGAATATTATCTAAATAAACTATGCAAATATAGTCTATTAGGCCCTTAAGCGCCTTATTAATATACCTTTAGAAAGTAGTAAAGGCATTAGTTAGTCTAAAAGGCATTACCTAGAACTTATATAGCCTATATTTATACCTAAAAGCCGTCTTCTTTTTATCTCCTTTACAGACTTTTATATAGTAATATATATCCTTTATATCTAGCTTAAAGTAAATCTTTATACCTTAAAGCTAATTAAGGATCTTATAGATTAGGGGCAGTAATACATAGTCCTTGTGTATTATCTTATTTAGCGTGTAATAGTCTACACAAAGGCATAGCTTATCTCCCTTTTTTAGAATAAATAATACTAGCGCGCCCTAGGAATTTATAGATTAATATATCCAGCCTTACTATAATACCTACTTAATATATTTTTATAATACCTCTAGCTTCTTCTCTACTAGGGAGTAAATAAGTCCCTAGAAAGGTTTTACTTCTAGCTTTAGATTTATTATATATATTAGTCCCTATAGAGGCGCTAGCTTTACTATTAGTTCTAAGTTAAATACCTTTGCCTTATTTATATATTTTATAAGCAGAGGCTTTATAGCTTTCTCTTAAGGTAAGGTCACAGGGGTATCCTAGTTTATAATAGCGCTAACGTTAGAATACGTAATAATTAGTCTAACTTAAGCTTCTTTTGCCTAAGTATATACTTACTACTTAAAAGTAGTTATTATTAAGGTTTCTATTAATATTAAGTACTAAAAGAGATTATCCTTAGTAATAATAATAAAATCTATTTAATTATACTATAGCCTCCCTAAGATAATATTATTAAGTATTTTTACTATTATAAAGCTTATAAGTATCTACTTCTTAACTTCTTAGTTATCCCTTATCCTTAGAAGCTAAAAGGTATATTTATATATTTTACCTAAGTCTTTATACACTAAGGTAGTTATTAAGTTATTATTAAGTATTACTAAGGTATTACCTATTAAGCATTTACTTAATATATTAATATTACTTTTAGTATTAAGAATAACAGTCCCTAACTTTTATATTCCTTCTACTTATATTTATACTTTCCTCCTTATTACAAGGGATATAGTAGGTAGTAGCTTAAACAGGTAGGCCTTGCCTTCTTAAGCCCTCCTTAAGATAACTAGTTTAAGGTTTAGGCCTTATGCTAAGTTAGCTAGAATACCTACTTAGGGGTTATTATAATACTTTATAGTATACCTCCTATCTCTATAATATAAGTAATCTAGCTTTTTATAGCTTATAAAATAGTACCTAGGAGTTCTATATTTATAATATATAATCTTTAATAAAAGTCTATGCCTTCCCTACTTTAGGGTAGCTAAGGGGTTATTAATTAAAATATTATTCTTTATTTAGCCTAAGGATTATTCTAGCGTAGTTAAGATTTCCCTTCTTTTATATAGGGTATAAAAAGTATACTTACTTTTTCTAAAATAAGTAAGGTTTTTTTCTTTTTATTTATCCCCTTTACTAAGGCTATTAATAATTAATTCTGCCCTAAAGCATTTCCTATAAAGATTTTATTATATAGTAAGGAGTTCTTTATAAAGAATATACTTTTTTATTTTTAAAAATACTTTTTAGAGGAAAATTAAGATTTTATAGCTATTATTTATATAATATAAAACCTTATTATTAGCCTTTTTAAATTATTTAATAAACTTCTTTACAGTCTTACCCTTCCCTTAATATATAATATTTAGTACTTTTCCTTTATTAATAGCGTAAGATTAAATATCTTTAACCTAGTTTTTATATTATTTTAAGTACTATATATAAGTAATATTATTATAGTTTTATTAAAGTTCTCCTTTAAAATAATTAATCTAGTATTATTAGGCTTCTTTTTTAAAATAAAGGCTTACTATAAGAATCTTATATACTTTATTAATAATCTTTTTAAATATAAATAAGGTATTAAGTTTAAAAGCGTAATCTTAGTATTCTTTTTAAGTTTTTTTTTTAAATATAGGCTTTAGAAAGTATAGCTTCTAATCCTTTATATAGTTTATTAGCTCTCTCGTAGACTTCTCCTAGGGAGTTATAATAGGTAACTTAAAGAGGGGCCCTTTTTATAAAAGAAGCGCTTTAAATTCTTTATCCTAAAAGTTAGTAGGATTTACTAAATATTAAGTAAGCTTTCTTTTTTAATTTTCTCTTATAATAAAAACTATAAGACTAAGTAGCTTATCTTTAGTTAGGGAGGTATATTATCCCTTAAAGAAGGCTAGGGGATCTAAAGTAATAGGTTAAGGGTCGCGCTATATATTAGGAATTAAGGTATTAGTTTAAAGGGTAAATTCTTCCTTAAGGGGTACTATATAAGGTATAGGGCTTTGCTATATATCTTTAAGATGCAACTGGCTTTTTGCCTGCTTTTGGGCAGCGGCCTTTGTTATCTTTACTTTAATAGTCTTTTGCTTTTTAAAAAGAGATAAATCTATTAGAGACAGCGGCGTATAAGAGAGTAATAAAGTTAAGGAGAGGTTCTAGTTGTTATAAAGGGAGGAAGTAGCTAGGAGGTATATAATAACTATATTTATCTCTAACCTTCTCTAAAACTAAGGGGATTTATACTCCTTTATATAGTAAATCCTAGCTGTGACTAGCCTCTAAGCAGCAACTTTGGCAGTATTCGCCGGCTCTATGGCTCTATTATACCTCTTCCTTCCTCGGACCCCTGACAAAATTACAGCTTCTGATATCGAAAGGTTCATATTGAATTTATCTAAAGGCCTCACTAAGGTAACAAAGTCTAAGACTCCGACTGTTCAATTTATACACGAATCGGTTAAAGATTATCTCCTCAAAGAAAATGGACTAAATGATATTTGGCCTGATCTTCAGGCAAATGTGAATGGGTATAGCCACGAGCGATTGAAGCAGTGCTGCCTGAATTACATTGCTATCGGCAAAACCGCTTCTCTTGAATTGGCGGCAAATGCAAAGCCTGAAGAAGCAAAAAGCCAGCGCCAATTAGCCAACTCTTCCTTCCCGTTCTTAGAATACGCTGTGAAAAACGTTCTGTATCACGCAAACGAGGCGGAGGCTCATGGTGCCAACCAACCTGAGGTTCTCAAAGAATTTCCGCTGGATGACTGGATTCAACTCGATAATTTCCTCGAAAAATATGAGACACGGCGACATAAAAGGAATGTGAGCTTTCTGTATATCCTGGCCGAATTCAACATGAGCCATCTGATCAGGCGCCACCTGGACATATTATCTTTTCTGAGCGTAGAACAAGAACGCTACGGAACACCACTATTTGCAGCCTTGGCGATGAATAGCTCCATGTCACTCCGAGCATTTTTAGATGCTTATTTAGAGATTGAGCCTTCATTTCGCGATATTGTTAACGACTATTACTCTAATGGTGTTGAAAGAAATAACCTTGGGCGGAGCTTCAGATTTTCCAGAACACATTCTTTCAGAGACTTCATCAGGAATGGCGCCACTTTGGCTGTTGCCTTTTCTTTCAAAATAACTGGCGTCAATGTGTATCTTGACTCGCCCAGTCGAGATGAATTAATCATTACTGCTGCGAGGGGCCATAAATCTATCTTGAAATTATTTCTTGACAATTGGAGCTACGAAAATATTGATCATTCAGCACTGCTTTCGGCTGCTATATCGAATGGTCATGAAGCTATTGCTGATTTCTTGCTTGGCAACGGTGCAAAAATTGACTGTACGGATATAAATGGCCGCACATTTCTCTCGATTGCAGCCGAGAAAGGTCTCTATTCTCTTGTTGAACGGTCACTTAACGACAGCGTTGACTTAAATGTTCAATACAGAGGCCGCACGCCACTATCTTATGCAGTACAGTCTGGCAATGAACCCATGGTCAAACTATTACTTAGCAAGGGCGCTGAAATCGACATTCGAGATGATAGTCAAAGGACGCCACTATCTTATGCAGTACAGTCTGGCAATGAACCCATGGTCAAACTATTACTTAGCAAGGGCGCTGAAATCGACATTCGAGATAGTAGCCAAAGGACGCTATTATCGTACTCAGTACATGCTGGAAGCGAAGCTATGGTCAAACTTGTGCTTAGCAAAGGCACGAGAATTGATGATAAAGATCTAACCAACAGAACGCCCCTATCGTATGCAGCACAATTTAGCAAAGCATTTATAGTTCAACTGCTCATTGACGGGGGTGCGGAAATCAACACTCAAGATAAAGAAAGGAAAACGCCATTATTATACGGGGTAGAGGCAGGCAATGAAAGCATAGTTGAAGTTCTGCTTCATGGAGGTGCGGACCCTGAGATCAAAGACAGCCATGGCAGGACGCCCTTGCTAGCCGCATATAATGCTAGTAGGGGTATGGTTGAACTATTACTTGACAAAGGCGCAAAAATTAACGTTCAAGACTCAGCCGGTAGGACGCCACTATCATGTGCAGTACGTTACGGATGCAACGAATCTGTGGCTAAGCTGCTGCTTGAGAGGGGTGCAGATGTGGATGTTAAAGATAATAATGGCATGGCGCCGTTATCACATGCAATATATGGGGGGTTTTCAGGTCGTAGCCTTTTTGCTACGATCCAACTGCTACTTGAAAGAGGGGCAGATGTTAAAGCTACAGATCATGATGGCAGGACGCCATTATCACATGCGGTATCAATAGGATACGATGGCGAAGATACGATCCAGCTGCTGCTTGAAAGAGGTGCGGGTGTGGATGCGAAAGACAACCATGGCAAGACGCCATTGTTTTACGCGGTATCAGCACGGAAAAACCAAGCTAAGCTCCAGCTGTTGCTTGAATGGGGTGCAAATGTTAACGCTCAAGATGATAGTGGCAAAACGCCACTATCTCATGCGGTATTAATACCGAATAACCAAAATACGGTCCAGCTGCTGCTTGAATGGGGTGCAGATGCCAACGTTCGGGATAATAACGGCAAAACGACATTATCGCATGCAGTATTAATGCCGAATAACCAAGAAATAATCCAGCTGCTGCTTGAAAAGGGTGCAGATGTTAATGTTCGAGATAAAAATGGTAAGACGCCATTATTGCATTTAAGTACAGCACCAAATTATCAAAACATGGTCCAGTTGTTGCTTAAAGCGGGTGCAAAATGGCAATGCTGAAGATAGCGCGGATGGGACACCATCAGAACATGCGAAGGAGTGTCAATATGCGGTTCAGCTAAAAATGAAGGATATTTGGGATCAAATAATCTAACATCTGGCTGGTTCGATATGTTGAAAACAAACAGGGCGTTGATTTATTGCCTGGTAGAACTGAGCTTGATAGTGACATTTAGTCTACAGATAATTTAGTGAAGTATCAAGATTGTAGTGACCGTTAGCATCTCTCTTCTATGCATTTGCTGCGAAACAGTGATGAAGAGAATGGATAAATGCAGTAATTTAAAGTACACACATGCTTGCCAGAGTCAATCACTATCCTGTCGCGTCCGTATGTTATTCATTTCTGTCACATTGATACAAAGAGTCACTAATAAGATCCAGGCAATTTTGAGTGTTGGGGAGTATAATCTTTGAAAGGGAAGGATAAAATAAATGGTATATCCAGTAGTATGAGGATTATTCTAATGTTGCGAGCTTTCTATTTCAATCACTTAGAGGCAAGCTGAAATACTTACTAGTACCTACATCATGTTTTAAAGTTGGCACACCTCTTGTCCAAGATCGTAAAGGGCGGTTCTTATTACATATTTATGTACCTAGGTATGTACTCAGACATCCGAGGATCTCTATGAGATACTTTACGTTAGGTGCAGATTCCAAGTGAAATAGAAATCAGTTCATAACATCAAGATTTTAAACAAGACAAACAACACGCACAACCGGGTCCGCTGATGGTCATCCAGTTGATTACATGTGTTGATCTGCCTCTCACTGGCCTGACCCTGAATGATTTGGCGTTCAAATATTTCTGCAGCTGGTGATGAAGTTCCGCGGCAACAAATAAGCGTATATTATTCGCAGCAGAAGTAGGCACTATGTAGCTGGTCTTAAGTATAGCTCAAGATATGACCTCTTTAAACCTTCCACAACAAACGGTCCCCACACTCTTTACAAGCACTGTGAGTAGTACGAGTTCAGGACTTTACAAGTAAAGCCAGCAGCACATTGTGTAGGACCAGTCCAGCCGATGCCACCACACTGTCCGTACTGGGTCTGGGTTGGGCCAGGTGAGCTGCCAGTTTTGGTGGAAGAGGTGCCGGCTGTTGAGGACGGAGGGGGAGTAGAACCACCCGAGGAAAGCTTGCTATTGATGAAAGCGAGAGCTTGCTGGCCATACTCCTGGCCGTAACCTTGGTGAGTGTTTGCATCGTTTCCGTTGCAGCAGTACGGGTCTGGGGCATCACAGTATGACTGGATTTTGGACGCGCTGGGGCAAACGAAGCCAGCTGGACGGGGGTCAAACTGATTAAAAAAATGGAATTAGAAAACAATAATCTGCAGAGGGTGATCAATTCCGTAACATGGCGAATACTTACACCTTGAGCAGTACAGGTTCCGACATTGTAGGAAAGTCCGTGAATATTTCGAGGATCTCCCATAAAGATGGCGGCCTTAATAGCAGCGACTGCTCCTGCGGATATCGGAACAGCAGTGTTAGGATATCCCTCACCGGTGTCGCCTCCTCCACAAAACGCGTCATCAAAGATTTGGCCGCCCTTTTATATAACTCATGAGCATCTGGCTTTATATAAAGAAGAAATAGAGCGAGAGAAGAGAGACAAACCTGTGAGTATCCAACTAGCACCAGCTGAGTGTCTGGGCAGGAGTTGTGGAAGTTGTTCACTGCCGTGGCTACGGCGTTGATACCGGCAATAACAGATGCATTATATTGAATGCCACCACAAGAGGCCTGACCACCACAAGCTGGATAGGTGATCGCCTCAGATGTAGTTCCTGGATGGGCGGCGATAACCAAGTTCACAACAGTAGCGGAGGAGCCATAGCCTGGACCTACTGTGGTTTCACGGGCACCAAAGACATGGATTCCTGGGCATTGTCGTTTCTGAACAACCTCACCCTCTACCGGGCTCGCAGTAGCCAGAAGAGCTTGGCCTAGAACAAAGGCGAGGGCGCTCTTAACAGAAGGCATGTTTAGCTTTATAACAGAGATGCCGAGCCTAGAAGCTAATGGTGCAAGATGCTGCTCATTGTTTGAAGGATGATTGACGTTGGGGGCAGGTAGGAGGTTATATACCATCGAGAATTTCAACAGGGTCCTATATAGGCATAAGTTATTGACTTTGTTCACATTATCCAACATTTCCTCTACATCATTGCCTTGTTCTATACAAAAAACCCCAATTTGTTCTAGTTACTGTTGTATTCCGTTCCCCCAGACATTCATCCTCAGACTGCCACGTGTTGAATTAGGCTAAATCAAATTCCATGGTAGCCATATATCCCGATTGGACTCTTGCCTCCTAGAGTATTCCATTTTCCATGAATATTCACTATTGGCAGGCTAATCTACACCTACTCAGCCGGACACACGTTAGATCTGCAAAGGTCAGTCGCGACCACCCGATAGCTCACTTGGGTTCGAATGAGCCGGCATTAGGCCGCTGCTGGCAGTCTCGCCCACGGCATTGGGGATGATTCGGCACGAAGCGTAATGGTTAACCTGATTTGGCAATGCCCTTGAACCGACATTTGAGAATTTTAGGCAATATTCTTGCGGTGTCATTGACGGTAGATGAAGAGGGCTGTACCCCACAACGAGCCTCTCACATGCAGAATCATGCCACGTACACCTAGATGTCTTTTCCAAGAAGTGTTGAATGCGACAGCTGAATATATCCTTTTTTTTTGTGCAAGTCTCATCCAAAATGTGCTCTTGAGTTCTTTCTTGTGGCAGAATTGTTGACTTCACAATCTCAGTCATTACCTCCTCGTACTGCTCATAGGCACCAGAGGATACGTCTTGATCGCATCTCCGAGCATCGAAGATTCAAATTTTAATACACAAGACTCAAGATCTCAGCATTGATCAGCCGAAATCGTCTCTATATATTTCCGTCTATCTTACTATTGCCAGAACTGCCGTCATTGAAACTCTTTTCTATCCTCTCCTTTCCTACCGAGCAAAGTTCGGCTGCCGAAACCCGATGCTAGCGAAGCTTTTTTCGAAAATGAATGGCATCTACTGCCTAATATATTTTCTTATTGATTGCTAAACTCAAGTGATTGCTAAAAGAAGGTATTCATTTCTGGCGTCTCAAATTCGATAGAGTAGGATACGGCTCACTTTCTTCCTACTCTACCGCTACCAAATAATTTCACTCTTCGTTTGCATATGAAACCATTAACAATGACCATGTCAATTGTCCATATGATAATATAAAGCGTGTATCTACCTTAGCATCCGCTCAGGTGGTGTACTCAATCTTGTTTTCTGAGGTTGAGCTTACTTCCGAAGCATGTAATGTTCTATCCTAGGCTCACTTTCTCCAAGCAAGTACATGTACTGTCCATAATTAATATAGCAGATCGCTATTATTTGATGGCGTCTGGCCTGCAAGCTAAATGCTACGATCATAAGGGCTGGCTCGACGCATAAGCCCCATGCTCTATAAAGAGAGAATTATAAAAAAAGTGCATAAGGAAAAGATCAAAAAATAAACTAATTGTAAGAACTTGATGGGATCCTCCAGATATATCGTGTAGATACAGTCGCATGTACTTCATGTGGCAAGCAGCCCATAAACTATGCGGTCCTATCCTTGACGGTCTGCCGTGAGATATCATATGCAGCGCCGTTTTTGACTTGTTGTTATTTGGCACCAAGGGCCAAAAGACTTGGAGAAATTATTAAATACAAATTGTAGTTGTTATAAATGCCTAGAGTGGTACGTCAATGCCGTATTCCTCATAATGGAAGTGCTCCAGACTCGATATGCATTCGGCCCAGTCATCACCAATTTCCCCAAGTTGCCAAGTGTCTCCAATCTCCACCAATCCCGTCCTTCCAGCGAGCACAATATTCTGCCTGTCTTGATACTCGATCGCCAAATCTGGATGCGGTACCCAGATGACTCTCATTCCAGCACGCCTCCCAGCTTCTACTCCAATGACGCTGTCTTCAAAGACTAGGCATTCGCTGGGCAAAATGGGCTTTGCGTCAGGACCAGCAGCCGTGTTTAGTGCCTGCAGGGCTATTAGATAAATGTCTGGCGCTGGTTTCCCTCGACCCTTTGGAACTCGTGGATCATCACCCAAAATCCGTCTGTCGGGCTGGAAAGTGTCAAGTAGCTGCTTTGTTTCTGGCCGTGTAATTTTCAACTTATAGCTGTCGCTCTTTGTAGTGGACGCTAAAGCCAACTCAATTGGACCCCCCAAAGACGCACTCCGTGCACGGCTCAGGTTCGACAGAAGCTTCACCGCACCAGGCAGCGGCTCACATTTCGGAAATAGCGTGTGCATCTGCTCACTTGATTCACGAGCGAATTGCTCGCGAGGGATGGGCAGCTTTGCCCAGTTGTGAAAGACATCGCCATTTGTAGAGTCTGGGATACCCATGAGCTGAGCACGGATCGTCCGAGTAATGGCCGGCCTTGAGTACTTTTCTAGCAGTAGGTTGATAGACTGAGTGATCATGTCCTCGGAGTTGATGAGCAGCCCGTCCATGTCGAAAAGGCAAGCCCGGATTGGCGGAAAACTGCTTACAACATGTCTATTGCTTAGCTTCTGTCTATAGTAATGTTACGTGGACTCCGAGGCAGATGACCCATAACCAACGACTCTGCTTAAGACCACCTTCGGATGCCATGTGGGAGATCACGCACTCTGTCTTACGCGGAGCCATGATTTCTGACTGAGCTAACGCAGGAATTGACCCAAGTTGACGGGGCCAGGAGTTAGACGAAGAAGGAAGCTCGAACGGGTTGTCAAATGCGACTTGAGTGTAGGCTGTGTTTCTTGCAATAGGACTTGGAGATCATATCCTTGCAAGATTCGGGTGTCGGTCAACTAACTATGACACTCAATGTAAGCAACAGTAAAAGCGTATATTGCATTCTAGAAAACTAGGAGGAGCCGCTCTCACGTGGCCAGAGAAAGACTGACAGCTCAAGTTTCCAACACAACTTTAGCGCCCGACGCCGTCGCGCCACAGCCGATGTCACTAGGAATTGTCTCGGAACTAATTATAGGGGAAATAGATTGGATCTTGTGTGTTTTGGAGGATCGCCAACAGCAACCGCTGGTCGGGACAGGGATAGCGTCTGGCGGGTTTGCTTCGGCCCCGCCGCCAACTTCAGCTTATCCGCGGTCTTTTCCGTTTGTTCAACAGTATAGACTATTGTCACTCTTCTCAGTCGCACACTTACATGGATTGTACTCCCTATGTCTTATGTGGTTAGCCCTAAGCAGTACAGCTCGTTATGCCGAGCCCTGTAACGGCCTCATGCATCAGTGCAAACACTTGTCCGTGGGCGGGTGACCGTCGTACCGGGCTACCGAGGAATATAGCCTCGTTCAGCTGTGCTCTTCATATATAAAGCCTGGGCGCTATGTCAGCTTTCTCTCAATCATGTACCCTGACTATTCCACTCGGCACTTGCTCGACTCTCTGTCGCGTTGACCATTGCGCCACATAGTGCAGAACCAAATGCGCATGTTATATGCCAACTAGTCTGCAAATAATGGTACTTAATAGGACATGGAGCGCAGAATAGTTGCTTGTGAGGTTTCACATTTAATTAAAGTGACAGCAAGACATGTGTTACTTATTGACCTTGAGATTTAGTTTCGCCCGAAAACTATACTCGAGCAATTATCTCGCTCTCGAGGAGATATTCAAGCACCTCTGTCTTCCCAGGAAACAACTTCGTCGACCTTGGAGAATGGATGCTCCAAGATCGCAGCTTATTTCACCCGTCAAGCCCAGGGAAGATACCGCTCTCTTTGTTTCCAAGTCAGAAGAGCCCCATGACTTAGTTATCGTGTACAACAGTGGGGAAAGAAAGTGGGATATGCAGCAATATGGTCAGCACGAGCATGAAGCCTTTTCCGCAGTCACATCTATTCCACCGGGAGGCGCGGGGCAAATAGTCTTCATCCGGGGCTTCATCTCGCCGTCATGGGTGTCAGCAATCGGCAGCAAATATGGTATCGACCCGGAGTTCTTCAGGCGACACATGGACTTTCTCTCTGCGAGCATTGACAGACACGCGTACAGTACCCCATCTCTTCCTAGTTCTTCAAAGAACTTGTTTCGACTTTGCGTAAACACGCTCCTTCATCGCGACGATTTCGGCGGACAGGATCTTCAGTTACAGCGCTCGGAACAAGCTGCTGAACTTGCGACATATGAAATACAACAACTTGGCTCTACTCAAGTATGTTGCGGAGACTCGTTGGTGCGCGAGTATGCTACAGTATGTTCTTCATTCTCTGTGATTGAACAATGGATTTCACTCTATATTACCAAAACGGAGAGTGGCTGGGCTGGTAACACATGATACTACGTTTTATAAGAGAAGGGAAAACATGCACTGAAACGAAGTTATAGTTATTGCTTGGATGGACCAAGGTGTCTGACCCTTGGAGAAATCTCCTCCGGGACCGTGGACGAGCCATATTGAGTCGAAAGCCACGCCAATTCCCGTTCTTCAACATCATCCCAAGATGGCATTTCTAAAAACCACAAGCCGTCTCGATCTGGATGCAAATGTTTCAGCGCAGATACAAAAAAGTACGGCCATTCTGCCTTTACAATACGACTCACTGGTTGCGCTTGTCGATTTGGCCCGTCGAGCACCACAAGATCCGCTTTCTATGTGCATCCCATTATTTGCCCACGCCGCCTTTTCCGAAGTTCAGTTCTTGAACCTTATCAAGTCTAGAATACAAATCCAGATAAATACCATCGTTAAAGGGGCTTTGACAGATGTGCTGGGAACCCTTCAATACTTTTCCAATATTCTCACCCGTCATGCACAACAGCTGAAAGACAGTTCTCTTGTACTTAACAAGTTGGCCGAAAGAAGCAACCAAATATTTGGCAGAGCTAGAGCGGAAAGTCCATTGCCTCCGAGTCTAGGAGTTGGCACGCGGCGGCAGCCATCCGATTCTGACATAGTTAGAAGCTTCGGATCCGATGGTGGTTCTGACGGGACCTTTACAACAAGAGGCGTTCTAGAAGACTATGAAGAGCTTCGTATTCGTTGCATTGAGTTGTCCAAACTCTGTACCAGCGGCATAACTCTAGCAATTAACAAAGCCACGATTGAGGAGTCTCGAAAGGCTGTTGAGCAGTCAGAACGAGCCAAGAAGCTTACTATTCTTGCGACGCTCTTCATTCCCCTCAATTTTAGTTCCAGCCTGTTTGGTATGAATGTTGATCTGCTGGGGCAGAATGCAGTGAGATTTTGGTGGGTTTTTGTCTTGTGTGTTCCGATTACACTGTTCGATTATGTATTTTATCTTTGGGACTACCAATACCTGAAACGGTACTGGACGAGACTCTGGAAGTGTCTTTTATATGCTAGGGGAAGGAACATTGCTAGAGGAAGTGATAAAGATCCAACCTATGCGGTATGATCTTGTGATCTAATGAAGTAGATTGGTACTCGATACCCCAATGAGAGAGACTATATCCAACACTTTTGGGTATATTATGGGGTAGACAGTCGTAAGGGCCATTGGAGTATCGTATATATATGTAGCACTCTTTAGCTTGGGTTATTTTCTAGCTACTTGTAATGCCAGGTGATGAAGTGTAATCATAATCATTAAATTCGTTGCATTCTTTTAACCTATTAACAACCAAAGAGAGTATCATCAGCGAGCCCAAAAAGCAACAATTTCGTCAAAATCCTTGGTCGTCAAACTTTTTGCATCTCGATCCTCTTTTGTAATTTCCTTTCTCAAGCGACAGGCGACTCTAAGAGCAATAGAAGCCTTCTATGCCTTTCCTGTCCCTTCTAACAACTTTCCTTTGAGAAAAGTCGTGCGAGCAATCTCGTTCTTATGCGCTGTCGGATCTACGGACCAGATATCCAGCGCCCAGTTAATCATTGCACTAATACATGTTAGAAGGCAAAGAATCGCTGCTCAAATTGGATTCTGTGACACTTACATAGCTTCTTCGTTCTGACCCAAGCGGATGAAGTGCTCGCCTAGCTTGTGGAAGACATTTGCTGTATAGAAATCTCGTTCTCCTACTGTCGCAAGCATATGACGCCTCCCACTTATCTTGCGCGGCGCGAAGGTTGCCAAGTGCGTAGAGGATCAATCCAGTTCGAACAGATTCTCTATCGTCTTTCCCCAATGCCGCCTCTCTACCTGCTAGACTTTCCAGAAGAAGTGTATTGCATTCTTCAAGTTTGCCCTGCGCGAGGAGAGCCCAGCTTAGATTGGCCTCGCCCGATCTAGGAATGTAGTTGCCAAGAGCTTTACGCATGCGCAGCGCCTCTTTAAGAGCAGCTTCACCTTCTTCGTATCGTTTATCCTGGATGCGAGAGATGTCCAGCTCTGCGAGGTGGTTCCTATGCCAGGAATAAGAACAATGCTATAATTCATACGTTAGAAGAGGAACTGTGCTGGATCTGGTTGCTCATTTGTCCTACTCGACGCCATCCTGAAAGCTCTCATCTGGTTCCCCTAACACCTGCAAGCGGCCAGTCGTCGCGAAGCTCGTCGCCATAACCATCTTCTCGCCTAGCCAAGGGAGAAAAGCATTATTGAGAGTTTAATGCGATGATGAAAGGCGATGTAACCGTCAGAGAAGGACGCCTTTGTTGCCAGGCTCTGGATTTCGGAAGAGTAGAGACTTCAGTTGCCCGCACATCGACTGAGCCTCGTCTAGAGTCACGCACTGCGATATTATTAATATCCGCATGTTAATCCCGATGGGGCAAACGGCGAGATAACATATCTACAATCATCGTCTTACATTCCGTCGTAACCGTTCGCGTGTTTCCATAGTATTTTTCTAGTCCTATGATTGGTCCCAGAGAATGTACATTGAGCAAGCAACACCGTGAGTTTCTGGAGGATTCATGATTTTCGGTCTGTCATTCGCTATCACTCTGAAAACACATGCTCTTATACGATTCGTGCTGCTGTAGTAGGTTTGTTAAACACGGACACAAAGGCCAATGGAAAATGAAATATGCGCTTGGTTCACCTTCTCTAACAAGGGCAGTAAGCAGCTGTTGAAATGCATGTGGAAAGTACCACAGAAGAGATGGTAATTGCAGTTACAAAGACGCCGGTGGCCTCAGAGGAAAGTGAGTCTTCTATAATGCAATAGTAAGTCAAATTCTTGATATTAGGTGAATCTTCTCAGAGATGGCTTTGTTGGGATTCTACAGCAAATTAGTAAGTGAACCTTGTGGTAGTAGATAAATGGGAGAATGGTTGTTACATGCTTAAGTAAATATGCCAACGACGACGTTAAAATAGATATCTTCGATGTATATAGAGTCGAATTGCATCACCCAAAGGGTCTAAACTACTTTCACCGTAGCAAGCTCTTCATCCGCAAAGAGCTCACATTTCTCGGCCAGCCAGTAAGCATGGTGCCCGATGCCTATCCTCTCAAATGCGCCGTCAACAGAAGTAGACGGCTTCAGCACCAAAAACCAGGTTTCCGGTCCCATATTTGGCCTCGGGTTACCATTGTGGTCGTTCTTGTTGACGGGGGCAGTCCACGTAAACAGCACAAGGCAAATAAGCTTCTCATCGTGTTCCTCCATTGTCCATTTGCAGCAGTCATCTTCGTGCTGGCATGTACCATTCATCCAGCAGGCACTCTGCCGATCTTCAGAGAAGATTGTCAAGCTTCTCGGTCGGTCCAATTTCACCTTGTAGGAGTGCAGATTTGCGGATCTCACATACGCTTTGGCCATTCCGCCTTCGTCGAGCATCACAGCCAGCTTCACACGAGATACAAGGCCTGTCAAGATGGCCTCACCACTCACAACGTTACTTGTTTCCTCGTTTGCAACTTCCCTTAGGCATGTAACACTTTCCACCTTGACGCATTCTATAAGATAAGGGGTGTGCTTCCAAGTTTGTATCGGATCGTCGAATTTGTAAGTCACAGGCGCGTTAACAGATGCCCATGACCAACTTGGGATGCCTGATATCTCCGCTATGCCCTGATCCGCAATGGGTGATTTCACCATCCATGCAAGGTCATAGCGAAATTCTCTTCTCCATAGGCCCGCCAGATACTCTTCAGGGTGTTCATCCTCTTGGCTTTGCGGATCATCTGGAAGACCTTCACGGGCCAGCATAGCCAGCCCAGAGACAGCATTCAACTTATCCTTTCGGGGAATAAGATCGCGTTTTGTGTACTCCACTACAATATCTCTCCATCTTTTATATGGGTTTTGGGGATAGCCAGGGCAGCTCCGGCGATAGTCATATCTGTCGTACTTGTGCCAAGTGTGCCATGCTGGTTGCGGACGAGAGAGCACTACATCTGCTTTTAAGCGCTTCAACTTGAGATGTGTCCCTAAACACCCAAACTCAGAGGATTGAGGCTTCCACAGGATGTGACCGCACTCACATATTGTTCGACACAGACACTGCCAAATCATCTCGTTGCCGTTGAAACACAACCGACGGGCTGGTAGTAGACTTTCCTGGAGAGACCATCCTCGCTTATCGAGGGAGCTTCTTGATAAGTCTTCCTTACGCTCATTATTTATTCCAGAGTATGGTCTCACAAAAACCTCAAGAGGCGGTTCCTTTGGGTTGAGCGTAGTTTCAGCGGTAAAGCGACTCTGCCAGGCCGGGTGCGCAAACTTCTGAGGTCCTAGAAATCGTGACTTGCATGTGGCTGGTTCAAGAGCTGCAATTGAAAGCCGAGAATACAGATAGATGCGGTTTATTTCTGCTACATCCCCTCGCCAATCCACGGAATCATCGTGAATGATACACAAAGAGTCCACCCATAAGCTGCGAATTTTGAGACCGCGGCAGACTAGAATGGCGTCTTTTATACCAAGAGGTATCTTGGACCATGGAATGGATTCATAGTGCGCTTCCAAATTCTTTGCAGTTGTCCGCAAAACATCTTCAGTATCGGGTCCCCCGCAGTAGCTTAGACATGCGTATGGTGTCACTTCAGTGGGTTTATAGAGAAATGGGTTGATAGCGTCATCTTCGGAACCGACATCTATAAGCAGCTTAGGCATAAAATCTGTGTTTGGTAATTTGCATGCCTCATCGTGCTCAAGGCAGTGGGAGAGCCATTGGGATGCGCGATATAGAGCAGCCTTGGAAGATGAATCTGAGGTAATTTCTAATGCTTGAGCCCGAGGTCTTCGCAGGATATCAGTTGACTCAGACTTTGGATCCTCTGGTTCATAAAAAGGTTCATCTATATGATGATAGTTAGTACATATATAGTCAGAGGGAAGTAAATGCATAAGCAGGTTTGTGGGGCGACGAAGACGGCCTATGTGGATTACTCTTTGATCGGTGCAGCATCTGAAATGAGCCAACTGAGAACCTCCCTGAAAAGAGTTTGACAGAGTAAGTGCTCCATTTCTCGACACTCATCCAACATTTGCCGCTCTTGTCGGCTCTGGTCCAGCCAGGCTTGAAGTTGTACACAGCTTGGAGAAGTAGGTTGCATTCGACGCACTGCGTACTCTCTTTGATGAGAGTTTGCAACCTCAAATTGACTTCGACCTTCCCACTGATCATATACAACGCTTCGGCTGCGGATCGATGACGACCGAGCAGCGAATGGGGACATTGGTCATCGAAATGAACATCCGGCTCCCTAGAAGTAAACAAAAAGCAAAAAATTAAAACAAGTACCACTAAGTCGAAATTTCTCAAATCCAATTCTTCCATTGTAAGCAAATTGCGCTTCTGCTTGAGTCGGTCTACTCCGTACAACTCCTACGCTTCTATCCCTCTATATAAAGCTGCATGCATCTCATGTCCCACAATACTGCTGACGGCAGCCTAGCGATAAACCCCTCCAAGGATTGCGATGGACGGCTGTCATCCCCGCTCACTTGTCTGACATCAAACTGGCATTGCAGTCACAGCTACCGGACTAATGTCAGCTGGAATTAATATGTCACAATCTGCCTAATGAGTTAGAGACTGACCAATGAGTACACATTCCCATCTTCCGATCCCTGTCTCTTGGAAATCCAGCTGCCGCTCACCGCGATTTTGAATCTCATGGTTCAAACACGAGCCCGGGCTATACATACAGGTTCGGATCCTGGGACTCTCTATGCGGAACTAACGAGCCGCAATTCTCCGCAATGTCTGTTATTTCAGAAATGGCTGACGAGACGATTCCAACCAGCAAATGGACAATTCGCCTTCTCCACGCCGTCGGCACAGCGGCGATCAGCCGCCTCGGAGACACAGAGATATCTCTGCTGACACTTCCAACAGTATACTGCGGAGCTCCCTAGAAGGAGAATTACGTGCATTTCGCGAAAGTCACTATAGAAATAGAAACAAATTTGATGTTCCTTATGAAGAAGTGTCCATAACGGAGTATTCAGGGTCCTGGGAGCCCCATCACAGCACAGAATCTTATGACATTCGAAACGCTTCATCAGGCACACCACCACTGCCAGGTGGCGGTAATATTAGCGGGGGAAATGTCAACAGTAGACCCAGCTTTGTTGAAGGGATTGAAAATGACGGGAAAAAAGCCGAAGAAGTCGAAGACGCTGGCCTATCATACACAGTCACTCTCCCAAACAACAACGAACAAAGCTTGCCTCATCATACAAATCTCACAGACTCAAACTCAGCATGGAAAGTCGAAAAGAGCTACGATAAAAAGATTGGCACAACGCATCTCCAATCAATCTACTCAATAAAATATTCCATAGGCGAGATGGGACAAGAAAAGATTACGCTTTTTTGCCCGCAAGGCCCTATCAAGGACGATGAAGATTCCGCTCTGGTTCAAGCCAAATGGCTGTAAGTAGACATGCCGTCTCTCAAGCTCTCTTCAGAGAATTGACTCCTAGACTAGCCATGTTCAACGTTCTTCAATGAGCGTCAAAGTTTTGGAAGTAGGACGCCATGGCTCGTTATTCCTGATTTCTCTGGCTAATGATGATGCAGAAACTCGTCATGGATTGCCCAATAATCAATGGAGATATTCGGAGAGTTGCCATTTTACTACTTGAAGCTGTCGAAAGGTCATTTCTTCGAGAAGCAGAAAATGGAGCATACATCGAGCCAGGCTCAGTTGTGCGTTTCACTGGCACCCGTCACATGCCTCACGAGTCGCACAATATTGTGGTCACAGAACCTGTCATCTTTATTGCGTTCCCATTTGCGGAGTTGGCGCCTTCCAGAAATACCCACGGGTCTCGTGAAAGAGATGAATACTATCCTCGAACTCTCCTTCAGAATCTTTACGGATTTGACATCGTCACAAGCAGAGGCAAGCATCAAGTTATACACAAGATGCCGGTGGGCAGTCAACCAAATGATACCTTATATGTCAATCAATTGTGGTGTCTTGTTATAGGATCAGATATCCTGATAACCCTTTCAGACCGACCAACGGACGATTTGCTTGGTGGCTCGATTGAAAAACGTACCGACTATTTCAAGCAACCCTTAAGAGTTGAGGTTATCGATACAAACGGCTCGCAGCATAGCATGAGTATATCGTCAAAGACGCCATGGGTAGATCTCTTTCGACATGTGATATTTACTGTTCACGGTAATCTCATGAGTATTATGGACTATGAGCTAGTGGACGAGGCAGACGAAGTAATAACGGCAGAAAGATGGGTTGAAATCGCAAAAGCAACGAAGCCATCGCTACTTAGATTTTATCTTACCGAGCGAAAGACCCCAGCATCGCGCTCATCGAGTGTTTCCAGTCGAATCAGCAGCCGTTCGGGTATAAAACGACTTTTATTACTTGATTACGCACATGGCAACTATCGCCACGGATCAAAAGGCAGTACATCACGCCGTTCTGAGGATAGGTATGATGGAGATTCGTCTTCTGGCGAAAGAAGAGCGGTATCGAAAAGAACTTCGACGCCAAGACCGCCTAGACATCCAAGGTCTCCCATCAACACTCGATGGTACAGCGAGCCTGCCGAGATCAAAGATCAAGAGTCCGGAATACAAGCAGAAATTTACTCAAAACCTGAAAATAAAAGCCTCCCCACAAGAATCAAGCTTGACAGCAACGACGAAAATTATTTAGATCCTGAACAGGCAACTGCATCGATAAACGATTCTGCAGATGTGGGTATTGAAGCAAAAGAATCTCACCAAAACAAGGCCTCTTCATCCAATACATTCACACCAAAACGCCAGCAGTCGCCATCATCAGATTCTGTTGATGAGGACATCCGCCATATGCGGTCTTTGTCAAAGCATGATTCCTCAATATACGAGCATACAGCTACTATAAGCGACATTGAAGACAAGAAAGAAGTAGCCACACATCTTGAAGATCATTATTTCTACCTCGGTGATGACGACAAAAACAAGGTACCCGAAGAAGAGGCCGCAGACGTATTATTGCTCAAAGATACAATCAGCTCGACTAAGGATCCCAACATGCAAAAGGGAGATGATAAGTTACGTGAACACAAAAGGATACCCGGCAGTCAAATAAATAGACCAGCAACAGCGTATCAAAAGGTTCAGATAGAAGATGGATCTGAGTCTTCTGATGAGGACAAAATCGATAGACACTCATACGATGACACAACTCAGGCTATTTTACGGGATACGGCTTCCGAGCTCAACTTAGATGATGACTTGGTGCTACAGAGCCAGAGAGACCGTTTCTATCCGCCCATCCCGCATAAGTTCGGCAATCGGGAAAACACTTCAGAGAAATGGCATTCTCCCAGAAATAGTGCCAGCTTTCCACAGAGCGATTCATACAAGGGGCTTCGCTCACGATCTCGGTCTCTCTCAAGCTCCACAGATAATTCCTTCTATTCGCGTGGAAGAACTCGTACACGGAAAAGACGACCTTGGAAGCGGGACAGTCCAAATTTGGTCCGCGATTCATCTTCGAGACCAGGGGTCCGGTTTCACCCCCAAATAGAATACTCTGACTACCACGAAAATGCAGAGATGTCTCCTTATGGGAGTTCAAATGCCACTAAAGTGGAAACACTACCCGTACAAACAGCTGTACCATTCTTCTTCTGGAAGCAAAGCAGTGTGACAGGTACATTCTCATCCCACGACAATCCAGAGCAGGCCCTGATTAAGCTTCTTGATCAAATTGATGAGCGGATATCCGATGATCCTATTAGCAAGTACTATTCGAAAGTCCCAGAATTGACTATGGATGATGTATTATCGAGACAGGAGCCACTTCATGAGCCAGTTTTGGAAAAGGACTCGGGCATCGATCAGGATGAATCTAACCAACCAAATAGGCTGAGTGCCCAAGAAACAGTGGATTTGAGGACAGCCAACATATTAAAACTCCGTTCACCTACAGATCAAGCTGAAGCGCCGGATAAAGGGAGCGAAGAGAACAATACTGAACCTCTGAAAGCGCTTGACACAAGTATGGAGAACGATCCGACAAACGCTGAAGCTCAGGGAAGCGATACTAAGCCCACACCTCACAATGCATTCAATTCAACAAACAGCTCACCAGGCCGACATTCGAATGGAGAAATAAAACTTTACCGAACGCAGGCTCTTGGTCTTATAAGCCACGACAAAGCACTCGTTAAACAACTGGTTGGCATGAGCCAGCAGATTGCATGGTCATTCATACCAAACACGGGCGGCTCCAGGATACATACTTTGATGAAACGACTTTGGGGCTGCGTAGATATCATGTGCCTGGTGAGCAATTCCCATCTTCAATCTCTATTACAGTTTACCAATACTGATGCCATTTGATGGACGGCAGCAACTTCTCTGGGAAGAGAGTCAAAGAGGACACGATTCCGAGTGCACATACATCATACGTAATTTCTCGAGCCAAGTCAAGAAAACTGATCACAAAAGACGAAAGCCAATCTCAGGGAAGATACACTATTTGATGTGTGGGGATTGCAAGGCCGCAAAGCCCTACCAATCAGCTAAAGATGCCCTGGACCATTTGCACGAAAAACACATTGACTGCCAGCATGGCGGTTCCGAGCGGCCATATGATGACCCTTGCTATGTATGGCTGCATCGCATTTGGCACGATGGTTACCCAATGCGAAGTTCACGAGACGGGCTCTTGGGGATCGTGGAGGATTTCATTGAGGAGCTCTCTTATATCAGCGACTACGTGAGAGAATTGCACAATATGACGGCGAGAGATTCTTCAACAAACGACGCAGTATCAACGCCTCCTCTATCCGGCAATATTACTCACGCATTTCAACAAATTGTCAAAATGTTCGTCTTTCGCTCCAAACAATTGTCTCTTGTCAATCGGCGGCGAGACTTGGTCAGCGGAAGTTCACTGGAGAATTTTCCGTTGATTCAACGCATTGATCGGAAGATTGAAGAACTTTTGTCCCTAGAAATGGATGCAAACGAACGCATCGTAGATCTTTTAGAAAGCGCCAAGAAAGACATATTCCTATCTGGTATTGGGTCTCATTCGGAGATACTCGAGGCTGAGAGTGTCCGAGTCCAATTTCTCGCCTTGGCATTCATGTCAGGGATTCAACGGCCTCTGCTGCAGCCATCTTTTATGGGTCGTTCCTATGTAAAGGATACTCTTTTGCAGCTGTATAAAGAATACACTTCTCGGCTTCATTTCCAAGCTAATAACCGGCCTCGGAAACGGGTTTTCTTGGATATTCATGGCCTCGAGGAAGAGCTTCAAGCGTTGGATAAGTTGGTCGACAGCCAAGAAAGCTGTTTGTATAATGTTTTGACTGTTATCGATCCTCTCACTTCTCGATACACCACAGAGACGCGACTCCGAGAATTTCGAGCAGAGGTCCAATACGGCAATGTGCAATTACACCAACTGATAGAAAGACGGCGAGAAATCGACAATTTGGCGACAAGACTGTGGATTTTGAAGGATCAGGTGAAGCAGACGATTGAGATCATGGAAGAAGATCATGGAAAGGCAATCCGAGTTTTTACTGTCGTTACTCTATTTTTCCTGCCGTTGTCATTTGTGTCAAGCTTCCTCGGCATGAACACGGTAGACGTGAGAGACTCAAATTGGAACCAGCAGATCTTTTGGATCACCGGAATACCAATGACAGTAATAGTTCTGTCTCTTGCATGGATTTATGGCTACAAAAGCGAAGAAATCCGTGACTGGATGATTTACAGATTGCAAGATCGGGGTCATCAATATTTGCCGTCAACATTTCACAGTATGAACAGTCGAACATCGCTCGAGACACGATGGAAAGAATGGAACCCAGCGACAGCGGCGAAGCAAAATAGAACGGATAGACAGGACTTTAAGACTCTGATAAGAAGCAAAGTCAGGAACGTATCTGGCTGGCAGAGCAGCAATGACGAACATTCAAGAGGACTTAATGGGTCCGACGAGAGATTTGTGATGAGAAGACGAAACACGGAAGATAGTTTGGCACCAATGAGACGTTAATGGATTCATGAATACCCGACGGAAGTGAAATGGCGGGCGAGAGTCTACAACTAGCACCTCCAATGGGAATGCGATGGTTCTCGCACTCAGTCGGCAACTAGGAACAGGAACGTTACAGAATCATTATAATATCCATTGAAGACATAGCAACTTAAAAATCTCTTATTCGCCATTATCTGTAATAAAAGTGAACGACTAAGCAAAACCGTTGTCCTTCTGGCAACGATGAGATGGCACAAATCGACGGCTCGGATAGAGGTCGAGGCAAATTTATGGATACATGAACGACGAGGCCGTACGACAGATATCGCGAGACATAGTGATGGCCACAATCAGGACTGTGCATAATGAACAACCGCCTGCGCGCAAAGGCAGTTCAACAGGCCCAGCTGACAAGGGACCAGTTAGTCGACACGCCGAATTCCATGAACGATATGGAGAAGGGTTCAAGTTAACATCTACGAAATGAACATGTTCCACATTTTGTGTTTTTCTTTAATTGTTTCAGTCGATTCCAAGACACTCTAAGGAATAAGTGTGTAGGGCGGAGATAGAGTTGCATGAACGTGGTGTTGACCATTTATAGCTTTGACCATTCTAATAGTAAGTTATCAACGTCGTGATTCGTAATGTAGTCTATAATTGCTTCGCTACCTCTCCTTGCAGATGCGTTCTCGCTGTTCAAACGGTCCAAGCGCTTATCAACGTCTATTCGATGCACATCAAGCCATTGGCTTCAAAGCATACATCCGCACAGGGAGAAGCCTCATAGTCCCGTTCTCGGGAAGCCCTCTCTGCAGCTCCGTTGCAACAATCTTCAAGTTGGCCTGTTCAAAGATGCTCCGAAACTTGGTATCCTCTCTGCTAGCATATTAGCCACTCGGTTCAACACGTTTCCCCCTCCCCTTGGAGACCTCACCTGGTGACACTGCTGTCCTCTTCGTCAAAAACATCATATCCCTTTGTGCTCATGTTTTCTTTCAGAACGATAATTCCATCTGGGTTCAGGACCTCTTGACACCGGCCAAGAAATTCCACCAGCTGTATGTCAGTCAAGTGGCCTACACACCACTGCACCCAAACCAGGTCATACCGCACGTCTTCGGTCGGCCGCCAGTCTTGTAGACCAACATTGAAGACAGTTCGTACCCCAGGCTTGCTCCGGAGCGCCGCTGTGAACTTGGCCACGGGCTCAACGACATCAACCTGCTCGGCTATGGGTAGCAGGAGGCCTTCTGTTACTCTCCCGATGCTACAGAGCTCACATCATGTTATGTTAGCCATCAGTTGTATCGTCCACTTATATACGAGTACACATATGCGAGACACTGACCCTGCTCCACCCTCCAGTGCATTGATCACCTTGTGCCGACCATTCTTGCTGCCGATGCCCAACTTGGCTAAAAATGTCCGTGAGCCCTGGAGGTCCGTCCTCAAGATGCCGTAGAATCCCTGTACTGCAGGGATGCCGCCTAGCATGCCATTGACATCAGCACCGACGCCCTCCCAGTATTTTAGGCCATCTTCCTTGCTGATAAAGCTGTCGGCAGGTGTTGAATCGTCTGGGTTTGACATTTGGAGGCTGTTGTTGGTCGATTGAATGGTCAGCTGCCCAACGACTATGTACTCTTGAGGAAAAGCTCACAATCGCAATACCACGCGGCAAAACTGAGGAATGCTTTGAAAAAAACACGCACAGAGACCAAAACAGCCGAAAGTCCTCTGTCAGGATTTTTTAACAAGGCTGGATATCCCCTGTGATCAATATTTGCTTGCTCGTCGTCGGGCTGTAACTTGAAGTTTTCGCTCTCACTAAGCCACAAATTACATACATGTATACAGATGACTAATTATATCATCACGTGCATAGCCTTTTATCTATAGCCAAATGGAAACAAAAAGAGAATTCTTGTTTCTTACTCTTTATTATTCTATAGATGTTTGGCTATTTAAATAATAGCAGAGGTTTAAAAACCAATAACTCCATTCTAGAAATAATCTAATGCTCGTTGACCTAGCAGGTCACTTAACTACATTTACCTATGCATACTTCAAGACATCACAACCATTGAAAATTTAGACCAGAAACTCTATGTCACATTCACGTTACTGAACTGTAGTTTTGCCGTATTCCAGAGGGGAAAGATATTGAAATGACTCCAGCCGGTCAGATTCAGCCAAAAGCACTATATTTAACAGGTTTTGGCTTTACAATCTTATATAGAACCAATCGTCTCCCGTATGTATGTCATTTTGAGGCAACAATACAGGCGCGTTACCTGTATTTGATGTCCACGTGGGTCGCCTGGCTTAGTACATGCAAGTGCATCCAGAGATCACAACAGCCGCATTTCACAAATTGCCATTACTGATGCGCCAAACTATGTTCGAGGTTGATCTTTTTCAGAAAGACAAAGGGGTGCTTTTTCCCCGATATAAATTACGCTGTTTTCCCCCTACCTAGCAAACACATCGGCTTCACCTGCCCCCAGATTCATCAAGAGGTCGGTATAGGAAAGAATACGAGTTTTTGGGAGATGAAGTGAATTTGGTCCCCTTTAAGTGGGTTGGTGCATTGAGCAGTCGCTATTTGAAATAATTTTGAGGCATCATTACTTTATTTCACTACGAAGCTTTACACTTACTTCCAAATGGGAACATTACAATACCAACCGGTGTCTAAGCGTCAATTTGAGTGAACTTCATAAAATTCTGGAGATTGATTGGATTTACGTTATGGGGTAAGAGACGGATCGAGGCCATGAAAGCTCCAAACTAATTAATTCATGGGGCTGCAGACAGGTTGCATTGAGGGTGAAGCTATCACGCGAGGATGGTAGGGGCAACCCTTTGGATTATGAAATAAAATAAATGAATTGCTTGGATTACATACCTGCTAGTTTAGAAGAGACATTGAGTCTCGGGGAGATACAAATTATTACTTTAACAAAAGCAAAAGCCCTTATGCCAGTAACTCAAAACAACAGCGAAAAAAACCATAGGCTCGTCTTTTATAACGGTCTTCTCTTCAGATGAAAGTTTTGAATAAAACCAAACTTTATTGTGTTATAAATAGGCAAGGTTGATTGAGGCCTTGACCTACAGAGTGTCTCTGTGCACGCGCATAGGAACTGATGATGTTGAGGAATTTTAATCTACATATTGTGAATAATTCTTTCAGAATACTTCGGCGACACAAGAGGGTTACAAAATATTCTGATTTTCTTCAATTATATCTTTCCATCCTCTTCAAGCCCCACTTCTTAAGATCGAAGCAATTACTCTATGCCACTATTTCGCCTTAGGAGGCTGCTAAGGATACTCGCTGCTTCCTCTTAGGTGTGAGAGGAAGTTCTGTAAGCTGGCCTTCTCCGAGCTTCTCTCCATCATCCGATAACTCCACAATTTTCTCTCGAATAGTCACTTTGGGTTTTCTATCCATATCTTGCTCTTGAGCAACCGTTAATGGCATTCCTTCTGAGATAATCTCAAGGGACGACCCAGCCTCTGCATCCTCTTTTTGGACCGCACGCCCACCTTTCGATAATGCCGATAGGTTCAAATGGCACATCGGGCCAACTATTTCATATGCCTCAGCAGAGAGCTTCCATTCCCCATCCTTTTTAACGTACGCTGGCATCTGGACAAATGCTTCTATAGTTGTAACAGTCTCGAATATCTTGTCTCTAGGGGCCTCGAACCATTCTCTGTGACCCCCACCACATTTTTCACAAGCTTGAACCAAGATATTATCATGAAACAATCGCGTTTGGATGATTTTTTCAGCCTGTCGTGCTCCACGAAATTTCGATTCGGTTTCGTGAATGATCTTCGTGTCGGTTCCATAGCAGTTTTTGGGGTGCTTCAATCTCTGGTCTGCGCCTATGGTCGAGAATCCGATCTTGTATAAGCCAGGGATATTCATATGCTCAAGTATATAGACAGTGCCTTCTTTCATCATTCCCTCCTTTGGATGGCTGTTGATCACTTGAAACACTGTCGCGTGGTCTCGTATTGATATTTGGCGTCTTGGAGCACCAATATCTCCAAGACCACGAATTTTGGTTCCTGCCTTTGGACCGCCCTTGGGAGGATTCATTTTCTTATCGATCTTTGAAGTGTCTGGTGAGATAAGAATCTCTTTGGTGACAACTTTCTCATGTTTCTCCCAGATACCTTCCGAGTCACAGTCTGAAACTGGTTCGTCGTAAATGGGTCCACCAGAAAGAGAAGTTTTGGCCAGTAGATCACTGATTTCCGATAAAGATGTTGAAAGAACATATTCAGACGATGAGAGTGGAGAGGGAGATGCAGAAGCTGATGCTGATAGGGACATCGGTGGCGAACTAGAAGCGGCCGTTGTCTGTTGCTCTGCCCATTCACGAAAAGACTCGAGAGCGACTTCGACATGGCGCTTGCAGTGCGTGTAGGTGATGAAAACCTCTAGTTTCTCATATAAAATATCCGTTTCAGGACACTTCGTCATATTCTTGAACTCGACAAACAACGCCTCGACTTCTGCGTGCTGGTCTTTAAGCCACCCGTTGTTTTGACACCGACGTGAACCGTCTTTAAGCAAAGCGCGACACTGAAGCGGTTTAGAACCATCATGGTGGTTCGTAAACTCATCGAGACTTGCCTGTATATAGGCAAGCTCTTCAAAGATGGGATCTTGAATAGAGTTGGTAGTAGCCATATTGCAATGTCGAATTTTTAAATGGTAAAGGGCAGCGTTGTTTGACATCAATAAGGTCTCAAGAGCAGCATGAATGAGTATATATATATTGAACAGAAATACCTAGTGTGGGCAAACCTAGACGCATAGGTGTTATTTAACCGGCATAATGTGCGCCGATTGCACCGCCATCTTGATGAGCCTTGTACGCCGGTCACCGGTTTAGACACAAGGTAATACGCTTTTCACTCAGTATGAGGAATCAAGATGCAACTAATCCAAATGGGAAACTAGTTTGAAGGATCGTAATTATGTTTGATCGCCTTGAGTTAAGACTGTTCGGCGTGGCCGCGTGATACACAGGCGACAAGAGATACGGCCTAGGCTCGTATAAGAACAGAAGTACATATACATATACCTTTTTTTTGGAAGACAAACTGAACCTTTTATGAAGTACGATGGTTTTTCTTAGTTGTTTTGTCCATATCAAGTCGATGGAGAGATTTCTACAGATTGCGTGCTACCAGCGTTGTCCTCCACCACTGTCAAAACACATATCAGGATAGCGTCGCCAGTAATTCCCTATATTCTCGAATTCGAGGCTCCAAGTACCCCAAATTAGATCTATGACACTTCCGTGAGAACTTTCCACGTTCTGAGGGCTCCAGCTCGAGCTATCAAACTTTCCCTCAGATCACAGATCTCGCGAGTCATTGCAGTCTAAGAACGCCCATTTGTCACAAGTATATGTACTTTCGCGAGGGCCAACTGCGTCTTTGAAGTACACCGATCGGCCAAAATCCGTCCCCAGAAATAGATGGCCCAAGTCTCTCGAATGACCTCTTCTGAAACTTGGAAAGATGTTGTTGGTTCTGCGTCTTCAACAACAACCCAAACAGGACAAGACTTGCACTAGGCGAGGCGCACTGCTACCAGGTTGATGAACTTGGCCAATAAAGGCTCGACAATATATTAGCGTTCCGCCCGCCCGGCACGGCCCATTCCCAAACCACGAGGAGTTTGGGGGCTGTAAATCATTGTTCAGAATCCGGAGGCTGGAGCCTGACCCCTCGCTTGGATCCGTCGGACGGTGCGGGCGATGCTAACGCCGGGTATCTTACTCATGAATCCGCGATCAGTCTATCCGTCTCTAGTCGAACACGGTCCGCGACGGTTGCAGCACATGGGATAAATTGCGCCCCTTTAATGAACTGAGGGCTCTTTGTTTTGGAGAAGGGTGGATCTAACTACACTAAATGAAGGATACGACATCGACATCTGAGGCACCAAGGTTGTTTGTCCCGGGATGCCGAGCCTACAGAGGTTCTTTCAAGGGAACTATTGGCTTCCAAAGTTCCCCACTTGTTCTCAGCAGGAAGATATGAGGTTCATCCACACCAGAGCAATCGTATTATCCACCATTCACATTTCAACAAGATAACCGACGAGACGGCTGAGAAGCGGGGATAGGAGACATTCTACTGGCATGTGACCGTCCATTGCGGCATCTTTCGGTTTAGTAGGGGCTCAAACTGATGTGGCATCTTTTGATCAGATGAATCCTTCTCCCCTTAATTAGGAGACATTGTTTGAGATACTGGTTTTCACATGCACGGAATAAACATGCGCTGAACACGTAGCACTTGACCAGGGGATAGGAAGCAGGTTAGATGTGAGAGTTGTAGCTTACTTTCAGGTGGAAGCTTGCCCAAATCGGGAAGTAAAGCGATATAATCTTTTACGATGTAAAACTACTCTATGAAGATGATCGGGTATCCCTTTCAAAGTTGGTCAGATCATAAATTAACCCGTTTTGATCACATATAGCTTTTCATTCTAGGTTAGGTCTTAGACCAACCGCGGATCATGTACCTTCGACCAGGTTCTCGGTTTAATACTCATAAATCTGGAGAGCTATTACAAGGAAAACTTTTCTGCTGTGAAGAAGATATAAAAGTCAGACGACCATTTTCTGCACTGCCATTAGCCATCACAAATGTTCCGATTAGAAGCACCGGCGTACTAATCACGGACGCTGTTGCAGGCATGGCCCCATCAAACGTAGTGCAGCCGCAGTCACCAAATACGCAGAATGCCCTGCCCAAAGGCCGTGAAGTTACAAAGATGTCTTTTGGGCTAGTTTGATGCCAAAATGCGGTTTAAAAAATAGATCCATCAGGATATGCAAAGAACCTCGGAGAGTAGCTGTCTACTTCTTCAACGTCCCTCCTGTGTTAGTAACCCACAAAGCCTCCATTTGGCGCTATTGTGTGCCCGGTGAGAGACCTTTGCTCTCTCTCGGACGATCCGCCCTGTATTAGAATTAGCCAAGTCAGTTCGTCACTTCTACCAAATATTCTTCCGCTAGCATTTTCTTTTCTGTCAGACGCCATCTCCAAATTTATTGTCTCCTCCGTTGCAGAAGGGTTTGGAAAGAACACTGGACTTGCGACTCTCTTGGAAAGTAATGATTGGAAGCTGAACTTGTATTTTCAACTAAAGAGACGCGATGTCAACCCAGACGCCTTCACTGCGCGGCATGAGTATTCATAGCTTATAAGAATGCCTACAAAGGTTGAGCTGCGCAAGTCAAAGTGAAGACGAGAACTAACCAGCAACGTTGCATTCTTCTCACTTTAAAAGACAAGTGGAGAGCTTTCTATTACTTTAAAGTAGGCCTAATTATTGCCCACTTTAGCTCGCAGATCCCTCCCCACGCGGACCCCGAGGCGGACCCCGAGGCGGGAGGCGATAGTAGCGGCAGCGCGCCTCACATACCTAAAGGGTGATAATGAAATTTTTCTAGCACGAATCGAAATTTCGAGATGAGAATGGCTTTCTTGTCGGTGTGAGATATGTCGAAATGATGACTCTTCTCTTGCCGCTATTTCTGTCACAAGCTGACTAAAAACAGAGTCATCCTGGAACTCGACGCTATTCAAGTCCAGTTATAACTAATCAACAGACATTAACTCATGTAACAGAATCAACTCATATTAAACATCAACTTATGTAACAAATATTGACTCATACAAAAGAGTCCTGTTACAATGAGTTGATCATGTGTTTGTCTTTGACTCATACCTCAATGTTTGAAACTGCTGGCAATTACGGCAAATGCCTAGCTATTAAAGCGACAGCTCTACCGCAACCAGACTCTTGTCGTACCAATCCAATGGAAACAATCAAACGCGATGAGCACTTAAATACACACCAAATGAATTAAAGTCTCTCAAACTAATACTAAGACGGGCCGGCTTGTAAGCCGGAGCTTCCGAAAGTTTGCGTACAAGAATGACGGCCAAACCACTACTAGTGCGTTCAGCCTCATCTCCTCCGGATTCCATACCAGCATCCATCATGCCGTGGTCGATTATCAGCAAATTTTATCCTCGCGCATGCGAAAATAGACTCGATATTGGCCATCCAGAGGTCAAGGCATTCAGAGCCAAGTTCTTTAGGGCAGCTTTGTTGAATTTTGTCATCTATATTCTGCTGTTCTTCTGTCTCTTCTGCTATCTCTATGGAACCCTCTTTCAACAAGTTCCCCGAACCCATAACCTACATATCCTATGGGTAGACTATGATGGCAGCATCATTGGTGATGCAGTACGCAATTCATACAACTCTTTACGGTCACATGAGTTTCCGACGTTGATTGAGCGATCAGCATCCCAATATCCGACACCGCATGACCTAAGAGAAGCTGTTTGCAATACGCATTATTGGGCCGCCCTGTATACGTCTCCTGGAGCATCCGTGGCTTTAGGTCTTGCCATTGCAGGATCAAATACGTCGCAATACAATACGTCAAATGTACTGTCATATATTTGGAATGAGGCCAAATACCCTACCGTTATGGACAGCGCCATCTCGAATAATCTTCACACGCTATCCGACGCTGCTCGAGTTTCCTACATAGCTCTCAACGGCACCTCGGCTTTCCTTACAATTCCACCCAACAACTCCGCTGCCATATCAATTTTCACCAATCCGTGGACACTAACATCTATCAACATCAAACCTACCGTGCAGGGAACTCGTACAGTCTATAACACAGTCGCCATTGTGTTAATTCTGATCGAAGATTTCTTCTATCTCGCCACCATCAACGGGCTCTACGCTCAGTTCAAGGTCTACTCGCGAATTGCGCCAGTGCGCATAATCCTTGTCCGCGATGCTATCTCTATCACATTCACCATGTTGGGTTCATTGATAAACTCTGCGGCGATTTGGGCATTCAAAGCAAATTGGCAAGTATCGGGCGGCCAATTCGCTCTGAATTGGCTTATCATATGGTTGCTCGCCCATGTGAATTTCCTTGTATTCGACGTTTTTACTATCTGGATACCACCGCAGTACGTCTCCATGGCCCTCGTCTCTTGGATTGTGATGAACGTCAGTTCAATCATACTACCATTCAGCGTGTCGTCTCCATTCTATCGTTGGGGATATGCTTTACCAGCGCACGCTGCCTATGAGCTGCTCACAGATAATTGGTCCAGTGGTTGTAATCCACACTTGTCTTATGCCCTACCAGTCTTATTCTCCTACGAAGTAATCGGGCTCATCTTAACGGGTGTCGGTGTATACAAAAGGTGTCATAACGCCTCCATAATGGAGGAGACTACCAAGGAGGCAATGAGATTGCGAGTGGAGGCGGCGCTCGAACTGGAGCGAGACCAGGACAATTTTGAGGCACAAGAGAGCAGCGAAAAAGACTCAGAACATCCGAGTACTGGGGAGCCATCCCGTGCGACCACAAATACGGGTACCTTTGCGGGCGACACTGAGCCAAGTAGAAGGCAAAGGAGGCAGAGTAATGTCGAAGTTCTTGACGGCGAAATCCATCGGATGGAGACGCGGGCATCTCTGCTGTCAAACATTGGGCCAACTTTTCGCCTTATCGGTTCAGAGGATAGCTAATGTGTCCCATGGCTTTCAGCTTGGCTCAACTTGTTTACACGGCTGTAGTTTGCATGACTTGATATGATAAGCTTCAGCTCTATGCGGGCCTCAGCCTTGTTCCTTGGCCTTCTGGAAGCGATCGGCCAACTCCAAAGGCGCGACATCAAGCACCAGAATTAGGTCATTCATCAAGTTAGTTAGATACAGAAAAAACAATGCGACGGATGCATTCTAGCGTTCCCAATAGAGGCTAGGGGGCCTATTTCTGTTCTTCGACCAACAACAAAATGCACAATCTTCGACCAACAGCATGCTGATACTACATAACCAGGGGTGTTGTGCAAGGTTCCCATTCGTGTATTTCAGTCACAGTTAAGACGAAGACGGAAGATCTTCTGCATGCGATATTAAAAATTAAATGGCTAGATGCATAAAGGGGCTTCTTCCAAAGAATAGTGATGGCTGCCATACATGTGTTCTACAAGTTGAAACACGGGTAGTTTTGCACTTGCGATTGGGCCCTTTCAGTTTTTGACTACGGTATCTCTAAACCTCAATCTCTAAGTCTTCTGGTTTTATCGACAAGCCCCAATCTCAAAGTTCACTGATGCAATTCGATCGATAGCCGACTGCTAGCCATGCAGACTACACACACTTCCGCAACACCCACCCGTGTCAATCTCGGCCCTCTGACGACGACCTTCCGTCCGCCAAGCGATGTGCGTCACTGCGATTCATTACTGAAAATGAAGTGTTTATGGGTGCATCCTTAGGCTATGGGTGTGTCAGAAGCGGCGGCGTACGAGAGAGTGATAGAGTCAAGGAGAGGTTCTAGTTGTCACAAAGGGATAAAGCAGCTAGGGGGCACACAATGACTGTATTTATCTCTGACCTCCTCTAGAACCAAGGGGATTTACGCTCCTTTATATAGTAAATCCTGGCTGTGACTAGCCTCTAAGCAGCGACTTCGGCAGCACTCGCCGGCTTCGTGGCTCCATTATGCCTCTTCCTTCCTCGGACCCCTGACAGGGTGCTATGATGTTCAGACGCAATGGGTGCCATGCTCGGAAACTTCATTGGATCTGCGGTTTGACTGCAGCTCTATAATTGGTGATGTTATATCATGGATGCCTTGTTCTTTTGCACAGTCGACTTCTGATAAGAATCATGACTGCACGGTTCACCAAAGCCCAGCTGCCGGTCATGGTTCCTCCTTGATTCAGTCTTGTTATCCTTCAGGATTCGCCTCCTCCTTTGGCCAAACGGATGACAACATTGGCAGATGGACTTCTCAGCCTTTGGTCTACTCTCCTGGGTTGGCTTGCCCTTCTGGATATTTGGCTCAGTGTACCGTAGAGCGCGGTGAAGGCCTCTCTAATCCAGTTACGACAAATACGATGGCGCCTGCGGACACTGCGATATGGAGCATGTCAAATGACGGTGAAATTGCTATAGGCTGCTGCCCATCGTAAGTATGACCCAATTTATTCCTCAATTTGACGCCGTCCATTCTTTGGCCAAGCAGGTAACCAGCCCGATCTTATAATGGCCGCTGTCTTCATTTTTTTCTGAGGTATATACTTAGACACAATTACTGACTTGTACTGTTATTATTGCGATAACAGGCGGCATATCCTGTAGTGGTGGGAGCAGAAACGACCAAATCGATCCCCTCAACCGCCTTAACCGCCCAGGCGATGAAAATACTTTTGATACAGTCCAACAGTCCAACAGCAACTTCTCCTACGAGAGAGACGCAGCTTCCTATTGAAAGATTTGGCAAAGGAGCGAAAATCGCAGTCGGAGTAGTCGTTCCCATAGTGGTTTTCTTGATAGGTGTAGCGCTTGTCTATTTTTTGCGGCGAAGAAAACTACAACCGACACCAGATCAGGAAGTTTCAGCTGAAGGAGATGGCTTAGATACGTCGTTGAAGGTAGAGCTACAAGGCAGTACTGGTCTTGCCATCCATGGGCCAAAAGGTGCCGCATTTGAGAAACCTGAACTTGGAGTAACCGAAGCAGTAACGGAATTATCTGCAGGAAATGAGATACAAGAACTACATGGTAACAGCTCTATAGCAAATTTGCACGGTCCCAATGTATCGGCTCCTGAATCTCAATTGCTAATTGGAGATGTTATTGCTAGAGACACCGAGCAAAAATTAGCAGAGCGTTCATCTAAGCAAGATCCTGAAAGCGCAGCTACAGGGTTGTGGGATTGGAGCAACTTCAATACCCTTGGCGAACCTGATGAATCGGCGAGAACCTCAATTACAGGGACGCAGAAATAGGAATCCGCTAAGATGCAATTGACGAAACGCGTTGGGTCACGTTGCAATTACACGTGCATCATAATACCATATCCGGCCTACATGCAGGCCAGAGAATAATCGAGCAGTTCTAATGCAGAGTTGAACAGCGGATATAAATAGAAGGCATTTGTGAGCGTGAAGCATTTATACTGTATGATAGCTATACAGAAATTAATGCACTAGTACTCACCACAATCTCTTGGCTTCTCTTTTAAGCAATATTAAGCTGTCTAGGCGTCTCATATCTCTAATAGATATCTATCCCCATATGTAGTGATAAGCTTGCCATTTTAAACGACTCTTTGACTGCTCCAAGTTGCCCAAGCTGCAATCGCTTTCTTCAAATAAACCGAAAAAAAACCCCATATGTGGTCTATTGTCTTCAGGGAGAAAAGAAGAGGTGTCATCAGTTTATTGAGAATGATACAGATTGCCTTGAAGATAGATGCAACGCCATGTCTAATGTACCAGCATGCTAACCATCATCTACTGTAATTACGATATTCCCTCTTTCTCATGGCGCGCGAAGCAATCAGTATTTTCCGACCGGCGGATATGCTCTAGACTGGAAGTCGACGCCCTTTAAAGATAGCAGCTATTGTCGAAGTGACTGAGCAACTTTTGGTGATTTCTTCAGCGTGAGTTCCAAACGGTCTCAATACTAATTTCAGCTGGATTTGGTCGAGCTAAATCGCAGAGTAGCTTTACTGAGTTCGAATATCATGGGACTGGCCACCGATTCCTTCGTGAGAATGGGCGACGCAGGGAGATTCTGCCTATAGGTTGTGGATGGTCCTCGGATATTGGGGCCGCTGGCCTTCACAACTTCCTTTCCTACTTTTCCTTGCGGTGTGCACCGCTCGAGATGGAATTGATATCTCGCAGGTCACATGCTAGCCGGTGAAAGGGCAAGGCCGTGGCGTCGTGCCGTGAAAACCGACATAAGCTGTGCCACATTGATATCGACCGTGATGAGTGTTTTTGAGTCTGACATAAAATCGATGCCAGCGAATGCAGATTTGCTGCTGATGCAACATTATTCGATATGGGGTTGGTCTGGCGACTGTCAGGTTCAAAATTGTGAAGAGCGACTAAAGCGATTCTAAGAGATATTCTAAAGAGCTGTCTTCTATTGCTAGTAGGTGCTAGCCATCAGTTTCAGTAGATCCATCATTTCCCTACTATAAGTACGGCTTCTCCGCAAAGTTGTTGACTCTTTTCTAGCATCAAAAGTATATGTATCAACAACCATGATCAGATCCGCCCCAACATTCATGCTTCTTCCCATTGCCACCGCCAACGTATTGGAACCTAGCCCCTACTAAAGTATAGAGAACTCACATTGTTGGCGGGCAAAAGAGCACGAGGACATCTTTTCTGTCTTTACCTCGAGTTATCTCACAGCGTAGGCCACTTTGAAGAGACATGATGGGGGGCAAATGGAGACATAATCGCCATTCTATCTACTTCCCAAAGTTGCATGCCATTTGCAGATGGATAAGCATTGAATTACTTTATTAGGATAATTCTGAATGAGGAAATTCGTGATAGCCCGTGTCAGTAGGGTAGCATGAGACACGCTGCATGTCAACGCCTTGACTCTCGCAATTGAGACTTCAAACAGGTCGTTGAGAATAATTCTCGCTCAGCTACCTAGCCTCGGCGACAGCCAGGACCAAGGAGTGTACTAGTTGCAAAAGCCAAGAAATAGGGTGCGGATGATCAAATATATTGCTAATGGTGAGCATTATTCGTGTTACCCCAGAGAATACAAAGTGATATCATGCGCACACAATTTTGTATAGGATACCACCTATTCGTTTTCATTAAGCAAATATCAATTAGGATTTCCCCATATTTTACCAGCCTGCGGATGTGACTCCATCTTCAAGCGGGGCGTGGTGATGCTCCCGATTGAAAGCCGAGGGACTCGGGCGTATTTCGAAGGCCCGGCGTGAGGATCGGGCAGTTTCTGTTTCTTCTATAGTTGTCCCTTCTTTACGCCAATCAAGTCGCGTGGGATGTCTTGTGCCTTGCCGTGACCCTTGTCGTTCATCTCTTAGAGGGCATGAGGCGCATTCAGCACTCAAATTTGACAGAAGAGGTGTGTTCATCTACTGGACGGGCTACCACACCAGAAATGCTTCTCTAACTACTGACTAGGGTTAGACTATCTGTGGGAAACAGACCTTTCGCCGAATTGACGCCGGAACTGACAGCACTCCATCATACATATGATGGCATCGCCGATTAATTTAAGCCAGGCTGGTAATACGTTACACTTCCGAGGTGGTGAGATGCGACGACGAATAGTTTGGCCTGAATTGACGAAACTATTCTATCAAGTGTAACTCCGCTTACATAGCCCAGCTTCACGGCCTCGGTATCAACCCGACATCAACCCGAGGTCAATAACAGCAATATGACAAGAGTCCGAAATAAGCAGGCGGTTGAGTCATCTATCTCTTTTGGTTAACCGACCTTATCTCTTCCACTTCGCCAAGAGCCATGGCGGACAAAACGCTATTCATATCTGCGTCTTCGCAATGGTCTCTGTTGCTTCCTCCTTCCACTCTGGTCGCCAGCGCGTAAGCGGCGGCCGTTCTTTGATGATGTCTCCCACGCTCCACAGCATCCTCTTCTTGTCCGTCTCCTCGGCGGTCTCGTTGTCGGGGCAGATGACATAAAATTTGTCTTGCTCCATCTTCTTGTATAAGTAATCGGCTACCTGTTCTGGTGCCCACGCGCCCGCCGGCTTCTCCTTGGTCTGACCTCCCCCAGTCTAGAGAGAGCGTAACACGTGAGATTCATGCAACATTAAAATAACATCAAGGGTCAAATAAGATGAAGCATGAGTTATGAGTTATGAGGGTGAGAAGAATAGGAATCAAGATTCGACGACGGCCACTTACCATGCCAGTGAACGTCCAACCCGGGACGAGAAGGTGGACACTAGTTTTGGTGTCTCGAAGGTCCCAGCTAAGATGCTCGGCAAGGGTCTTGACGGCAGATTTAGAGGCATTGTAGGCAGGATTTCCTGGGGGGTTTGTGATGCCTTGCTTGCTGCCGGTGATGACAACGGAGGTGGGCCGGCTTTTTGCAGCCTCTTGAACTACCGGGAGGAAAGTGTTGATACCATGGATCACCCCAAAGAGGTTCGTCTCGAGGATCTATGTAGCACGCACTACCGTCAGTGGTGGTGATACCATCCCTCTGCTCCATCACCATCTTCTTCATCGAGCTCTGGTTCCCCCCCTCCAGATGGTTTGGCACGTACATTTCTAAAGTAGTCAGCATCTCCCCAGGTCCCCCTACCACCAACGCCAGCATTCAAAACGAGAAGCTCAATCGAGCCAAAAGTCTTTGCGGCTTGGTCCCTAAGCGAAGCCCATTCATCGGGCTTGCTGACATCAAGCACCGAAGTGGCTACATCTGATGATGATGAGCCGACTTCAGCCTTGGCCTTCTCCAGGGCCTCGGCGTTGCGATCTACAAGCAGCAGCTTCATACCCTTGCTGCGGCACAGCTTAGCAATGGCCAGGCCAACGCCGGAAGCGCCGCCGGTGATGAGGGCGGTCGCTCCCGGGGCAAAAACTGCGGCTGCGGCGGACATTTGTTTGGCGCGCTGATGGATCGGGTGGGATGAGAACAGAAGACAAAACAAAGAGACCACGATTGTCAGACTAGGAAGTTCAAAAGCAAGATGACGGGAACTACCGAGCAATAATAGGTCTGATGGTGCAAGGAACACAACCGTGAACTCAATCCCTCTGGTATTGGATGTATTATATCAGAACGGAATCGGGGTTAAACCCGGGAGACTGTCCGTGAGAAATTTATTCCCATACTATCCAGTTGTCTCCAATTTGGAGAGAGAAACTACATTATGATTTCATTCCCCGTAACAATGGCTGCGCTTATGGGGCGTCAAAGACAAACAAACGCGGGGTTCACAGCATCCGTGAGGATTCCGGATAAAAGTCCGATGGCTATTTCGGCGATAAGATGTCTTAGGAACCCTAAATGCGGGCGCAATTGCACATCAAGAAGGAGAGACAATGAGAAAGAAAATCGTGTTATAACCTGATGATACCCCTGGGGCTTTTCAGACCTGATAAAGATCGAGGCCACAGCCGGAAGATCTGCACTCTCGGAGTGGTGGTAATCGCCTTTACATGTAGACAAGCTTTCACGACCAGGTTCATCATTGGATTACGCTACTTCTCGGACCTGGATCAGAACTTCGATCCTTCATATGCGAAGAATTGGCTTGAAAGGGGAATTACAAGGTTCGGTAGCAAATACTACATGTATGTAATAAGCCGCCAATGCGCCGGGAACCTCCTCTATGAGCGAGACCGTCCCGAGAGGCTTCCCAAGAGGCTTCGACTCCACGCGCGCTCAGACTCTGTCCGGAAAAGGCATCTGTCAACGATTACATACCTGTCCAAAGAAGGGCCTAGGACATGAGCTAATCGAATACGCTCAGCCCCAGCATCCCCCAGCACGTGTTGTCTCTCTGTGTCTGTACGACGGGCCAGATGAGGCAGCAGGAAAAGATCTGTGGATGCACAGAAGAGCGGCAATGTCGCACAGCATGGCTGGCTGAGAGAGCCTCGCCATGCGGGTGAGGCTTATTCTGGAGCTTCTTCAATGGGACGCTGATTACGTCGGGTGCAACGCTCTGCTCTCTTTGGGGATTGGATTCTCTTGAACTTGCAGCTTACAGTAGCGCTTCAAATGCAATCTGCAGGTCCCCGGCATCTTACATACATACATACACGTACAGCCGCAGCTGATGAGAAGCTGGTGATTGCAGGTCCTTGTATTTACATGTAGGTATGCTGACATGACGCTATCCCTTGAGGGAGGTTTTAGCCGGCAGGGAGGCTCAATTCAAGTACCGAGGGTATCCGGAGAGGACATGGTCTTGACATGGACTGAACTTGTACGAGTACGGCGAGTATTATTAACGTAGCTTACGCTTCGAAGCGTATTCTATCTTCGGCCATGCAAAATACAACATGATCGGCGGTGGAGCATTCTGCCTAGCATCGATTCGAGCATCGCAATCCTTCCGTCAGGGCCAGAAACATCAACACGTCCAATCTTGCCTAGCCTTGACGGCCATATGTCGGGCACACAGCCAAAGTGCCGGCTATTGGCGCCACATATTATCTGCGGCTATATGGCAGCCGTTTCCACTCGTGGAAGTTGCCTGAATGTCTAGCAGACCTACTAATGCATCACTGAAATTGTACACGCAGTCTGAAATATACAATACTTGTAATATGACTCGCGGGAAGCTGGCCCCAGAGACATGGCCCCGTACAAGTATGTTCCGTAGAAGCTCCCGTCACTGTGTCTGTCCTACCTATTCCCGGAGGGGGATCAGGAGCAGAACCAGCCCCCAGCAAGTCATATTCGCGCTCGCTCGCTCCATATTCGCCCGCTAACCTTGATCAGGGAGGCGCCAAAATCTCGTGGCTCCCGGGGGGCGGCAATTCGCCAGTTGATAGTACCCGCGTGTGATGGCAAGATGGTGTGGAGGCCAGCGGCCCTACTTGCGTTCCATCAGTCACGTTGATAGCAACCCCAGGTTTTGACTTCGCCCGGGATGGAGCGTGACATCTTCACGATGGGCTTTGCAAGGGGACTCATGAGGGTTGGTGAGTGAACACGACTGCCATGATCGGCCATCATCTGGCTCGGGCATTTGTAGCTGCTAGTGACCAAGTGCGTGCTGGGTGCGCGTTGTGATAGATTACCTTTCATCACAAGCTCAATGCGCCATCGAATCATGTTAATGCCGCCTCAAACGCCGGTCTGGCTTCGCCCCTAGTAGTCGTTCGCGCGTGGTGGCTTCTGCACCCCAGACGACCCCATGCGCCGACAAGGGGGCCATGACCACAGTCAGTCAGGCACAAGGCTCTTTGGATATGTCTCCTTGGAACACCTAGTAGTACACGTAAGGTGAGAGGGAAGAAGCGGAAAGCCCCCATCTGCAATGGTACGCGGCGCCATCCGGGCCAAGCTTCTCTTGGCGCCGTGGGATCTTATGCTATTCGTCTATCTCTCATGGCTACCGCCTCTCCTTAATACTAGTAGGACGGACCTGCGGATCTTTGACACCGAAGGGGCGACAAGGCCCCGGAGACAAATGAGCAGGAATCCTCCTCTATTGTCTCCTTGGACTAATCACTCCCGTCCTTATCCCATGTGTACAAGTGTACTTGGACTGAGACAACGCATGCAGCTTGTCGACGGAGATCGTTACTCACCATGACAAGCTCGATACCGGGCGGCAGATTGACCCGATCATGCCCTCAATCTCTCATCCGGGAACCCCATCATCATGTATCCTGGTCGCATGAAAGATCCAGCGACCTTATTGAGGAGTCTCTTGTTCTAAAGACCACCGTCCCACGTGTTGCATCCAGCCTATCGGCCCGTCCGTCAGAAGACGCGCACAGATTCCTGTTCGAGGTAGCATTTCGACTTGACAACCCTTGATAACCCCAATCGAGTCTTAAAGCGCTTCTCCACCAAGTAGTCCGTCTCCCGGAACATGGTCCCCCTTCTGGACTGGTGGGCTCAAGGTCATTGGGGAGCTTCTTTGTCTCTTGGGCAGGCACGCTGTGGGTTCATATGGCCCTGGCTCGAGGGCATCTGTCTATTCGCTCCCCACCGCGGCCCAGTCACGGCTCCGGCCTTCTCTCGCTGTTATCACGGATGACAATGGCGTGTCCTTGTTTTCATTGGTGGCATGCCTGTGAATAGTCTCTTGGAGAGTTTTCACCTTCCGAAACGGCATTGGGTATGACTTGGGGTCACTAGGTAAGCCCGGGCCAGAATCAGGATTCTCAATCGACTTCAATCTCGAAGCTGCTGTACATAAAGGAGCAGGCTTCTTCTCGTCGATCACTCTTTTTTTCTTTTTGAATCACCATCAATATCTTGACGATATAGAAGCATCTTTTGGCTCAGGAGCCCTGCATAGTCTCTCCTTTCCTACGAAAGCCCCTATCCTTGTACATATACCCATCCTCAAGTTGTATATACAACATCAGTACATACTATATACCCTCCTTTTAACCTCTTTTTGAAACATATACAAAATGTGGTCTCCCAAGGTTGCTGCCGCCGTCCTCGCCTTTGTTGGTGCTACCAACGCCTGGCAGCCCCCGACCTACGGCGGCTTCAACTTGGTCTGGACCGACACCTTCGCCGGCAACGGTGCCACTTCTCCTAACCAGAACAACTGGAACATCATCACCGGAAACTTGAACGTCAACGCCGAGCAGGAGACCTACTCCTCCAGCACCGCCAATGTTCAGCTCAGCGGTGGCAGCACCCTCCAGCTGGTCCCCTGGAGAGATAGCAGCAAGGGAACCAGCACCTTTGGTGGCTGGACCTCCGGTCGTCTCGAGTCCAAGTACACCTTCACTCCCCAGGCCGGCAAGGTTACCCGTCTCGAAGCCGCCATCCGCTTCGGCAGCAACGCCCAGGGCAACAAGCAGGGTATCTGGCCTGCTTTCTGGATGCTGGGTGACTCGCTCCGTCACCCGGGCGGCAGCTGGCCCAACTGTGGTGAGATCGATATCATGGAGACTGTCGACGGCCAGGCTACTGGCCACGGTACCCTCCACTGTGATGTCTTCCCCGGCGGTATCTGCAACGAGGGCAACGGTATTGGAGGCCCTGTCAACATCGCCAACGTCAACGACTGGCACGCTTGGCGTGTTGAGGTCGACCGCACTCCCGGTAGCTGGCAGTCCGAGACCCTCACCTGGTCTCTCGACGGCACCAACTACTTCCAGATCACTGGTTCCCGCATCGGCAACCAGAACGTCTGGAACAACATTGCTCACAGCCCCCTCTTCTTCATTCTCAACGTTGCTGTCGGTGGCAACTGGGTACGTTCCTCCACATGATCTCTATTGCTTCAAGTTTTATCAGACACAGCTAACACATCTATAGCCTGGCAACCCCAACAGCGCTACCCTCGACGGTTACGGAAGCATGATGGAGGTTGGCTACGTCGCTCACTACTCTACCTAAGAACTTTGCTTTCTTGAGGTAGCTGTTTGTGACATACGATACCACAGTACATATGCCTGAGGTCCTTTCGGGCTCAGTGGCAATTTAGGAGGATGAGCATTTCCATTTCCTCCTGTCACTATGCACATACATGCCCTTTTATGATGTATATATCCTTTTTCTTCATGTATATATTGCGCTTTGCGTTGCGAAGATGAGTGAATAAGTACGAATTGATGATGCTTATGTTTATATATATATAAGAGCTGCTCCTATTGCGTATAAGTGAGGTCAATCGTATGTACAGACATGATCTCTCAATAATTCTCAATTTCAGAGTTGGAATGCCGCCGCTTGAGTTGTACTTGATTGTATATGTACAATATTCTATAACTATCTACCCCAAAATATCGCCCTTCTATACCTCTCTATGCAGTACCAGCACTGTCCTCTACCTGTTGAACAAATTCTTGTAGCTCTGCCACCTTCTTCTCAGCTTCCTTCTTCTTCTCTTCTTGTAGATCATAAGTCGCCTGCAACTCATCAACCATAAAAGGCTTCAAGGGCGCCTTCTTGGCCGCTCTGTAATCGTAGACCACGATATCCTCAAAGCACTTCGCCGCCGGTCGTCTTTGCTGCTCGGAATACATGACGGCTTCCAAGTAGAAGCGGTCGGAGCTGTAATCCGGCTTCGTGACCAGCTTATGCAAGACTGTGACACGGTCCGGGAACGTCATAGGCTTTATCGAAATCAACTCTAGTTTATGGAGGAGAACTGAAGATGGCTTACAAATTTGAAGTCTGTTCTGATACTCGCCAAGATGAGGCCGATGCTCTTTGGCGACATGAGATCGTACCATTCCTGTTCATACTTGGGGTCTGAAAACTGTGCAAGGTTTCTTGTCCAGTTGACACGGCCAGACTCGGCGAGCCGATTGTATATGACATTATTGACATGTCCTTGGCATAATTAGTAACTGGAACCAATTGCGGAATGTTGTAGCTAGTTACCCTGCGATGCAAATACGTCATTAGAATAAAGCTTCGAAGTGAGCGCATCTCAGAGTTAGGCGACTTACCATCGTGTCCTGCATTAACCAACAAAAAGAGAAAAAGTCAGCGCTGTTCCTATTTCAACATGGTTTTAAAGGGCATCGTATCCTTACCATGTCTCCCCATTGCACCGCATGTCTATCCAACCCTCGTCTCTCCGGATCAGCCAAGAAACCTTCTCGTCCCGCTGCGAGCTCCAGCCAATTCTTATCCAGATGCGCCAGTCGTTCTCTCACTTCGTCTACCTTTTTCGGCGCAATCTTGAGCGACAGGGATTGCTGTAATCTCTTCTGCAAGTCCGACAGCCACCTTGGGTTAATTGCTCCATTTTCCGATGCTGGCGGCGGCGTTGTTGCACGTAATCGAGCAGTGGTTGTCAGACTGCGAAACGACGACGGTCGCATTGCATGGATGGCGACATTGCCTCTGATTTTTGAAACCGCGCTTTTCATCTTTGCTCTCTCCCGTTATTGGCCCGTACAAATCCACAAAGTGAGACTCTCCGAGATTGGGACTCTCCGAAAGTGTTGTCTCAAGGTGAGAGAATACTTGGGTTAGTTGCATGTAATTTAGGAATCGGCTATTCTCGGTATCTCTCTGTCTTGCCGCCATCCTCTGTTATTTTAGCCGTTTCCAGTGGGTCGTTCCCCGGCATAATGAATTCACTGGCTTCTAGAGACAATTCTTCATGATGAGTTCTCCGATGCTAGACGGATTGCGTCACAAGATATTCTAATCATGGTAATCGGAAGTTGACGTAATGCGGGATGTGTCTTGGCCGAGATGAGCAAGACGACCGCAGCCTTACACGCATAAGCCTGAATAGATCGCGTTACTGCGTGCATGATTGAAATGGCACGGAAAAGGATTGAAAGTCCAAAGTGTTGGTAGCAACACACAATAGATCTTTATCAAATCGGATCTATTTGCACTGACATCAGTACAGTACTTGTCGATGTAGGTACTCGATTTATACTATGTACGCCATAACTGTTCTCAACTATTCACAAATCATCTAGGTCCGTCATCAACTCAGAATGCTTGGTTGGTGCCCTGGTAATCCGGGTTCGCCTTCTTCCACTTCAATAGCTCTCCTGCCCATGTCATTCTTGGTGCCTTTTCCTCAGTCGCCAACGCCTGTCGAACAACTGCATCAGAAAGATCCTTCTCAATCTCAAGACGAGGCAAGTCTTCCTTGACGACCCTCCATTGTTCCTTCGTGAGCGCCTCTTTCGCCAACTCGTACCCGCGGAACTCAGTCCTTATTCCTAGTCGCAATGCCTGTACGGCTCCTCCAAGGTTCTCCGGAATATGGGGCGTGGTATGTAGTGACATGGCGAGCCAGGCTTCCCTAGCGGCCGATTCACTCTCACCGTGCTTAAGTAGCAGCTGCACTGCTTCATCGCCAGCAACGATCTCAAAGCGCTTGGGGTTGCTGTCATACTTTTCGACCGTGCTCAGATCATGGTAGATACAAGCAACGAAGAGCACGTGAGGCTCAACTGAAACCCCCTTGAAGGCTTCAAAGGAACCGGGTAGTCCAGCCGACGACGAGTTGAGCAGCGCTTGGGCGTAGATGTATAGGCGGAGGCTGTGGTTGAAGAGGGATGGCGAAAGCGACTTGAGAGCAACATCGAGGGCCTCTTGAGCGGCGGGATGGTTCGGCACCACAGCTCTGGCAGCGGCACTCAAGGTGGCCCGCTCAGAAGATGAAGGAACACCAGTTGTTTGACACATGGTTGAGGCTGTAGTCCGTGATACGATATTCTTTACCGGTGAGATTTCGATGGTCACTGGGATGTGCTTTGAGATGATAGTCAGAGGCAGGAGGAGAAGAGACAGAAACCGAAGGGGGACAGCCCTGGTTTATATAGCTAAATGGACTCAACAATCCGGTTTTCTGCAGTCCATCGAAACGTCAATTTGTCAATTCAATGTCGAAATTGCTTACAGAAGTTATTGGCGACTAGAGTCATGTCCAGCCTCTTCTGGCGCGCCCTACGGCTCATGGCCTGTCCAATAGTGGCCCGTATTTCCGAGCCCGATCGAACCCGATCCGCTGGTATGCAACTTAGAACTCTGGTTTGGGGAACATGATTAGTGCCGTGGGGTACTGAGTTGGGTTAGAACAGCACGCCGAGCGAGCAAGACTGCGCGACTCCGAGAGAAAGATATTGCGAATACATGAAGCAAGACACTGCGACTTGTGCGGCGGCATGGCTCAGCGGCATACTTCTGCCGCATTGGTGAGGAGTTGCCGAGTGATCTACAATACATAGATGTGTAAGTCGAAAGGCAAGCAACATTAGAAGACAAATTATTGTAGTTTTGAACAGTAATCTCCACTTAGGTTATGAATTCTACTATACTGTGTGACAGTCTTGAGTGCGATATTCGACATCCCACTGAGAATCCACTCACTCGTCCTTTGCAATTTTCAACACAATACGGCCCAAAACATCACCCCTCTCCAGCTCTTCATAAATCTTGGGCAAGTCCTCAAACGGACGAACCGTAACCTTGGGCTTCACAATGCCTCTTCGTACGAGATCCACCGCCTCCAAGCATTCTTTGAGCGATCCAACCAGGTTACCAGTTATATGAAGACCTTTGATCACGATGGTGCTGATGGGCGTTTCGAGAAAACATCTCTCTGCAGGAATTCCAACACAGCTGAGCGTCCCGCCGACGGCGAGCATTTCAGCGGCCTGGGCAAACGCCTTTGGATTCGCCGCTGTTACGATGACGGCATCCGCTCCCCCGTTGGTAATCTCGTGAATCTTCTCAGTGAGATCAGGAGTGGTCGTAAAATCGACGTAGCCAGTCACACCAAGCGACTTCAGGAACTCTCCTTTCTCAGCACCACCGTCAACGGCGTATACGATAGCGCCTTGAGCCAGTGCATATTGAACTAAACATTCGCTATTAGTATAAAGAGATCATATGGAATTACTCGTGCGATAAATACCTGCGAGATGACCCAGTCCACCACCAGCACCAACAACTACAACAGAGTCTCCTGCGCTGACATTGCAATTTTTGACTGCCTGGATAGTTGTTGTTAGTTACAGGTGCATTGGCAGCTGCGTATTAGAATACTTTACAACTTACCTTGTAAGTGGTCAATCCAGCACAGAGAACAGGTCCGGTGGTAACAGGGTCGATATCATCAGGCAGCAGCGTGAGATAGCCAGCATCCAAGGCAATGTACTCCTGAAAGCTTCCATCTTCATGATGCAAGTGGTTCGTGCTCTTAATGCAATGCTGCTCCTTTCCAGCCAAACAAAAGTTGCATCGCCGGCAAATTCGACTTGCGAATCTGATACCAACATATGTGCCAACTTTGATGTCCTCATCTACGCCAGGACCCAAGGCAATGATGCGTCCAACGCCTTCATGCCCTCCAACATGAGGTAGCTTCACATTACGAATTGGCGTTCCCTGAGCTGATGCTGCAATGCCAGCTTGAGTGTGGAGATCTGCACGGAGTATGACTTAGAATTGTAATCAAGAGTTTGGCTGTCTCGGAAATACAGTTTGGTGTAAGTGACTTCATTCTTACCGCTCTGGCAGACGCCCGAATAGAGAACTTTGGCCAGGACTTCATTGTGACCCGGCTGCGGCACCGGATAGTCATGCACAAAAACAACTCCGCCACCAAGTTTTGGGACAGTAGCCGCTGTCTGAGTTTTGGGAATATTGACCATTTTCGCAGGAAATTGCTATCGCGGATAGATATAAGGATAGTGAGTATAAGTGTGGTTGCGGATAGACACAGTTGTCGCGGATAGATTGCGGATAGATGTCTATTCGTGGCGTGGTTGAACGACGACATGTACCACATCCTTGTGACGGATGAAATTCGATCTCTTATAGGTTTCACGACGGAAAGCATCGATTCCATCTTTACCACCAAATGTTTTGATTCGCCCGGTTGAGATGGTGTAGTCACGGGGCTGGTTGTTCACAGTCTCGACGCAATTTCTCCAACTTCCCCGCCAAATTGCCAAATTGTCCAGCATTTGTCCGGGTGGCCAACCCAGATCGGCAGCGTTAATCGACTCTAGCTACGGCGATGCCTCTATTGAGGGCATATGATTGGCAATGCTGTTAAACTGGTTGCCTGCGTCAGCACTTTGTTTCGCGTGACGTTGTTTGTTTGCCTTGTACTCCATGTGTAAGTCGAAGCATCCACGAACAACACACCTAATGCCTTGCATGAGGTATGTGTATCTTGAATACGCATTAGGTATCAAACACCTTCGAGTATTTTCTTCCATTACTTAACCCTTTTGACTCTGAAAAAGTGCTTCGCCGTGTAAGTGACACATGATGTAAATGAATTTGAAATCAGCATCTATCCGCACACTCCGGATTTGCCTATGATTCTAGAACAGCGGACCCGATACCCGGCATGGCACCGCAGTCGGAGCTTTCCTTTAGCTCATCGTAAACTCATCCCCTCAACCTTCAACCCCCGCTCAACCCCCTCGTTCGTGGGGGCCAATTGAGCGTCAACGCATAGTACATGCAGCTTACACTCATATTCCATACATAAAGCCTGTACCCAGAGTTATGCGTGACTCGCTCGACGGACAAACTTGCACGAAAGGCCAACGCCATGGCTGTCGTTCGTCCTCCGCTCCACCGTGACCGATATCAGGCCCAGGCTCAGTAATTGTCCGGCCAAGAGTCTTCAGTATTTCCTTAAATTACTCCGGACTCAGCTTTTTCGGGGCTCCGTTCCATCATCTGCGCTCAACCGCCCATGGCCAAGAGATCCTGCGATTTCTGTGTTCAACGCAAAACTCGGTGCGACAATGGCCGGCCGTGCCGCAAGTGCCTTGACGCACAGCCTCCACTCGAATGCACCTATTTGAAGCCGGTGCTCAAACGGGGCCCAAAGACTTCCAAACTCACGCAGCGGTGCAATTGGAAATGGAGAATTGAGGCACAGATTCAACCTCCAGCTTCTCCCGGACATGTCGATCCAAACTCGACGGGATTCGCCGCCAATGCTCCGACCTATGACAAGGCGGAAAGGCTGCCTCTGTCTATACTCAGACCAGTGATTGAGGCCTACAGTTCCCGCATGTATCCCGTCTGGCCAGTGCTCCATGTGCCGGATCTCATCAACAGGCTTGAGAAGCTGGAAACGAGTGATTCGCCAGATGCTGATGTTTATCCTATGACGTTGGCACTATGTTCAGCGACAATGGCTCAATTAAACTTGACTGCGATGAAGGATAATCCACCTCATATTACTAGCGAATATATGGAGAAGGAGTGTAACCGGCATCGCAATCTGACAAATTATCGAGAGCATCCTTCTGTTGAGGGCGCCCTCACGTCCTTCTTTCTTCATGTCTACCATGCCAAGGCTGACAACAGAAAAGCATCCATGGTCTATCTGCAAGAAGGCATCTCAATTGCTCGACTTCTCCGCCTGGACCGGCTAGAGCTCGAATCTTGCCGTTTTCAGTGTGACCTCGATGATGGTCAAATCCCAGTAACTGCTCACAAGCGCCTCGTTTATATCCTCTTGTGGGTTAGCGAAAGGTAACCTACGTAACCTACGTTTGAAACCATATCTCCAATCCAAGGAAGCATAGGAGCTAATACTCTGTTTGTTCAAAACCAGGGGTTACGCTATCCAACATGATCTCCCCATCTCCATACTTGAGACAGTCCGGATCCCGACGGACAACATGGATGATTTTGACAAGTACGGAAAGGGACTGATCGAACTTGCCACGTTATTCGCGGCGTTCGATGCCTTCTTTTATCGTACAGCTCAGTATATATACGCAACCTGCCAGGGCAATTCCGATCAGCATCGTCTCATAGCAGTCCAGCGATCTCTGGAGAATATCGCCCCAAAAGCTATTGAATATGATTTGGTGCAACGCGCAGATTACAATATTACCAGGCATTGGATGCGAATTCTGATTTGGCAACAAGCCATGTCTCAAAGTCTGCTGTCGTCCTCCGCAGACGACGATTCAATGACTTTTCTCTTTCCGTCCCAAATAGCACAAGATTTTCTTTCCTCAATTACAGTCAACTCGAAGGAACATTTGGTTTCGTTAGGGAGAGATCAGGTATGTGCATAAGCGCATACAGCCCTCTCGGCCCAGACCTAACAATGACATAGCTGATTAAATCCTTTGAAATCACAAATACACTAGCAGATGTGATATTATGCACCACCACTGCCTACAGTACTCCTCTCGTACAAGACTCCTACAATTCTCGCCGCAAATCGTATTTTGGTGCACAACGAGAATATTGGAAATACGGACCAGCAGATTTCCTACACGCAATGTATCAGACAATTTCTCCGTTCCTAACCTACGACAAACGGCTGAACGATATGATACGCCTCAAGGCAGCAGATGCGTTGTTGCGGTCACCGAGTAGGATAATTCCGAGGAGTGTTGGTGAGGGGTCACCTGCGGCGGAGGAAGGCCAGGAAGACGAGAATGGTAGGATTTTGGAGCAAATTCTCGGGTTTACGACCGAAGGAGAGTCTTGGAACATGAATGCTGACCTGGACGGCTTGGATTTGAGGCTGGATATTGATGAATTGGGTCAAGTTAAGATACCATTCAGCAGCAGCGATACTCTGTAGACAATATGCAACTGCCTTGCTCAGGGTGCTTTCGGCTAGGAGTCTCTTCCTTGAAACTATGTTTTTGAAGCCATGTGAAAATACATTATCATACATGTGTGGTTACTTGATGGACCATAATGGGCTGCTAATTAATGCCATGTCACATTTGGTAATCCTTATTGCGTCACATGAAGAAGCTTTTTGTAGTGGTTATCTTTTTGGATATTGGAGTTTAAATCCTAATCCTGTGATTAATTTGCTGCAGAACACCACCCCTTTACCCGACCTACCATCCCATTCATCTTGACCCTGTCCCCCCAAATTAAAGCCCAGATTCCACACCACGTCCAACATTTAACAAAATATCACAAACCATTAAACTTCAGCAGCATATTCATACCAATATATATGACCAACGTCTAACCAGAATAAGGGGCAATGGCGCTATTGAAGCCTTCCGCAACTTGCGTCCTGACACTCGTAACCGCGGGAACAAGGTCAGCAGGCGAAGCTGCTATCAACGCATCGAAGAAGCCAATAAAAGACGAGTTTAGGCCTTGGAGATCACTAAGAATCACAGCTTGTCCACCTTGCAAATTGCCCCAGGCCAGCGCCTGATCTCCTATAGCCGACAGTGTGCCAAGAAACGTGTGGACGAGGGACTGTAAGTCTGCGAGAATAGTGGTGCCGTCTGCTTCGGAAAACGAACCGGCAGCGTTGACGTTGCCAGTTGCATCATTCGTGATAGTAACGAGACTCTGCGCATAATCATGAATATTAAAGGCGCCTTGTAAGCCACTTGCAGGATAGCCATTTATGTTGTTGCCGAGGGTGGTCCATTGGGGACCAATTCTTTGGTTTATATCATTCTCAACTGTAGTCGCGTCGCGGGGGAGGATGATCGCAGCGGTGGTTGAAGCAAGTAGGAGGATTTTGGTAAAGTTCACCATTTTGATGGCAGGATTGTGTGCTTGAATGCAAGATTAGACGGTAGGAGAGTATGCTTGAGAAAATGACTGTAAAATCTGGCGAGAAGGCACTCTCTTGTACATTTATTTACACTACAGCGAATATGGGATATATATAGGTTCTGAGTATGGTATGGACCTGCAGCTGCGATCCCGACCAAACTTCAACTGTGTGACATGTCATATTTCAATGAACAGACCTTGTGTATTTAGGCAGAAACTATCCCTGACAGACGGTAAGAGACTTACTGGGGTCGAATGGTTGGTTAACGTCGACAATAATGTGATGAAAACTTCCTCTGGCTCTATTACCTATACGTCCCACATCGTTTGAGACAACATAACCTGATGTAACGCCCACGGTTAGTATTAGTTTCAACTAAGATATCTTGTCAGCTGGCTTGCTGAACTTTTCTTATTCAATAACGATTTTACTTCATTTTACTTCAGTTTACGCTGACCGCTTCTTCCAGACTGAGACATTTCGTTGCCGATCCACGTCGACCGCTTATTGACTCAGTAGGTCCCCGGCAACTGGCATCAAAACCTCAACATGGCAAGGGTATGCGCTTAAAGGATAGCAGACATATATTTCGATGCATTCTCTCTAGGAAATTTGCAGTTTTGTCACTATCCTGAGACACACGTATGAACAACTGAGACATGCGCGTTTACGACGTTTACGACTGAGACCGGCGAGTTTATTACCAAGACAGAAAATCTCATCACACAACGCCCGTACCTACTTCCGTCTCGTTCAGGAAGATAAAACATATAAGCTTCAAGACTCTTGTGCCTTCTCAGGTGGCCTCGCGTCCAATTGTGTTGACCTATTTCTATTTCCCTTCGATTATACATTCTCTCACTGATTTCTATTGCAGTAATAAAATGGTGGTCATCACGAAACTACTGTATCTGGCGTTGACTGCCACCGTTACCACTGCTACTGCCATCATTCGACGCGATGTTATTGCCGTACAGAATGATATTACACAAAAGATGGGCCCAAGTTGGAATACCCTCAACAACGACTTGAACGGTTTCCCAAATAGCGGTTTTGTAGGAGCAATTACTATTCGAGACGATATTGCCAATATAGTCTCTATTTTGGAGAGTACACTTTCTGATATCAAGTCTACTGGCGCATTCGGCACGGTGTCTGGCACAACCATCCTTGCCGACATTCAGCTACAAGTGCCCACAATGCTGGCTTCGTTAGTAACTATAGGGGCCCAACAATCAGCTTGGGAGGCTATGCAGGGCGGATCTTGGGTTTTAACCCAACTCGAGTCAATGAGGATCGCTACATCAAATTTTATGGATGCTGTTATAGCAGCTGAGCCTCTTGTACTGAAGCCCGGTGCTCTGGCGTTGAAGACGGGGATGACAGGTGCCTTTAACACAGCAATAGCTGCCTACGCAGTATCGGAATAGCTTCCTGCTCGTTTCATATTGCCCTGGCAGCTTGATATCTTGTTGTGCTAGACAAGGAAACTGAAAATACGGATTTCTCGGCGAGGATATTTTGCATTGGATTGAGTGAGAGTTGTGGAAAACTTGTAATACGAGGCGGAAAGTAATGTTGTTGGCAAGCATCAATGGACATAAAACTTGAGTCAATACAAGACGTCGGAGAAAGAGTCAATGGTATAAAACATGTTGTGAGCATAACCCCCAAAGGAATGAACCTGTATTCACGATGCAGATCCCAAGAAAAACTCACCTTTCTCGTATTGTTGTATCCCACGATGCATCTTATTATAGTCCATCCTGTGAGTTAGATTGCATAGCCGATCAATCGCTAGTTATACTCACGGGTGCGCCTTGTGCAGTGGCTTCTACCCTATTGACCGTCTCTTCCGCGTCCGTGTTGGCGGTCTCGTTCCCTGCAATGCATGCAAAAGTTGGTATTCAAACTGTGAGAATTACAACATTTTCCTTTTGGTTGAGTTCTCAGACAGCTTTGCCAGGCCCAGGATATCTGCAAGACGCTCGCTTTTCAGAGGGGGGTTTCGCTATTTCTCTCATGGTCTAGCATCCGAATACAACCTTTAGTCTATGATTATGTTTCTAAAGTTTCCATCCATCTGATGCTAGTTTCACCCCTGCCGCGAATTGTTAGATTAGTAGCAATGGATATACCATGCTGTGCTTATTTCATGCATTTATTCAATGCCATTACATGTTATGGCTACAGATGGTGCCTATACTCTACTCTAGAGTCCCGTTAGCGCTATTGGTGGCGTGGTCACCACTGCACCTTTCAAAGCTCAAGGTACATTCACTACAAGTACCTGGGCATACACATCTCGGGAATTCTTTACAGTGCGCACCTGTTTATTACTTCATGATATATAGCACATTTCATACTATCCAAATACCAATTTCTAAGGAACCAGATACTAGGCTGGTACTTTTGCTCGCCCATGTATTCCGCCTGGTGGGGGACAAATGACGTGCGGGTTCGCCGTCCTTATCAGCGGCCTTCCATTGCCTCCGATAGCTGACTAAGGGCCCAATGTACTCGCCACCAAATGCTCGCTAGTCCAGGCCATGCGAAAAGTACAGATCGCGGCTTGGAAGCCGGCCGAATTTGTGGAATTCTCCAACTCCGCCGACGAGGCTTCCGTCTGGCCTTTTTCTTTTCTTCTCTCAAATCTTCAATGACCGGACCTTCGACGGCCCGTTACTGCTGATTCCTCGCGCCGCTCTACTTGCTGTCCGGAGGCCGTTGGGGTGCCTCAAACTATCTGCCCGCCATGGCAGCCCTCGTGGACAACCCGCAGATCAAGCATGCGGAGTTGCTTCGTCCGCTGCCCTTCCACTTCCACGCCTACGTCTGGCCGTTTGCCATTCTGTGGCCCATCTTCCTGAGGTACTACTTGACCCCGGATCTCTACGAAAAGCACATTGGCGCCTCCGAATGGACCTTTGTCTGGTGCGGCACCATCATCACCCTGCAGTCTCTGGTTTGGCTGAGCACGCACTGGAGCGTCGCTCTGGATGCGCGGTTCACTGCGGCCAAGGTCCAGGACAAGGATATTCAGGACGCTCAGTTGGTCAAGGTCATTCCCATTGCCAACGCCGGCTCCGCCGAAATCTGCAAGCTGTTGCGGGACAAGGTACGTCTTTTCCCTTCGGTCCTCAGCCCACCGTCGTGCCGTCATCAACTAACGCAACTTACTCGGCAGGTTGGGGGCAAGACCAATCTCTCATTCCTGTTCCAGAAACGTCGTTTCCTCTACGATTCGGAGACCAAGACCTTTAGCAGCCTCACGTATCCCATCGATGGCGAGCCGAAGCCTACCATTGGCCACTTCCAGGCTTCCAAGGGTATCGACAAGCAGTCCGAGTTGACCCGCATCGAGCAACACTATGGCACAAACACTTTCGACATCCCCGTCCCGACATTCACAGAACTCTTCAAAGAGCATGCTGTCGCGCCCTTTTTCGTCTTCCAGATCTTCTGCGTTGGCTTGTGGATGCTTGATGAATACTGGTACTACTCGCTGTTCACTCTGTTCATGCTTGTCGCATTTGAGAGCACCGTCGTCTGGCAGCGCCAGCGTACCTTGAACGAGTTCCGCGGAATGAGCATTAAGCCCTACGATGTCTGGGTCTACCGTCTTGGCAAATGGACCGAGGTCCAGAGCGATGCGCTCTTGCCTGGTGACCTTGTGTCCGTTGGCCGAACCAAGGAAGACAGCGGCGTCGCATGTGATATGCTCTTGGTTGAAGGCACTGCCATTGTCAACGAGGCCATGCTTTCCGGAGAAAGCACCCCGCTGCTCAAGGACTCGATTCAGCTGCGTCCAGCCGATGCTCTTCTTGAGACAGAGGGACTCGACAAGAACGCCTTCTTGTGGGGTGGCACCAAAGTTCTCCAAATCACCCATGGAAACCCTGACCAGGAGAAGCCCAAGCTGGCTTCAGGCGTCCCTGCTGCCCCCGACAATGGGGCTTTGGCTATTGTTATCAAGACTGGCTTCGAGACTTCGCAAGGCAGTCTTGTCCGAACCATGATCTACTCCACCGAGCGTGTCTCTGCGAACAACTTTGAGGCCCTCCTGTTCATCCTGTTCCTTCTCGTCTTCGCGATCGCCGCCTCCTGGTACGTCTGGGACGAGGGTGTGCGAAGGGATCGCAAGCGCTCCAAGCTCCTACTTGATTGCGTTTTGATCATTACCAGTGTTGTGCCTCCCGAGCTGCCAATGGAGCTTAGTCTCGCAGTCAACACTAGTTTGGCAGCCCTCGCCAAACTGGCCATCTTCTGCACAGAGCCATTCCGAATCCCATTTGCTGGACGTGTCGATATCGCTTGTTTCGACAAGACTGGAACGCTTACTGGTGAAGACTTGGTTGTGGAAGGTATTGCTGGGCTTGGCCTGAACCATACCGACGTGGAGGACAAGCGAGAAGGCGATGGCGCCCACTCGACCATCATTGCCGTCAAAGAGGCTAGTCTGGAGACCCAGTTGGTACTCGCTACCGCTCACGCCCTGGTACGATTGGATGAAGGTGACATTGTGGGAGACCCAATGGAAAAGGCTACTCTTACTTCTCTTGGCTGGGGCCTTGGCCGTAACGACGTTCTCTCAAGCACTCCCAAGGCTGGCACTACCCAAGGCAACGTCCACATCAAGCGCCGTTTCCAGTTCTCCTCTGCACTCAAGCGTCAGAGCTCCGTTGCGTTTGTCAATGGAATTCATACTGCGACCGGCCAGAAGATCAAGGGCACATTTGCAGGTGTCAAGGGTGCTCCTGAAACCATCCAAAAGATGCTCGTCGAGGTGCCCGCAGATTACGAGGAGACGTACAAATACTTTACACGCAAGGGATCCCGAGTTCTCGCACTAGCATACAAGCAGCTGACTGTTGATTCCGAATTGGGCTCTGGCAAAATTAACGACCTCAAGCGAGAAAAGGTTGAGGCTGATCTCACGTTCGCTGGCTTTTTGGTTCTTCACTGCCCCCTCAAGGAAGACGCCAAGGAGGCTGTTCAGATGCTCAACGAGAGTAGCCACCGTGTTGTTATGATTACCGGTGACAACCCTCTGACAGCTGTGCATGTTGCCCGTGAAGTCGAAATTGTTGATCGCGATGTTCTTATTCTGGACGCCCCCGAGGATAACCATGGCGGCGAGCAGCTCATTTGGAAGAGCGTTGACGACAAGGTTACCATCCACGTGGATCCTTCAAAGCCCATCGACCCTGAGATTATCAAGAACAAGGACATCTGCGTGACCGGATATGCTCTTGCCCAGTTCAAGGGCCAGCCTGGATGGAAGGACATTCTGCGCTACACTTGGGTCTATGCTCGTGTCTCACCAAAGCAAAAGGAAGATATTCTGCTCGGTCTAAAGGATATGGGTTACTATACATTGATGGCTGGTGACGGCACCAACGATGTCGGTGCCTTGAAACAGGCTCACATTGGCATTGCCCTCCTCAACGGTACCAAGGATGACTTGACTCGCATCGCAGAGCACGCTCGCAACACAAAGCTCAAGGAAATGTACCAGAAGCAATGCGAGCTCATGAAGCGCTTCAACCAGCCTGCACCCCCCGTCCCCGTCATGATTGCCCACCTCTACGCACCTGGACCTACCAACCCCCACTACCAGAAGGCTATTGAGCGCGAAGCTACCCGAAAGAAGATTACGCCCGAGGAATACATTAAACAGCATGGCCACCCTGTGGAAACCATTACCTCTCCCGGCGCTCAGAATCTCATCAATGATCGCCAGCAGCAAGTCAACAAGAAGGCGGCCAGTTTGGCTGACCAACTGACCAGCAGCATGATGGAAGCTGAGATGGGTGATGATGAGCCCCCGACTTTGAAACTGGGAGACGCCTCCGTCGCTGCTCCGTTCACCTCCAAGCTTCGCGATGTCATGGCTATTCCCAACATCATTCGCCAAGGCCGATGCACCCTCGTCGCCACAATCCAGATGTACAAGATCCTTGCTCTGAACTGTCTGATCAGTGCCTACTCCCTGTCTGTTTTGTACCTTGAGGGTATCAAGTTTGGCGATACGCAGTACACCATCAGTGGTATGCTCATGTCTGTTTGCTTCTTGAGCATCTCCCGAGCTCGCGTTGTGGAAGGACTCAGCAAAGAGCGACCCCAGCCCAACATTTTCAACGTCTACATCATCGGATCGATTCTGGGACAATTTGCTGTTCATATTGTGACTCTCATCTACATTGCTCGTTTGTGCGATAGACTTGAACCGTAAGTGTCTCTCACTATACCCAAGTGTCACTTAATCTCTTATTAACATTGCTATAGACGCTCTGGAGACATTGATCTTGAGGCTGAGTTCACGCCGTCGCTGCTCAACTCTGCGATTTACTTGCTGCAGCTGATTCAACAAATTTCTACCTTCGCCATCAACTACCAGGGCCGACCCTTCCGTGAGTCCATCACCGAGAACAGGGCCATGTTCTACGGTATCGTCGGTGTCTCCGGTCTCGCCTTCGTCTGCGCTCTCGAGCTGATGCCCGAAATCAACGAACAAATGAAGTTGGTTCCATTTACCGACGAGTTCAAGACCAATATGTCCATGGTCATGGTTCTGGACTACGTGCTGTGCTGGCTTATTGAAGTCGTTTTGAAGAGGTTCTTCAGCGACTACCGCCCGCGCGACATTGCCGAGCGCCGCCCTGAGCAGCTCAAGCGCGAGATGGAGCGCAAGAAGGAGGTGGAGAGGAAGAAGGCCGAGCAGGACGACAAGGAGAGGCTGGAGAAGGTGGCCGAGTTTGAGAGGAGGGTCGAGGAGCGCAAGAGGAAGATTGAGGCGTGGGCCACTGGCCGTCAGCAGCCGGCGGCGGCGTCTGGATCATGATGATTTCCATTCCCCTTTCTTGTTAGGTTTCCGGCGGGCGGTGACAGCGGCAAAAGTCATTTAGGAAAAGAAAGAAAGGAAAAAGAAGTACACGTATAGAGGCGGAGGCTGTATAATGCTGTTAGATGCTTAGGAAGGGATGCGGAGTAATGTAGACGCCGATAAAGCCTGAATCTAATAGAGTTCTCTCTTCTCAATGATGCTTGTACTTCCTCATACCTATAGTAGAAGAGTTTCCTCTTCTAAACGACACTTACCCTTCCTCATTCCTACAGTATTTACTAAAGAAACTTCGGAAATTAGGATTTTCTTGTATTTATTTTGTTTGCTAATGTTACAGAGACTCGATTGAAGTCTATGGCAGCTGCAGAACAGCGGGGAAATAGGGAGCCTCTTCAAAGCCATGATTTTCTCGTGCGTACGTTTTTTTTTTCTCTCTTTCATCCAAACCTCCCCTATATTTTCCGTGTACCATCCTCACAAAGCCCCAGCCCAACCAAGCCGCCTGTAGCTAAGCAGCGAGCCAGTCCCCGTGGTCCAGTCCCACCCCTCCTTTGATCTTTCCCCCCTCCCGGACGTTTGTCTCATTAAAAAAAAAGAAAACGCTCAAGTCATGCTGAAAGGCATTTCAAGTCGCTTTAGTTGCCGGGGTTCTCCTGGACAAAGGCAACACCCTTGGCAATGTTCTTCTTGAGATCGCCCAGGCAGGCCTCGACGAGCTTCTGCTCGTTGGCGTCGATCTTGCCAATGGGGTGAATCTTCTCAACACCGTCGGGGCCGAGCTCGACGTTGGTGCTGAAGAACTCGATGCCCTGGTCCTTGTACAGGGGAGACTCGACAAAGGTGGGCTCAATGACGCCCTTCTCGCCGTCGGCGGCGCGGAGGAGAGCATCGGCCATGCGGGCACCGGCGAAAGCCATGGAGAGGGTGGCAGAGCCGGCACCGTCCTTGGCCTTGACGACCTCGTCACCACCGAACTGGACACGGTTGACGAGCTCGGCGTTGGAGGAGAGGTCGGGGTGGTTGCTCTGGCTGAAGAGAGGAACAATGGTGACGCCAGAGTGACCGCCGATGACGGTGATCTTCTCGTCCTTGGGGTCGGTGCCCTTGATCTCGGAGACGAAGCGGCTAGCTCGAACAACATCGAGGGTGGTGACACCAAAGAGCTTCTTGGGGTTGTAGACACCGCGGGCCTTGAAGACCTCGGCGCAGATGGGGACGGTGGAGTTGACCGGGTTGGAGATTATGAGGAGCTTGGCCTCGGGGGCGGACTCGGCAACAGCCTTGGCCAGGTCGCGGACGATGGAGGCGTTGGTGTTGAAGAGATCGTCACGGGTCATGCCGGGCTTACGGGGGACACCGGCGGGAATCAGGACGATGTCGGAGCCCTTGAGGGCGGCAGCAAGGCCGCTGGGGGTGGCCTCATAGCCCTTGACGGTGGACTTTGTGTTGACGTGGGAGATGTCAGCGGCGACACCTGCAAGCAACAGTTAGCCATTGACACTTTTCAGGAGGCCCGGAACAGAAAGCCCGAGGAAAAATTGGAAATTGGCGCAAGGGGGAGCGACGTGGACTTACCAGGTCCGCCACGGATGTCGTACAGAGCAAGCTCGGTGACACGGGTGTTGAGCTTGAGGAGGAGAGAGAGAGGCTGGCCAATGCCACCGGCAGCACCGAGGACGGCAACCTTGGACAGCTAACAACGCCGAAGAGCAGCTGGTCAGCACAACACACGATCAGGTATACAGACAGAGTTTTGGGCGCTGAGACGGAAGAACAGGCGGGGGAGGGGGGACAAAAGGCTCATACGTTGCGGGCAGAGGCAGAGAAGGCCCTGCGCTGGATTCTGGAAGCCAACATGATGATCTAAAGAGAGATGCGAGGAATTGAACCAAGGACAGAGGCGATTGGGGCGGGTGGTGGAGAGCAAGAAAAGGTTTCGGCGCTGAGGATGGCGAGGGTTCTTGTAGCTGGTGAGGACAAAATGCGCAACGGCTGTGGCTCAAGGCCGGCTATAATCCGGGATTTCCCGGCTGAACTTGCTGGATGGGGCCAAGTTCCCGCATTGGGTGATGGCGGTTTCAACGGACCGGCCGGAGGGAAGGCAATGGGAGGGAATTTCGGGCTTCATTTTGTTCCAGAGGAGCCGCTGGAGCGACATGTCCGGAGGGGGGGGATTGTTGTAGATCTCGTCATTTTGGCCGGCTGACGGAAGACGTAAGCGAGCTGGAGAGGATGGGATTGTGCTGTGATGTGCTGTTTGGTTAAGGTTAATGGGTATGAGTGTGAGTGTTTGTTAGACGACCACTACATGTTGAATAGTGTCGGCATGCTTACAAGACGTCGACTTAATGCCGAGGAGCTACGTCTGTGGCTGCAATTACACATTTACATAGCATTGAGCAGACCATTCATATTAGCGAGCCACTCGCTCACATACATACATATTGTGGTACGGGTATTAGTGCAGCTTGGGACGAATGCGTCGAGAACAGAGGCTGAAGCTGGGCTGGGGATCGCTTCCCACTTCTATCAACCCCACCATTGTTAAGCTAACAAGCGGCACTCTAGACAAGCAAGACAATGATTTAACTAACAATTTTCAACACGAAATGCAATCAGCCGGCACTCTCACTTTGGGTGGCTTGGTTTCCCGGATTTTAGACCATGTAAATGCAATGGCTGTCTCTTTTCGGCATGACTCATCTGCCGCTACAGATAAGTCCCTGCATCCACCGATAAAGACCAACAGCTGGGAGCTTTGCTTCACTTGCGCCCCTCCATATCAAGCTCAGTGACAGTGACATAATTTAACACCCGCACCTAATTCAATATCCACCTAGCTTTCCGTATATCCAACACAAGAAAAATTGCCGAAATCGTCGCCTCAATGTCCATCTACCAGCTCGCCCAGCTGCTCCCGCTGCCAGATGAGGAACTACAGCAAGTTCTCGACTATGCCTCGACTCTCTCCAAACCCGAAGCGGTCACACACTTTAGCAACCTCCTCGGCGATTCGCCTGCCGTAATCGATTTTATATCCACGTTCAACGCTCGTCGAAAAGATCCCGCGGCTCCCGCAGCCCCTCCAGCCGCTTCGACATCAAAAGCTCCGTCCAAAGCTTCAAAACCTGCCGCTCCTGAAACAACAGACGCTGTGCCCAAATCGACCAGAGGGCCGAAGAAGAAGAAAGCGCCGATACACACCCCAGAGGCCCGAAAAGTCGAAAACTACGCCGGTCCAGCTGGAAAGGCATACAATAAAAAGGATTCCGATCTGGAGTACATATCTCAGCGATCCAGTGCTCCGAGCAGCAATCGCCCGTCAAGGACAGCCTCGCCGGCAAGACCTCCCGTTAAGGAACCAACTGTTACAGTTACAAAAGCGGCACAACCTACCAAGGTCGAAGCCCCAGTCCCAAAGCAATCGAATTCTACAGCGGCTGGTTATCTCATATCCGACGGCCCAAAAAAGTCAAAGCCCAAGTCTACACCAGTTTCTCGTACGTCGACGCCAAAGCCGACCAACGGCGGAAATGTCACCAAGATTTCAATCTCAGGAGGTGTGCCGATGGCGGGCCAGTCTACAGCGTTGGCTGATCTGGACGCTGCCATCCGATCTCTAGAAATTACGACAAACCCAACGCTGGAGAAGGATACCAAGTCAAGGAAATGCAATTGCGTGGCAGCCAGACACCCTCTTCAAGCTGCGGCCCCCAATTGTCTGTCTTGCGGAAAAGTCATCTGCTTGAAGGAAGGCTTGGGGCCATGTACGTTTTGCGGCACACCACTACTAAGTTCCGACGAGATCCAAGCCATGGTTAGAGAACTGAAAGACGAGCGTGGCAGGGAAAAGATGGCAGCGAACGCAGCGGCTCATCGCAAGGCAGATGTAGCCAAGACACCCGCACCGTTTACGCCGCCGCGAGGGTTGGATAGCGATGCTCCATCACTGTCTGAAGCGGCTGCCAAAGCACGAGACCATCGAGACAAGCTGCTCAACTTCCAGGCGCAAAACGCCAAGCGCACGACGGTGAGAGATGAAGCAGCAGACTTTGACGTGTCGGGTGCCATGGGTGGAATGGGCAGCATGTGGGCGACGCCCGAAGAACGAGCAAAGGAGTTGAAGAGACAGCAGAAAATCATGCGAGAGATGGAATGGAACGCACGGCCAGACTATGAGAAGCGGCAGCAAGTGATTAGCATCGACCTTGCTGGCCGTCGAGTTGTGAGGACCGTTGCGCCCGTCGAACGCCCAGTCACACCAGAGGAAGATGATGGTCCAGAAATCGACTCTGGCATCCTGCGAGAGACTTCTGGAAACAAGAACGCTGGCGGGGCTTTTAGTACAAATCCGCTTTTGGGGGCCGTGATGAGGCCCGTCTATGATGCCAAAGGCAAAGGGGCCGAGGCAGAGGGCCGAAGCAGCCGCAGCAAGGGATGGAGAAGGGTTCAGGACGACTTGGATAATAATGAAGGAGTTCTTCTTGACGGAGGAGCGTATGGCTCACAAGCGGCTGGCGGAGACGAACCGGACTGCGGATAGCGCGTATATGTTACGCAGAATGTCTCATGAAGATGGGGGGCAGTGGTGGTGATATTTACAGTCCTAGTAGATGTCTGTTATAGATGAAGCCCATAGAAGTACACACGATGCCAATAGACGTCATGAAATAGAATACCTAGAAACTTCTTGTCCTTGGGCCGCATCTACAGGTAATTCTCCCTACATCTTAGTACTCTGAGTGTGCCTGAAACAACACATGGTGGAGATATCCCAAGAAAGATGGATCACGTGCTGGGAATGTGGCATGAAAACCCTTACCCACAGATGGTGCTAATAATAGCTCGAGGCTGTAGCCGGCTGGAATCAGACTTTTTGGCTGCTGACTAAGACACAAAGACGTGTCGCGTCATCCACGTGACTTCGTGTCATGACGAATTTCGCGAACCTTCAAGGCTCATCTCAACTGCGAAAAAGCCTCTGCAGGGTTGCACAGCCCACACCACAAAGACAAAGCAGAAGAAAAACTGGTGGAGTGTGCCGGAGGCTGTCGAACACGGGAAACTCCATGGTTGCCGATTGATTTGCCACGCCAGCAGCAAACTTAAAAACCCGGCCAGGGCGAAACTGGTTCTCGCCTAGAGCCATTTTCGGCCGCTCAGCTGAATTCTGGATAATAGGCATCTGCCAATTGACTCCGGCCGGCGCAAGAAAAAAAAATCTCCCAGTCCATTTCATGGTACTCGCGGGGGGGGTTTTTTTTTTGAGGGGGCGGGGAGCGATTTTGAAGAGAGCACAAGCCAAGAAAAGTCGTGCAGCAACGTCCCACCAAGGTTCTCAAACTAACAACGAACCCTGTATAACGCAGTCACTGGCGAGGGAGCGGATATGCATGTCCTTTGAGTGAGGCTTTTGTCCAGTCTGTGCAAAACTGCGCAACCCACAAAGCCCGCGCCCCGAGGGTTGCATTTTGCGGGCAAACGAGACAAGAAAAAATTGACCGTAGCGCCTTTTTGGGGGGGTTCTTCTGTCCATGCAAGGTCAGGTAGGATGATGTGAGAGAGCTGCAGGCGGCCCTGTTTTGGTATTAGCGAGCCCGGCCGCTGAAGATTTTGTTTTGTTCTGCAGAGGAGAAATCAAATGGTTGACGACATCCATGAAACTATCGAGGTGGTTACACAGAGAAGAGAGACTCGCCCAGCCAACCTGAGACTTTCTACCTGTTTGTTCTACACTCACAACTATGTACTCTCTCTCTCCCTCTCCTCTCCTCGTGCGACACTTGATAGTTTGAGGTTTCGGGTTGGACAGCTTTCCCTTGACCTCTTTTCCCTCTCGATTCAATATTGCACTCAATCAATCAATGTCACTTTGAACCTACAAAAGACGCCGGGTCCACCCAATCCACCGACTTAGCGCTGGTGCTCCAGTGCGCGTGATGCCTCTGGCACTCTGGCATCTCTGTCGATGGCTTCGCGCCTAGCCTCAGTGAGGTAGGTCCGCTGAGTGATGGCGAATGCCACTGGACGCTCAGCGAGTAGAGTGCAGAACTTATGGGGACCGCAGCGCCTACCTGTGCTGTCACCGCGCTGGCCGTGGACGCTCAGCGCTGCGCTTTTGGCGGTCTTTGGGGGGACCTTTTGGACTTTTGGGGATCCCGTCCTTGCCCGTCCCTCCCGCATCCGTCGCGACTGGACCGCGCGTAACCCACACACACAAACCAGGACCGACATCTTTTCTGCTGCCTCACTGACACCGGCACTGACACCCACCTTTGCAACCACTATCGCTATATTTGCTTTTTTTTCTTCTTTTGCTTCACTTGACCACATACGAGTACCGGTCCGTACCTGTACCTGGACCTCTATTCCAGACCCATTGCTGGCTCTCCATCTCTGCTCCAGCCTCCCTCTCGACACGCGCCAACGCGCCGCTGTTGGTCTTGAATCCCCAGGCCAGACGTCCCACGTAACGCACACACGCTCGCAGTGGGGTTTGTCGCGCTCTCGACAATCCGCGCGACATGTCGCACCCAGCGCCTCCTGCTCCGGCCGTGGGCGTCGAAGCACGCGCGCCCGAGATGCTGCCAGCTGTGCCCGCCTCGCCCGCTGCTGCTGCCGCCGTCGCCGCGGCGTCTTGCTCCTCCGCCACCGACATGGCCGTGGGCAACTGGGACGGCCATGTTGATGTTCAAGTTGCGTCTTCGCAGAGCGAGGTGGGAGAGACGCCCCGTGGCCCGTCGCCGAAGCAATCGCAACAATCCGACACCCACGATGCCAGTGGCCCCGGCTCCGCCCTCAGCATTCCTTTGACCGTGACCAACTCGCAAGAATCCCACGTCACCAGCTCCTCGGTTCATGCCATGACGCCCCCCGCCAGCGACATCAGCAGCGTGACGGACGGTGCCGCGGCACATCTGGCACACGATGCCTCCGCCGACAAGAGCGACCATCTTTTGCAGCTGTCCACCATTGCCGCTGCCCAGGACAGAATATCAACCGCTGGCGCATCTAGGAAACGCATGGCGGATGGCGAGGTCAAGCCTGGTATGAGCCCTGCCAAGGCACGTGGCCATGGCCATGCCAGAAACCTCAGCACCGTCAGCATCACGTCCACCGGCAGCACTATTGGAGAGGTACGTTGGCATGCTCTTTGATTTTGTAGACGTTGTATTACATGAACTGACGTGGTTTCCTCGTAGCTCTCTGCCGAGCTCAAGACTCGTCTCTCCTATGCCATGGTCAAGGTAAACTTTGGCTGGCAGGGTCACTCTATTGAAGAGGTGGAATCAATGGCCGCCTCCCAGGCCGTCTCTCCTGCTTCGGGCTCCTCTACCATCAGACGACACAGTTCCTCGGCGAGTCCGCGTCTGGATATCACAGCTGCATCCACTCAGGTTCATCTTGCCCAGCAAGCTGGTATTCGCCGCAAGTCCGATTCTCCCAACTTGCTCTCTAACAAGCCCTCTCTTGCTCCTCCGGCCACCATTCAGCCTTCCATCTCTGCTGCACGCCCAAACCCGCGCCGCAATTCTAGCCCGCGATATACTCCCACTATGCTCTCGCATTCCCATTCGGCGTCTCCTCACACTCCCGGCCAGGCAATGCTAGTCGAGCCTCATCAATCTCTTTCTCAGCCCACGCGCATGGCCGACCCCATCCTATTCCCGTCCCATCAGAACGTCAGAGAGCAGGACGCCATGGAGGCATTGCTATTCATGAGCAGTCCCAACAACTCGGCCAACCTGAAGCATACATTCTCCCCCTCTGCGTCTCCTAATCCTCAGTCCAATGCTTTCAGAAACGTCGCTGCAAGACACGCATTGCCTAGCGGGCCTAGGAAGGGTCTGCCGGGTCATAGGCCACCAACCAATGCCCACCGGAGGCCTGGGTTAGACAAGTCTCCCGGAATGATGCACCCTCCTGGATCGCCCATGGACGTAGATACTCCACAGCACCCATACTACAGCCCGAATGGAGTTACACCGAAAAGACGACTCAAAGGGCCCAATAGCCATTTGCGAGGAGCTCTCTCGCTTCCCACCGGGCTTGGTGCCGGGCATAACAGTGCTAGGAGAGTCCTACGAGACGAAGATATTGAGAGAATGCTCGACCGAGCCAGTGCTGAAGCGGCGGACTCATCAGATGATGAAGAAATTCAAATTCCCCGCCTCCGAAACGATGTTGGCATGATGGACGTCCGGGGATGAGACCGCAAATTGGGTTCTCTACGTATTCTCCTCGCCATTTATTTCTCTCAAGTCCACGTTGTTCAGACACGTGATGACAGAGAAAAGGGAAGCCCCTGTTCTGAAGAAAGCGACTACAGGCCCCTGCATGATGGGATCGTGCTCGATTTGCCGACTCAGGCTAGCAGATCGATTAAGCTCTTCATCACATGGCTAAAGCCGCTACAACAACAGCAGCCGTGTGGCGAGTCTGCCAGTCAACCATGGCATCGCTGCTCAGATGTCCGCACGACCTCTGTCGACGTTCCGTTGTGGCCTTTATTGGCTCCGCTTCGTCGTCAGGCTGTGAACGGAGCTGGTAGAATGACTCCCTGGTCCATGTTGTGAGCAAAATAACATGGGAGTGCCGCATGGCTCAATGCTCTGCAATTCCCGGTGAATACGGCAAGCTCATTAGCCCGAGTGCCCTTGGCTCTCCATATTACCACATGTCTGAGCTTTGCACTACTAGCTGCGACATGCTGTATAGGCGTACTTGGTGGGATAACTACCAGTCAGCTGGTTTTGGTTATTGGTTTTTGGATACCGGTGGTCATCTTTCAATGGCATGCATCACTCGCCGTTAATTCTAGTGATGTATGTGATGTTTGATGGTGGGAAGAAATGGATTTATGTGAAATAAGCCGTCTCTAGGAGACGAGGCTACCTGTAGCCTGTCGGCAAGGACACCAATGCTATGAGATGAAGACAGGAAGAGGTGTGTTGAGAAGAGGCTCAATTGAAGTAGAGCGTTTAGGCGGGTATTTTCAGGGGCCTTTCCAATAATGACGGCCGCATGAAGGAGTTGAGGTTGTGGCCCAGCGAAGCTCAGCCTTTTGATCGTCGCCAATATATGATGAACCTGTGAAGAGAAGATGAAAGAATGTAGGGCCTGGATCAGCCCCCACGGCAGCATATTCCTAGCGGTGTTCTTGTGCACTTGTGAAAATCAGCCATCAGAAACACCACTGGGCTGTTTCTTCTCGTGTAGCCGTTAAGAGGCCGAATTAGCAATTATTCTACAGCTGCGGGCTGTTAAGCAACTGCCACTGATATACATGTACTCAGCCATGGGTGTTCTCATGAACTCGACATCGGAATTCCGGCCAAAGGATGCACCGAGGCTCGTGCTGTTTTGAGCGAGCAGCACACGTGCTTGGATAATTTATGTAGTCCCATCTTTTCAACATCACCTCGACATTGACTCCACCAAAAATACTCATTGTGCTGATTACTTGCAGACCTTGATGGTCAAGGCGAATCAAATCGTGCCTGCTTGGCCGCTTCCCTCCACAGACGGCACGAATAGGCCGAAATCTGGCGAATGACCATCTAGATTTGGGCATGGCTTCATGTATACCTGCACACACGGCCGCAATAGCCAGGAACTACACGCAGCAAGAAGCCCGATGACCGTTGAATTGAACCCTGCAAATTCCTTTCGTGTATCGGCGGTGCTCGCAGCCACGATATCAAGCCTCCATGCCGTATCCCGCCAAAAATAGAGAAAACGGCCTACTTTCACATCGACCCTGGCAAGTCCGGCAATGGCTTAGCCGGGCTGAGATTGTCGGCCTCGGAAGAGACTAGGCGGGCGCCAGTGATGGAGGTTATTGGCGATCGTGAAGCCATAGTTTCGCATCTTACGGCGCTTCTTCGACCTAGGGCCGCACTAAGACGCCAGCTTCTCGCAGACTACTGAAGGATGTTGAAACAACAAGTCCACTCGCGTTGCAGATAGCCTCGTCTCGCCTTCTCAACACGGCTCACGGATGTTTTGCAGACCGGCCGAGAAGAAGCGGCGAATGCGCGTGAGCAGCCCTTGGAGATTAAGACCCCACGTTGTCATCTATCACTTTGTTAATATCGCCGCAGGCGGGCATCAAGGCCTATGAACGTCCCGGGATGACACGCATGTGCCCATCACAAAATGTTGACAAGTCATCCTGATTAGCGGCTCTTCGTTTTTTTGGCTCGAATGCAATGCAGCCACTCGTCCAAAGCTGGGCCCGTGACTTTGACTTTCCGCATCTCCCAACCGATCCGAGACAGCGGTAATTATAAGCCCGTTGGTGCCCAGTTCCAGACCTTTGGTTCATAGTCCTCGTATGCAGTCCGGATGCCGCGAGGCAGTGGCTTGACTCGAGTCCAAGACGTGTTGAAATTGCGCCAACGCCCAATAGTGGATGGGACTGCATGCTTAGACAGACAACTGAGCCTTGTCCTAAGACATCTGACACTTGTATATGGCAATCTCTCTTGTCTCTCGTGCCCAGAGACATACTGTATGGCGTGTTATTAGCGTGGCTGAAGCTCTTAGCCTCCGATTATTGCCTTTTAGACACCAGCTATCTGACGCTTCTCGCCACCTATCACGACAACGGGGGGTGAGCTCTACAGGTTTTTTCCCTTGTTTACTAGCCACATGGGTGGGCTGTAGCTCTGGCAATCGGCTAATGAGGAGGATGAGGAAGATATCCACAGCAGGAGAAAGGCTGTCTGGCAATACACTACAAGAGGCGGCGACCGCAACCAGCCTGGCCTCTCTGTTGTTACGTAGCTGAACAGAAGGCCGCATATCATCATTGGTTGGGCGGGCTGTCGGTGACGTGAATCGAGGCCGCCAGCTTGTACATCATCTCTGATCTTCCTCTCTCTTATTTCTATTCATCATCTCCTCCGTTCTCGTCCAGCTTCCGCTTCCTCATTTCATCTTGCTCGCCTCCCAACGCCGCCTTGCAGACCTGTTTATACTTGCCCTCATCAGCATCAAACCGAGCGTTGGACCATACCTACCAGATACTAGACACCACATTCCGCCATCATGGAGCATAATCGACCAAACAGTCGGCAGAACCTCTCCGTACCACAAACTGTCACTTCATCGTCGCCGTCGTCACAGCTCCGCCATCGACCGTCCTTTCGAGATCGTTTCTGGAAGAGGACCAGCGCAAACTACGACGGAGAGGATGATGTCGTCCACGAGCCTCAGGCCAGCCCCATCAAAAAGAGTCCCTACGTCCCCATGAATGCAGCCTCTGGCTTTTCCAGAACCGCGGCCACGCCACGCGAGCAGTTCAAACGACGAAGCCGAACAGACGAGCGACCGTCAAGCAGAGAATCCGCCATCAACGTCCACGCCCGGTCGCCTCTCGGTGACCTAGCCGCGGGCCACTTGTATGTCCATGCTGAGTCCGAGCCCGATACCACCGACTTCGCCGCCTTTATCGCCGCCGCGCAGACCGAGGAGCGCGTCCGCCGTGCAGCGTCCCAGAGGCAGGGAGCACGCAGCCACTATCGGGACAGCGGCTACTATTCGTCGTCCAACGGCGGCCGCCACGACCACGAGCCGTATTCGCCGTCTCTGCCTTCGTCGGCCTCGGCAGCCGGGGCGGCGAGATTGAAGGCGCAGTCGTCCAGGACGTTTGGCCAGCGGCTTGCGGAGTACGTCAAGCCTCCGCGAGATGATTCTGTGCCGTCAGTTCGTCGGTGAAGATGAGACAAGAGATGATGTGTTTTTTTGAGCGAGGGTTTTTTTCTTTTTTTTTTAATAATGCACTTACTGGGATTATGGAGAGACACTGATTTAATATTGTGTGATTGATGAGTTTTGATACACTGGATGGTTGGGATGGACGATACTCCAAGGATGCTTTGTTACTTTGTCCATCTCTACCAACACACCTATACACGCGGTAATATTCGTTCACATACAGCACAAAAGGGCGTTTCGGATGCATTTGATGGAAAGTAAACGATTTAGAATAGGCACAGTCTCCTAATTGACTCTCCATTGCAAAATACCACCAAACCACTCGCTCCATCAGTCAGCATCAGTCACTGGCAATCAATCCACCATTTCGCCACTCACTTCATCAGTCATCAATCGCCAGCAACCAAATCTACCTACTATCTCGCCATCCATCCCCTGTCGATCCGGCGCGGCTCGCAAAATACAAGCTTAAAGCCAAAAGTGCCGGACCCCCCCAGGGCGACCTCCTTTTCCGGGACAGCACCTCCGCTTGACACGTCTTGCGGCCTGCCTGTCTGAGAAGTCGTGGCTCCAGAGACATTATCCGGGATGGCGCCAATTTGTCTTGCATGCTGTGGACAAGGCGCACCGGGCGGCTCCGAAACGTGATGGAGTCTGTGTCTGGGGCTTTTGTTTTGGCTTGGAATTGGGGCGAGACAATTGGGCTGGGATGAAAGACTCCTTTGTACAGCTACCTTGGTATTGAATAGGTACTTGCAAATTTGTGGTCAGATTGAGAACAAACTCCTTTTTTTCTTCTTCTTCCTCTTCTTCCTCTTTGTCTCCTCTCTTATTCATGTCAAACCCGCGTCTCATCTCGGCTGTCGCATCACCGGCGCTATTTATGGAAACCCAGTGGCAACCTGATGTGATTAATATTGACCAGTTCCATGCAATGTCGGGACCTGCCGATCTCTCTCCCCCTCTCTTCACAGTCTGTGCTTTTCCCCATCATCAATGAACTTTTTTATCTTATCACACATCACCAGGCGACCTTTTGCTAGCTCGGCGTAACCCAGCTTGGCAGCTCGGAATTGACTCCTCGTCTTAGCCAATGGCGACACGAGATGGAGTTATGCAGCGTCTCAATTCCTGACAACAAAAAGCGTTCTTTGTCTGGTACTACTGCTACTAAAACCAGGGTGACATTGACATGCCGCAGCTAGGGTGGCAGCCGAGGCTGGAGGCTTGATTGATTGTCCCGTGTGTGCATATCGGAGCACAAGGGCATTGCTCCTCTATTGGTCTGTTTACGCCATCGTGCTGTATCTGGCAATACTTTTGTTCTCAGCATCGATTACTCTAGTTGTCGGCCAAGAGATTTGCTAGCCAGGCTTTTTGTTTACTGCCGAAGTCGGGAGAACCAAAGTCTCCCATCGTCTTGGCGGACACGGTCCTTGATCGCGACCTGCCCTTGTGGATGTCTCACATAACGCGGGCACGGGAAGGGCTACCGCAAGCAATACTACTAGGTAGCGAGTACTACTCGTATTGCATTTCCAAGGTTGTTTGGTGCACAAGCTTCCAAGCTCGGCATCTCCCTGGAAAAGGCAAGAAGGAGGAGGGCGAAAAAAGGTTCTTAAATAGCTGAGCAAACGCCATCCATCCATCCCCTGGGGCCCTCTAGATGTCTCTCTTTCTCTCCCACCACATCTCTGCCTCATTGCCCCAGCCTCGCGTTTTCGACACAAGATGAAGTCGGCATTGCTCTGGGCGGTGCAGCTGTCGCTGCTGGCAGGCCTCGGTGCCTCTCGCAGAAACGTCGAGCAGGTCTTGAGCATCCCCACGGGCTGGACAAAGTTCCAGGATGTCGTCAACCCTGCGCGTCACATGCGGCTGTCGATTGCCTTGCGACAGCCCAACATTGATCAATTGGAGGCCAAGATGACGGAAAACGACAATCGGCTGTCGTTGGAGGACATTGAGCAGCTGCAGGCCCCCGATCAAAAAGACGTTGACGCCGTGCTACAGTGGCTGTCTCAGAACAACCTCACGGGCGTTGTCGACAACAACTTCATCCACGTCACGACGACCGTGGCCCGAGCCGAGCCCTTGCTGGGGATGAAGGTGAGCCGCTTCGCGTTCAAGGACAGGAAGCCGGTGCTGCGAACCACAAAGTACACGGTGCCCGAGTCTGTCGCCGGCTCCATCAGCTTCATCCACCCCCTGGCCAACTTCATGACTGCTCGCCACAAGCCAGAGCTTCTGTCTGCGCCGCCAAAGCCCGCGTCCAAGGCCGCCGCTGCCGACGCAGACAACACGGTGTATTGCCCTGGCAGCGTCACGCCCGCGTGCCTCGCCCAGCTCTACAACATTTCATCGTATACGCCCGCCAACAACAAGTCGCCCGTCATCTTTGGCGTGGCCGGATTCCTCGAGGAGAACGCCAACCTCCAGGATCTGCAGCAGTTCCTCAGCTCGACTGCGCCCAACGTCGCCCAGGCGGGAAAATCCATCACCGTTGAGCTGGTCAATGGCGGCGTCAACTCGCAAGACCTGGCCGAGTCTGGCCACGAAGCGGCGCTGGACGTGGACTACGCCGTGTCCGTGGGCTTCCCTACAAACGTCACATACTACGCCACGGGCGGACGAGGCGTCAAGCTGGACGACAACGGACAGCCCATCTCGGGCGAAGACGACGACAACGAGCCCTATCTGGAATTCTTCAGATACCTGCTGGCCAAGCCCGACCACCAGGTGCCTCACGTCCTGTCGTTGTCGTACTCTGACGACGAGTTGTCCGTGCCTCGAGAGTACGCTAAGCACGTCTGCAGCTTGTTTGGCCTGCTCACGGCCCGTGGAACGTCCATCATCTTCTCGTCTGGCGATGGCGGCGCTCGAGGCGGCCGCGACTCGTCGTGCCTCACCAACGACGGCACCAAGCGCCCCGTCGCAATGGCAACTTTCCCCCCTACCTGTCCGTGGGTGACTTCTGTCGGCGCCGTCACCAATGGCGCAGAGCCGCCATCCGGAGCCAGCTTCAGCACCGGCGGTTTCTCCCAGTACTTCGCCCGGCCGCATTGGCAGGACGGCTCCGTCAAGAACTACGTCCAGGCGCTCAACGGCCGACTGGACGGCCTGTACGACCCGTCTATGCGCGCCATCCCCGACGTCTCCGCGGTGGGCACTTCCTTCATGATCATTGCCGGCGGAATCCCGCGCTTCTTGCAGGGCACCAGCGCGAGCGCCCCAGTGTTCGCCTCGATGGTTGCGCTCATCAACGATGCTCGGTTGCGCGCCGGCAAGAGATCGCTGGGATGGCTGAACCAGCACCTGTACTCTAACAAGGTCAAGAATGTCTTGCAGGACATTACGGTAGGGAAGAGCCTTTCCTGCGTGTTCAACGACACGGAGGTGCCAGGAGGATGGCCGGCGGCACCAGGATGGGATGCCATTACTGGGCTAGGCGTGCCCAAGGAGTTTGACAAGTTTTTGAAGGTGCTGTATGATGTATGATGGGTTGTGAATCGGGCATAGAGGGAGTAATTTCACAAGTATTGGCGGTTTCGCTTTTTATCATGACAATGTCGATACTGTAGTTTCAGTTCATTTCCTACGAAACGTAGGATCAGTATGATTGATGCTATACAGTACCCCCCACCAGACACGTTGGACTTGTATACCATTCTATACAAACTACAACGTGTTTACATGAAGAAGAAGTAGAAACAGTCAACAGAATACTTCTAATTAACTATCGAGGTTCATCTAGAGTAAACATACCTACCGAGGCTACTCAACTGACGTGCCGCCATCCATCCATCCATCCCGCCAGCCCAGCCCATGCCTCAAACTGCTCTAGCGGGCTCAAAACCGCTACAGGGCATTAATGGATGCATCCAGCACCTGCCGATGCGCCAGTTCGTGCCCACAGCACTAAGGCCCGCCCGCCAGGCTTCGTGGTTGGCTTCTGGAGCCCTGAAAGCTCGTGGCCAGCGGACTCGGCCAGCGGCCCTCAGCGGGTCGGGGGGTCCGTCCCCCCTCAAGCCGTGCCGCTAAGCCCCCCTTGGCAATGGAACAACATCCGCGACTCTCGAACCTCTCACATCCAAATCACTTGCGCGTCAGATTTGATGCTTCTCACCGACAACGAAACCAGGGCCCCCCTCGGATTTGACCTCAGATTTCGCGCGTTTCGTTTGTCCCTCTTCAAGGACGTCAATTCCGGTGCTTGGTCTGCCAATTTCGATCCCAGCTTTTGTTTTTCCTGCATCGTCTTTCTCGTCTGTTTCCCCGGGGGAGTTCTGGCATCACACATCTACGGCTTCTTTCTGCATCTTTTGACGCCCTTCTGGTTCGCGCGCGCCAAAAACGACTTTTATCCTTCGGCCAATGCCGCTCGCCTGCTCGCCAGATCATCGATAACGCCCGGGAGCAGAAAGCTGCAAGATCAATACTGTTAGGATTCCGAATCACGCCTTTAGCGGGAACATTCTGGCCGGCGCAGCTGCAAGGGTCCTTTTCGCACTACCGCCTCCTCTCCGCATTCTCGCAACAATCATCACAATGCCGATTCAGGCTGTGCGCTGGATCAACTTGAAAGAGATTTAAGTTTCTGAGAGAGAATTGCCGTGAAACCTTTTCCTAGGCGCGGCGCCGGGCTCTGCTGCTCGGACTGCCTTGGAACGTTGGCGTCTGCTACCTTCTAACTTTATTTTCCTGCTTCTATTTGGCCCGTTGCCTTTTCATTGTTTCGTTTTCTCGACCAGTCGCCTCTCATCTCTTTCTCCAAATAGATTTCCCAATTTTCACAACTGGCGACTGGTTTTACTCGGTTTTTATTTTTATTTTTTTGTTCTTCAAGATGCCTACGCAGCACGTAGAACCCGAGTCTCATGGCCTGTTGCAGGAGGTTGCCAACTCGCTGCTCAAGGCGCGAAAGGTGGTGGTTGTCACCGGCGCCGGCATCAGCACCAACTCAGGCATTCCGGTTCGTCCTTGGACAAGGCACAGGTGCTTGAGATTGGGCGCACGCTGACTGCTGAAAATTTCAGGACTTTCGCTCCGAGAACGGGCTCTACTCACTCATCCAGGCTCAATTCGACGCTGCCAGCCAGCCTACGCGATCGACCGACCGATTCAAGACTGACGGCGATGGCCACGGAGACGGCGGAGAGGAGCCTCGCCCGACGAAACGTAGGAAGGTGTCGCGGGAGCCCTCTCCGGACTTGGACGAGGTCGATCGGCAGCTCAATGAGGACATCAAGGCGCGCGCCGAGGCTGAGATGCCGGCTGCGTCCAGTCGAGCCGCCGACACGCAGCAAGCCGTGGCCGCATCGGATCCAAACGCGTCGGCGAATGGATGCTTGAGCACGCCGCGTCCCAAGCCGACGACGACATCGCCTCTATCCTCCCCGCCGAGGGAAGAGTTTATGCTTCCCCTGCCATTGGCATCATCGTCATTGCGAGCCGAAGATCGTGAACGCATCGCGGGCGTCTCTCAGAACATAGTTTCGTCTCCTCTATCTTCACCACCACCAGTGCTCTTTGATCCATTCCACCCGTCCTCTCCTTCAGATGAAAACATGAGCCGCCGCAGCAGCACCACGCCGTCGGAAGTCGACGAGATGCGGGACCTGCCCAACGCCATGCCGGCCTCGCAGGCATCCAACCCCGGAAAGACGACCCTTCCCAACATGAAGGGCAAGGACCTCTTTGACGCCTCGATATGGTCGGATCCTACGAGAACTTCCGTCTTTTACCAGTTCGCAACGTCTCTACGGCAAAAGGTCCGCGAGGCCGAACCTACCAGCTCACACAAGTTCATCGGCCACCTCAGGGATCGGGGCAAGCTGGTGCGGTGCTACACGCAAAACATTGACCAGATTGAAGAAAAGGTTGGCCTGTCGACGTCTCTGCTGGCTGGGCCGGGCAGTCGAGGTCGGTTCTCGCGCAAGTCAACAGCAAACGCGGCACAGCTCAACAAGATGGTGGAAGAAGTATCATCCAGCGGTGAAGGCGGAAACGCTGGCGATGTTGGCGCGTCTGGCCAATCACCACCAAACGGGTCGAGTGAGCAAACGCCTGCAGACCAGCGGCAGACATCATCCCAGCCCAATGGTAAGACAGAAGAGGACGAAACTACTACTACTAGTAGCAGTAATACTACTACACCGCCAGATCAACAACCCAAGCCGGCCCCGAGAAAGGAGGCGCCGACGCCGCGGTCGGGTGTGGAGTGCGTCTTCTTGCATGGCTCTCTGCAGCTTCTACGATGCTTCCTCTGCGGGCAGGTTTGCTCTTGGGACGATGACGACCGCGAGGTGGAGACGCTCTCCGGCCAACAGCCTGAATGTCCTCACTGCGTTGGCGCGACGGAAGCGCGCCAGGAAAGGGGCAAGCGAGCCCTGGGCGTGGGCAAGCTGCGTCCCGACATTGTGCTGTACGGCGAGGAGCACCCAAACGCCCACCTCATCAGCCCCATCGTGACGCACGATCTCGCCCTGTACCCGGACATGCTCTTGATCCTGGGGACCAGCCTCCGGGTCCACGGCCTCAAGGTCATGGTCAGGGAGTTTGCCAAGACGGTGCACAGCAAGGGCGGCAAGGTTGTCTTTGTCAACTTCACCAAGCCACCAGAGAGCTCCTGGGGGGACATTATCGACTACTGGATCCAGTGGGACTGCGACGCTTGGGTGGCCGATCTCCAGGTGCGCATACCAAAGCTCTGGCAAGACCCGGAGCCGCCAAAGCCCAAGAAGAAGCGCGACTCGGGAGGAGGGGCCGCCGAAGAGAACCGGGAGGAGAAGAAGAAGCCTCCCGCGCAGAATCCTGTTGCCTTGCGGGACACCAAGGTGAATGGCGCCTACTGCACATTGAAAATCCTCAAAGAGCTACGAAGAATCACGGCCACTTTGCCTCCTCCTCCGCCGTTGTCTCCCACCATCCCCATCATCCTTTCTCTTCCGTCCTCTCTTTCAACTCCTCTGCCTCCGTCGTCGAAGCGCGTCCCGGCCGCCGTCGCCACGGAGGCCAACCCCAACCCCGACCCCCCGACTCCCGCTGAAGTGGCCCCCCGTGCCGCCGCCGCCGCCGCCGCTGCCATGGATTCTCCTACGCGAATCAGCACGCCACGAAGCAAGGCTAAGCGACCGCGCAAGTCGGCCCCGGGAGCTCTGGAAAGGCCCAAGAGAACGCCGTCGACGCTGAATCCCAATCACGGCCGCTCCAAGAAACCAGTGGAGGAGGTCAAAGAACAAGAGGTGCCCGAGACGCCCGAGACGCCTAGCCAGCCGCCGGTCAGCACGGTGGAAGAGTTCAGCTCCATCCTCCACTCTGTCAAGTCTAACCCTCGCATTCGCAAGAGAAAGATGATTGACGGAGAGGAGTTTGTATTCCCCACGATTGGAAAGAAGCGCGGCGCGGTGGATAGCCTGTACAAGGGCTCTGAGGATGACAAGAAGCAACTGCCCCCTCTACGTCCGGTGCCCGATCAAACGGCCGCAGTGGCATCGGTACCAGCCGAAGCCGAAGCCGAAGATGGCGTGGAGGAAGCTCTCGCTTCGATTTCGGCCAACGTACGAGCCGCAACGGCATTTACGCGTCCAGAAGCGTTTTACATCCAGGACCCGCTGGTGACGCTCCTGGAAAAGGCGCCGCAGTGGAAGGCGATGGAGGTGAATCACGGCGAGCTTCGACGCAACAAGCGCCGCATTTCCAAGAGGTTTCTTCCGGTCCAGGTGCAGATGGAGACCAAGGCGCAGGCCGAAGCTAATGCCGCGCTCGCGCTGGCCGGCCTCCGGACGAACAGTCACATGGTGCCACAGGTTGCTCACGCGGTGCCTGGCAACGGCTATACGGAGCTGGCCAACTGGGCGGCCACTTGGAGCTGCAAGAAGTAGGAATAAGAATGCAAGCGGCGTGGTTGTGACAACTCCTGATGGTCTTGAGAGTCATTTTTTCTTCTTCGACTTCTTTCTTTCTTTCTTTCTCGTTATTAATTCTCTTCATTTCCTAGGGATGGTGATTTTTTGATAGACACCGGGCAGCGGTATCATAGGAAGCCGGCATATATGACGAGCATTTACAGGTGTTAGCGGTTATCATGATGTTTAATAAGGGCCGGGCTAGGGATACAGGACTTTGTGCCTCTTTTCTTCTTCTTTTCCTTCTTTTCTGTTCATCAGGCACACAATCAGAGATTCATGAACCAAGGGGGGGTGAGGATTAGATGACTGGTTTAGCGCGGTGCATGCATTGCACCTCTATCATTTTCTCTTACGGATTATATAGACTTGACAAGAATCTATAATCTTTGTCTCAATGCAACGAGTTTCACATGTTTGGTCTTGAACGCTGAATTTCAGCCGGTTACTCACGGGCTTATGGGCCAAGAGTTTCCTCCCCCTCACTAAAGGGCGCCGTTGATGGGCTTTTTAGCTTTAGGCTTAACTACTAACAGGGCGGTAAACCGATCCACGGATCCCATCGGACGCGGACTCGGTGCCCGGATTCACCTAGCCGTGAGCCAAACAGTGCCTGGTGGTGTGAATTCGGTCATTGAGGGATGACATCTCCGGCCGTTTTTGGCGGCGGGGGTGGAAGGCCGAAGCCGCTCGACAGCGGGGCGGAGGATTTGTGAGGAGAGAGAAAAAGAGTCAGAAGTGAGAATTGACGTGGAGGTTTGTCATTTTCGTCATTTTCTTTTCTTCTTGGAATTATTAACGAGGTGATTGGGTGCATAGAGCCGGTTCTCGGAAGAGTCAAGTGAGTCTTTTTTGTTGAAAGGATCGAGAGGGATTTGAGATAAATACATGTACGAGGGCGCTGGCTGAACTTTTATGTCAAGACTGTTTTTGAGCTTGAGGATATTCACAGTCCAGGTCGAATATGGTGGATTTGACGATTCGGAAACGAGATGGGGAGGAGGCCAAGGTTGGCGAGGATGGGTTCAAGGTGTTTGGCCGCGAGATGAGAAAGGACTTCTTGTTTGCTCCCGACTGGACGAACCTCAACCACGGTGAGTAGTGACGACTTCAATCTCAACGCTTGATTCAACGGCATCACTTATACTGACTGAACCCTTCTCGCAAGGCTCGTACGGCAGCATCCCCAGAGCCATCCAGGACAAGCTGCGAAGCTACCAGGACGACATCGAAGCCCGTCCCGACCCCTTTGTCCGCTTCGCCCACGCAGGACTCAACGACGAGTCGCGCGAGGCCGTCGCGGGCATCGTCAACGCGCCCGTCGAGACGGTCGTCTTCGTCAACAATGCGACCGAGGGCGTCAACACCGTGTTCCGCAACCTCAAGTGGAATCCCGACGGGAAGGATGTCGCGCTGTGCTTTTCCACCGTGTACGACGCGTGCGGCAAGGTGATTGATTTCTTGTACGACTATCACGGCCAAGGGCGCCTGACGAGCCGCACGATTCCGATTGAGTATCCCATTGAGGACGACGAGATTCTGCGGCGCTTCCGCGACACCGTGAAGCAGGTCCAGGACGAGGGGAAGCGCGCCAAAGTGTGCATCTTTGATGTTGTTTCGTCGCGGCCGGGCGTCTTGTTCCCCTGGGAGCGAATGGTCAAGGCGTGTCGCGAGCTGGGCGTGCTGAGTCTCGTCGACGGCGCGCAGGGCATCGGCATGGTGCGCTTGAACCTGGGTGAGGCTGATCCCGACTTCTTCGTGTCCAACTGTCACAAGTGGCTCTACACGCCGCGTGGGTGTGCCGTCTTCTATGTTCCGGTGCGGAACCAGCATCTGTTGCCGACGACGCTGTCCACGAGCCACGGCTACACGTCGCAGAGCGGCGAACACAGCATCCGGCCTGGGCCGCCGTACAAGCCCAAGGACAAGAGCTTCTTCGTCAACAACTTTGAGTGGACGGGCACGAGGGACTACGCGCCTACTTTGTGCGTCAAGGACGCCGTTGCGTACCGCAAGGAGGTGCTGGGTGGTGAGGAGAGGATCCTCTCTTACCTCTGGGACCTGAACAAGAAGGGCAGCAAGTTGGTTGCCGAGAGACTGGGCACGCAAGTGCTGGAGAACAGCAAGGGCACGTTGACCAACTGCTCGATGGCGAATATTTCTCTTCCTCTGTGGCGAGGCGACAAGGATGAGGCCAAGGAGGGGGATGTCGTTGTGCCTGCTGAGGATGGAGACCGCATTGTGACGTGGATGATGAGCACGATGGCGTCTGATTACAAGACGATTGTGCCCATGTTTTGGATGGGGGCGAGGTTCTGGGTGAGGGTGAGTGCGCAGGTCTACTTGGATGTGGAGGATTATGAGTTTGGGGCGGAGACGCTGAAGAAGCTGGTGGAGAGGGTTGGCAAGGGGGAGTACAAGGCTTGATGCGGGTTGACGATTTGTGTGAAATAGATGTGATGGGTAGTTGTGCTTAAATTGAATGTTGGTTGGATGTTGTTGGTTGTTAGGGCTATGGATGAGATGTGGGAAGATTCGTTAGCGTTGGATGATGTGCTCCTTGAATATGTGGTATATGTTATTCTCTGCATATGATTGAGCTATACATGTTTCTCGGGGGCATTTGTAGTGAATATGACTAAAAGTGTCTTGGTTTGAATGTCTACCAACATGGACACTTGTCTATGGGTTCTTTACACACAATGATGCTCGTGATGATGGTTGCGCAACTACCCTACATTTACATGAAGAGCATCGGCGGCAGTGGAGAGTGTGCGTCTAGCTCACCAAATCATTTGATCGTAGGAATAAAATGTATATTCGACATGCATGAGATCATCAATGTTCATGTGGAATATGATGGCCGAGTGTGAATCGGTTGGACAAGCAATACGTGCATCCTGATGCCTCTGCGCAGCTTCACACGCAACATCACTTACACCACGGGTTTCATCATTACTTCCTCCACCGGCATCATCAATTCATCCGCCCATAAATCTAACCCGTGACACGCAATATAACAAGAACCTCAAAAGTGCCATGGCATTTTCAACCCAGATGCTAAAACCCCCACGTCGCATAATGAAAACTTACTCGCATCATCCGATCCCCAAAGCGGCAGCCCAACTCACAACGGCATGAAAGATCACCGGCCTCACGGGCCCTTCTTAGAAGGTTGTATCCGTCTTAAAACAACCATAAAAAAAAAGAGCCTCCCGTTTTTTCAAAATCACAGGGCTCAACCAAACACATGAAAGAGCGTGGAAATTGCGTCTTGATTGGAGGGACGCTGGGATTCCATTCATTGTTGTTATTCACTTGCCCAAGTGGGCGCTACGCTGCCCGTTTCAGAAAATGGGGGCGGGGGGCATCAGCCAAGCGCCGGGATTGTCTCTGTTTCAGCGCCTCCGGATGTGAAACAATCTCCCCAAGCGGGTTGGTTGGCTGTGGAATCTCGGAGCTTTTGAAACGGTCTGTTTGAAGGGGGGAAAAGAAGACTGAATAGTGATGGTGTCGCGTAGAATAATTCGATCTCTTGGCTGCGATTTCATCCGGCGTTTGCCTGGTAGAGCGGCAGGCTGTGATGCCCGAGGGCGACGTTTTCAATACGTGAAATGAAGAGCTCAATGCGAATCATCAGCAAACTCGTATCATTCAATTACAGTGCTGCTCACTTTCTTTACATGGGATTGGGCCCGAAATTGAGCATGAACCGCCGGAAATTTGCACCTTGTTCATCAAGCCACGACACGACATCTTCAGTCTTAGTTTAGTGCAGACGCAACCTTGATACATAACGCACTTTTGATGAACAATAGCACGAGTCGTACGAGGCCATCGTCGGCGTGGTTGTAATCGAGACACGTCTTCGGTTTGATCCCCCAGATTCAAAACAACCGCAAGCCAAGCCTCTTCCCGGATCTACGGCACAACACCATCGATTGATCCAAGCACGATGCCAAACTAGTACGGAGACAAAACCGACCAGGGGTTCTCCAATTCCTAGCCAGTTGCCATCGCCGCCCCACCCATTGTGAGGCGTCCTGTGTCTGAAGCTTGGCCCCCACAAACCGTGAATAAGAGGGCAATATACGGGATTATAGCCTCGTCAATGCGGTTGAAATGAACAGAGACGAGGGCCCCCCGAATCTACCGGGAACCGCCAATATGGGGGAATTCGCCGTGTTATTGGTAGGCAGGGGATTAGATGCTGGCAGACGCTGAGACTATCCACGTCTCCTGTCGTCTTCCCCCTGGTCCCTGGATCCGATCTCCCATCGCCAAGGAAGAGTGAATGTATATATATATATATATATCCGGCCTCTCTTTTCGTTTCTGTTTCTCTTCTCTTTCTTGGCCAACACCTCTGTGAGGGACCAAAAAAGCAAAGTTACTTTTTCTTCTTTTCTTTTCTTCTTTTCTTCAAGTTCTCTTCGTTAACCACCTGGTGTGGCTTTATTTCCTCTCTTTTTCCTTCTTCTTGTACATACAGCAAAAAGACAAATCAACTCTCTTTTCCTATTTCATCTATTTCTCTTTCTCAGCATATTTTTTTATCATTTTTACAGCCAGTCACAACTTTTCAATATGCACTCACGGCTTCTCCTAACTGCCCTGTTCCTGGGCTTCATTGCCCTGGTCTCGGCGTCCGCCATCCCCATCCAGAAGCGTTCCTTCAAGGTTGAGCGGAGGGCAAACCCCAACTTCACTGGAAACGATGGTCTCAAGGCTCTCGGCAAGGCGTACCGCAAGTTCGGCTGGGACATGCCCCAGAACTTGAAGGATGCTCTCGAAGTCCGCAAGGCTGCTGATACGGCTCGCCGGGCTGCTGCTGTTGCTGCTAGGGAGGCTGCTGCCCAGAAGAAGAGCCGTCGATCACTGTTGGACATTCTGGGCGAGCTTGGTGTCTTTGGCAACAGCGGTAACGCTGACACTAATGGCGACGACGCCAATGCCAATGCCAATGGCAACGGCAACGCTGGCAGTGGCAGCGGCAGACATCATCACCACGGCCAAGGCAACGGTCAAGGTCAGGGTCAGGGTCAAGCCGGCGGAAACCAGACTCAGTCGGATCCCGCAGCTCAGCAACCCGCCTCAGGCCAGACCGGAAGCGTCACAAACACCCCTGAAGGCAACGATGTCGAGTTCCTATCCCCCGTCAACATTGGTGGCCAGACTCTCAACCTCGACTTCGACACCGGCTCTTCCGATCTCTGGGTGTTCAACACTCAGATGGACCCCCAGCTCACCGCCGGCCACACCCTCTACGACCCTACCAAGAGCAAGACCTTCCAGGAGATCCAGGGTGCCCAGTTCCTCGTCCAGTACGGTGACGGCTCTGGCGCCGAGGGCACCGTCGGCACCGACGTTGTCAACGTTGGCGGCGCCGTCTTCAACGCCCAGGCTGTCGAGATCGCCACCGAGGTCACCCAGCAATTTGTCGACGACCAGCAGAACGACGGCCTCATGGGCCTTGCCTTTTCCACCCTCAACACCGTCCAGCCCCAGCAGCAAAAGACCTTCCTCGACAACGTCGCGCCGTCTCTCGCCGAGCCCGTCTTCACTGCCGATCTCAAGAAGGGCGCTCCCGGAACTTACACTTTCGGCGCCATTGATTCCACTGCTTTCCAGGGCGACCTGACCTTTGTCGACGTCGACAACTCTCAGGGCTTCTGGCAGTTCAGCAGCGAGTCCTTTGCCGTCGACGGTGGTGCTACCCAGCAGGCGACCGCTGGTGGTCAGGCCATTGCTGATACCGGCACCACTCTCCTCCTTGCCGACCCCATCATCGTCAACGGCTACTACTCCCAGGTTGAGGGTGCTCAGAACGACCAGCAGGCCGGTGGTTTCACCATCCCTTGCGATGCTCAGCTGCCCGATCTGGACCTTGACGTTGGTGGCAAGTATGTTGCCCGCATCAGCGGTTCCGACCTCAACTTCTCGCCCGTTTCGGGAAACAGTAAGTTCCCAATACCTCTCTCCATCTTTGCCCTATTTCTTTTTTTTTTCTTCACGAGATTTCGATGACTGACATGTGATTGTGTACAGCTTGCTTCGGCGGTCTTCAGGCCACTACCCAGGGCGGCCTGGGTGTCTACGGCGACATCTTCTTCAAGTCGCAGTTTGTGGCCTTTAACATTGGCAACAACACTTTGGGACTGGCCCCCCATGCTTAGGCGAAAATGGCCGAGATAGGCGAGATAAATAGAAGGAAAAAAAAGAGAGAGGGAGGGTTACTTGAATAAGCATAGAAAAGGAAATACGAAAAAGAACTTTGCGAAAAAAAAAATAGTCCGTCTCCCTTGTGATTTTCTCCGTGCTGATGCTCCGTGATTGGCGGCAAATGGAGCCAAAGAAGCTCCGCGGCCTGCGTTGACGATTGACGGCTTCAAAGTTTACTGGCCTGATCCATGACTATCTCCAGTTCCTCCGTCGCCTATTAGTAAACGTTGTGTTGTCTTTTTGCGGATGTCTCGGGGTTTTCATCTGTGAAGGAACCATGGTTTCTAGCAATTCTATCTTTTTGATTTTTGCCCCAAGCATCATGTTCGACTTCGACTCGACTGATGCGTTGTTTTTCATCTTGTTGCGCTGGGCCTATATTTCTGCCATGATACTAGGATTCGGACTTTTTTCGTCTTCAATTGTCCGTGTGCAACTCCACAAGCCGACGGGTAATTTCAAATCTAAATGGTGCCCTTACTATTTCGTGTCATATCCCGGCGCTATTTGCCTTGAATGCCCCCCCTGAAAAGGCAAGACACACACATATAAGCAACTCGATAGTCTTTGCTTAGAGGGCGCATACGACAAAACCAGTAAATGGATAGGTTGATGTGCTAAGCACATGGCAGGGTTTGACCAAGATTACACATTCAATTGCTTCCCCACATGCCAATGTCCTCGGTTTATAAGACACCATGTTTGCGCTATCTCCTGTTCATGTTAGCTCGTCGTATCGAGCTCTTCGACTCAAGAGTTGATTAGTATTTTCGCCATGCAAGAACAGGAACAGTCCAGACGCCCCGACACAACGCGCGACCAGAGACGCGATGCTCAGTTGATGCGTCGCCTTGGTTACACTCAGTCTGCCATCAGTGCCGAGCTGGGCCTGTCTCTGGGCCAGGTCCAATATGCCCTCTCGCATACGGAGACGCCCATCACTCGGCCCGGCAGGCCTAGCAAGCTGACGGAAGCGCAGATCCAGGAGCTCAAGACCTTCATGGCATCTAAAGACAATGAGAACATGCCCTACGGCAAGATTGCGCAGGCTCTCGGCTGGGACGTGGGCGAGTACTGCATCCGCCACACCCTGCGGAAGCTGGGCTATAAGAAACGCACTGCCGGCGGCCGTAGGAAAGTGGGAGCCGTCAAGGCGCAGCAGAAGGAGAAGGCATCCGACTTGTCTGCGGAATCTGCAGATGATGCATCAGCTGCGTCGGAAAGAAACTTGAACCCTGTCCGCGTCGACGGGGCTGACCTCGGCTCGATCCGAACAGGGCCGGACTCGTGATCCGAGATGCTGACGTGTGTGTCAAGCGCTTTTTTTTAATCTCGAGATCGATTACACGGTTCGAGCCGCTTCCAACAGTGAGGCGTCTTGGGACATGCGCCATCACGAAACTACTCGTGAGGCTGAACGTGTCACAGACGCCTTTCCCCTCGGCCCGTTTCCCTCTTTGACCCCGCGTTTTGCTCAGCTCTCATGTTAGTGGGTGAGGCGAAATCATGCTGGATCGAATCGGATTGGGAAGCATAACCCGGGGGGGTTTTGTTTGGGGGCCTGGGCTAGTCAATCGTTGACGTGGCCCAGTGCGTGATGCTGAATCCGTCTGTCTATTATATAGACTCGATTCTACATGCCTCCTCGCAGACATCCATCTATACGTGTATACGGGATAGTACATACCCATCGAAGTAACGAGTAAAACCCACCACTTGCAAACAACATCAAAGTCTCCCCAAATCAACAACAGCGATAATGGGCAACTCCAACTCGGCCCCCGACTCAACCGACGTCGACGGCGGCAAAAAGAGCCTCTATCGGCGCTACGAAGACAAGAAGCGCGGCGCCGGCCCGACCGACGAGGACATCCTCAAGTACACGGGCAAGACGCGCGACGAGCTCAACGCCTGGGCCGAGAACCAGCCCGGCGTTGGAAAGAATCAGGCTGCCGGCAAGCTCACCGTGGGAGCGTCATCTGGATTCGCCGGGGCTGCAGCGGCAGGGGGGCTTGGTGGCTGGGGAGCAGAGGGCACTAGGAAGATGAAGTTTCCGGCCAAGCAGGAGCCGGTCAAGACTGTTGATGATTCGGACGAGGAGTAGTGTGGATAAGAGATGATGAGTTTGGGGTTGTTGTGTGTTTGTTTTTGTCGTTTATTGATGTCCCTGTCACGTATACGAAGCGACATATTGATATCCTGGGGGGGTTGAGTTTAGGGAGAGGGAGCAGCAGGCGAAACCTTCATGTATTTATTTACGTTATGGTGCCGTCTGTCTGATATATCCGATTCAGAGCCTCTCTCATAGTTGTTTGGTTTATCATGCCGTCTCCTCTTATGCGACTGTTGTCCCGGTGTCAAAGTTGAGCTGGAAGTGTCCGCGTCAACATGTAAAACGTATGCCAAGTCTCTCATATTTAGAGACTCTTCCCATTGTCTAGGTCCTGTTTCGACGTGGTCGATACAATGTTGATCGGAGACTGGAAGAGAACTCCGAGGCCTGAATCTGAAGCCGTACAAAGAGGAAACATCCATTGCCGTGGCTCGAATGACTGTTGCTAGACCGAAGTGGCAAAAATACTCCTCAAGATTATATTGAACGCGTGGGCAGTCATATACTTGGGACACGTGGCTCGTTTAAAGATTAATTACTTGTACCTCTAAGAACGTGTCAACTCACTACGCACCCGATAATGTCGATGCATGCATTTACCGCACTCTGCAGTTTTCAACCGGTGTTAAAAGGCCAACGTGAACAATGAAATAGGCTGCTGTAGCTGCATCGCACCCGCAGTTGTAATGGCATTCAAGCAATGCTTACAACTCTCACAACTTTGTGTTAGTAACTACCAGATATGGCACTTGTTCAAATATCAGTGTAATGAAATGATATAGAGCATCAGCCTAGTAAAATACAAATACAGTATAACTCCAAATCTCATTAAATAGAGCTGCATGTACGTCCATCAATCAGGCATGTTTCTTTAGCCGTCGTCTGCACTCGCGTGTTGTCATGGCCAACCATCCTTGCACCAAACTCTTCGCCAAAATGAATTAGACTGCCTACACCTGCATGGCTTAAACCTAGCAGGGAAAACACTCCTTTGACGCTATATAGACGAAACAATCCTAAAGTTTCTCACAGACAAATTTATTTGTCGTTAGTGAAGCTTACGGCGTATTAGCCAATACGACATGCATAACCTAGACGAGCGTGCATCAAATATTGAAATTTCTTTGCATGTGCAATTGGGAAATGTAGAATATTTCATCTGTTTAATTACTTGCGCAACGCTATGTAAGTCGCAATCTAGTTGCTGATCTTGCTCTTGACAACCTCCTTAATCTCCTTCTCCGTCAACTGCTTCACTCCCAGCAACTCATTATCCAGAGTCGTAAACTGCGAACCATACCGAGGATCGTTAACGGCGCGAATAAGATAAGGAACAAACGTCTCATGTCCAAGCAGTCCCTTGGCCAGTCTCTCATCCGCAGCGTTCGTAACATCGTCAATCTTCACCACCTCAGGCTGCCAGTCGCGCTCAGGCGCAACCTCCTTCGCCAGCCTGAGAATCCCGTTCTGCGAAATCGCCAGGCTCTGGAACCGCACCGCGCGATTCTTAGTCTCCTCGGGGTTGTTCAAAATGCCAATGACCGCCTGGGCGACGGCGTCCAGCGTCGAGGTGCTGAAAACGGTGTCGCCGCCGTCGTACAGGACGGGCTTGGATCCCGCGCTCTTGAAGATGAAGTTGTGCTCCAGACCCCAGTCGAAGAACGGCCCGCTGTAGGCAAACGTATACGTGAGAGGCGTCGTCTTGGCCTTTTCCTCGAGATATCTTGCGACGCCAACCTTGGGAGCGAAGACGGGCAGCTTGGCGGTTAGCTCGTTGGCCAGGTCGCAGCCGTACTCGGACGGCAGGAAACGCTTGACGCCAGCAGCGGCGGCGGCGTCGACAAGCTTCTTCTGCTGTTCGCCGAGGCCCTCTGTGCCAACGGTAGACACGACGGCGTCCTGGCCGGTGAGAGCGGCGGTCAGAGAGTCGACGGACTCGAAGTCGACGTCGACGACCTTGACGTTGTCGGGGAAGGTTGACTTGGAGTTATTGCGGCGTAGGACGGTGATGTTGAAGTTGCCAGCGGCGAGAAGGGCCTTGAGGACGACGGAGCCAACAGCGCCACTGGCACCGGTGAGGGCGATGTTCTTGAGAGGAGTAACGGCCATTGCTTCGGTAGTTGTTTAGTAGATGTGTATTGTGTGTAAGTCGAAGTAGTAGTTGTATTTGATGCTCGAGTGCAGACTAGAGTTGAGGGCGACGTTGTGTTGTTTATATATTGTGTCTTCTGCTTCTGGAGTTTCTATTTCAAACCCCCAAGACAGGCACCTACACTATATACCTTATTCAAATACTCATCATGTCGGATCCCTCACCATGATTTCCAAGCACTCGCCAGTAGTAGTCCATAGTGTTCACCTCCCCTCGCGATTATGCAATCCTCAACACTATTGCACACACACCCCCTCGACTATCTCGCACGCATTAATACCACCATCCCTCCGCTGACTAACTAACCACCTGCAACAACAACCCTGCCCTCTCCTCTCCTCTCCTCTCCTCTCCTCTCCTCTCCCAGAACCGTACACCATCGAGTCAACCACCATATGCAAAAGCTCCCTCCATCTCCCACCCAACCCATTGCACGGTCATCGTGGTGTTGTGGACCGTTTCGGAATCCCGCTCCGAGCGTTAGCAGCGCCAACTAGAGCTGAAAGAAGCATAAGCCTCGAGATGACATATCCTAGCATCTCGGACTAGACTCGTTGCAGAGTGGGAGATGCCGACGTCCACACTCACCGAGGCGCCAAGTGGGATGCCGCCTTCGAGACGTGAAACTCGCCCTTTCTTGTAAGCCATCAATAATACGGAGATTTATCATCCCCTCTGCCCCGAGCACTCTCATCCCACTGTTCCCAATTTTTTCCCATTTTGCTTTTTTTTTTCTTATCAAAAAAATCCTTCATCGTTCTGAGTAATCCGGTGTTGTTCAACATTCGCCCTGGGTCATTGGTTTGTTGGTCCCCTTTTGCCGCATTTCCCTTGGGCCTAATCTTAGTTTCGCCTCTCCCGTTCCCTCATCCCACCCGAGGCTCCGATCCCGCCTCAACGCACATTGCATCTTCACCAGCCCGCAACGGTTGTGTACAACACCAACGCGCTGCTTTGGGCTGCATTGCTTGGTAATTCGTTCAAATCGCCGCGAGAGAACTCGTCGGGGCCCTCGCGCTCTCTTGTATTCCGCGTAATTCCGCTTTCCGGCCCTGCGGGCGTGCCATCTTTTGAACATCTCGGCCTCGGTGGGAGAAAAGGCTGCCAAGTGGGCTGAACAGGATATCGGCATCTCTCAAAGCAGAGATCATCGATCCAGGTCTTTGCCTAATACGGAGTGTGTCTTCCCACTGCATCGATCAATCAATTACAAGTCTGGCCAACCGATCCCCGGCAATTCCTTTCCATTCTTAGGTAACGGGGACGAGAAATAAGAGTCCACCTTCGGATGGGAAGTGGGAGACGACATCTCTAGCCTCGAGGAGATGGGGCCACCCACGGGAGAGCGACATCTGTGCCACTGCGGGAGAGGGTTTCTTAGAAAAGAACATCTCCGTCGGCATCAGGCTACCCATGGCAGTCCTTCCTTCACGTGCCATGTGTGTTCGCGATCGTTCAGCCGCAGGTGAGTAGAATAGGAGTCCTCTTACACCCTCCCCCTTTCTCTTCTGCCCCATGATTAGATGTTTCGTCTGGGTGCGGTGCTGCTGTAGATAAGAAGAAAGGGAAGCAAAGAAAAAAAGAAGAAGAAGACTACTTCCCCCAATGAGAAAATCAACAAGACGCATACTAAAAGTTGAACCCCCCCGTCGTCACAGTGATCTCCTCCGCCGCCATCTGACGCTACACGATGGCTCCGCCCCCTCGGATTCTAAACGAGTCCGGGCATGCGATGCATGCCATGCCAGCAAGATCCGATGCGATGGAGGCGTCCGGTGCTCCCTGTGCACCAAGCGAGGCATAGATTGTGCCTTCACCAGAGGGCCTGCCCCTAATGTTGCCGCCAATCCGCCTCAAGGTAGCGCCTCGTCCCTGCATTCGGGTCATGGATCCCGCTCTCCAGATCCTCCCGGATCGGCCCACACAGAGGCTCCAGCCTCTACCGGCGGCTCTCAGCCCGATATCAGTCAAGCTGTACCCATGTCCTATACCATGAATGGCACAGCACCGGTGATCCAGGGGACACAGCAACAAGACGCGCCTTTCATTGCCATCGAAGGACTGCAGCTAGTACTCGAAGCTGTTTCCAGGCCAAGGTCATCGGGATCTTCGTCAAGGATTCAGCGGCCACTCACCCCGGAAGTGAAGAGCTGGTCCGCGTCGTGTATCAAGTCGTACATGGGCCGCTTCCATGACCGGTGGCCGGTACTGCATGCTCCCACTTTTGAGCACGAGGTGGATTCCGTTACACTACGAAGCAGTGCTATCATGATTGGCTTTTGGCTGCAGAATGAGACTGGAGATGATAGTCTTGTATTCGATATTCACAACATTCTCGTCAAACGCCTGCTCGACGAGTTGGTAAGTAGTTGCACTCTCGGCTAGACGATGGAAATACTTACACATCTTCGCCACAGACAGAATCCACCGCAGATCCAAACGCCGTCTGGCCTCTCCGGTCACTCCAATCATCCCTGTTGAACATCATTTTCGCATTCGAAAGTGGCGTACGTCTTGCTCAGACAGCTAAACCCCCATGTACCCTCCGCGAGACGCACAAACACGACAATGCTGACCCATCTTCGCAGCGCGAGAGAAACATGAAAAAGGCCCGTCTTCTCTTCAGCCTCCTCATCACTGTATTTCGACAACTCAGAATCTTCACCACCGATGCCATCGATCACCAAATAAGGATCCACTTCAGCGGCGATTTCCCTCCCTGGGTGTTTTCCATGAAGGAGAAATGGAAAAGGTGAATGGAGCCGGCCGAGTCGTGCAGGAGCTTGTCGTACTAACTGTTGTGCGTGTCCTTCATAGACTCGTCACAAACATGTTCAAGCTCGATACATATATATCTCTACTCACCCAGCAACCCCCGTCCCTGCAGCGCGAAGAATTGAGTCTCAGCCTTACATCCACGTTCGGCCAATGGAACGCCTACGGCCTCGACGTCTTCTTCAGGAGGTGGCCCTCGGAACCCATGGAACGCGCCCAGTATAGGATATGCGACCTCGCGCTGGGATCTCAGCAGCCAATCTCGCCCGTCATCCTCGTCGAGGACCTGCAGATTCGCATGATGGGCGTGACCAACTATGTCTGGATCCTCAACAAGATGCGAGGAAGTCCAAACCCAAACCTGTGCGTATCCAGCGAACAACGAGAACTGATCTCGGCCCGCCTCAAGCGCTGCAAGCTGCAGCTCGACGGCATGACTTCCATATGGAAAGAACCGGAACAGCACAAAATGCACATTGACTTCCTTCTGAGGGCCTACTCGGCCAGGGAGGAGCCCTTCCACGAGGACTGGCAGAAACCCGCTCGGGACCGCTTCTTCTCCTTCGTCTTCAGCGCCACCATGCTGTACCATCTCCTCAACATGCACATCTACGCCGACGTCCACAGCTACATGCAGAGCCTCCCCGTCGTCTCTTCCCAAGGCGTGACCCCGGCCAACCTCTCCAACGCACATCCCATCAACAACGCCGAGATCCACGACTGGGCCACATCCCAGGACGCCCGGATCGCCGTCTCGCACGCCCTCTTTGCGTATCGCGTCTACGGCTCCACCACGTCTCCCTCTGACCTGAAAGCAGAGGTGCTCGATCCCATCGCACACATGACCATCGCGGCGGGGGCTGCCATCCTGTGGACATGGATCCAGAACAACGCGTCTGCATGTACGTGCATGAATCTGCCCATCGCCGCCGAGCTGGACTTTGGATTTGTGCCGTTGGGCGCTGGCAAGAGTCCCGCGGTGGACCATTGGATACGACACGGAGGCACCATCTGGCTGCACGGAGTCCATCTGTGCAAGTGCAACGTGGACGTTTGGCTCTCGCCCTTTGCGGCGATTCTATCCCACGGGGCGAAGAAGTGGGAGATAGGAAATGTGTTTGCACAGAAGCTGTGGTCACAACTTGGACTTCAACGGTCTGGTTGAATCAATTAGTAGGAGTACTGTGAGGACTATGGCGAGGGACATGATGTACCTTGACCAATCTCTGTATATAATGGATATGGAAACAAAAGAGCTAGAGTCTGTATGCTCTTAAATACTGTACATATCAACAAAAGTGAAATCACTTACACAACAAATATCTTCGACGTGCTATTTCCGTGCCGCCAGTATATGACATCCTGGTCATTCGAGATTGATGACTGATGCGCGGGCTTTATGTGGTCAACAACACTTGTACGATCTGGGCACAGACAAATGCATAAGCTGCATAGGTAGTCAGAATGCGTACGAGTAAATACGAAGCGTACCTGTATATCAACAGTATATGAGAACACATGAGTACTGTGTCCTCTGGCTGCATTGGTATGCGTGCCAAGGTACAGCAGTGCATAGTGGCGATGCTCGGAAATGATGCCTAGTAGAGATGATGGCCGGAGATGCGTGGCACACCTAACCCTTGGAGTCTGAACTACGTCGAGCTGACAACTGAAACTGCCTTCTTTTGTTCGCCGTTATCGACAAGGAATATCCAACACGCCATTTTCAAATGCCCGCGCAATGCTAAACTAGACATGTAGCTACAAAACATCCTTGACCTCTGTGAATATTTACTGGACACGTGGGAAATATCTGCAACTTTCTCCGCCTCCAAAATGCCCAAGCTGCACCTAACCTGTAGCGTTAATAGGCTAAATGACGGGTGCTTCACTCCCGCGGAGAATTGTGGCCGCCTGGCGGAAGAAGGAATCCAGCCTGAGCCTGGCAGGTCGGATCAAGAGTCTCCCGGGCTTGTGGGAGGTTTCCCCGAGGCGCTTTAGAGATTGGTGGAACTCTTGCAGGAGCTGGTACGCAGCCGCAATGTGTGTCTGATCAGATGCGAGCAGGAAAAGGTAGATGAGAAAGTTTCCACACAAGATGAATTGAGACCGAGCATCTGTTTTTGTCCGTTAGCGCAGTTACGACGTGTTTTCCCACCCTCTCGAGGCTGTAATGCCTCCGAAATGGTCAACAAACACTTACGGCGACACCAAAAACCACGCAAATCTTCCTCAGTAATGGAGTTGAAAAAGTCCACAAAGCCTCGAAACTCGGTCAGAGCGGAGACGAACCACTTGCGAAGATTTGATTCGGGATTGGCTTTGGCCACTCTGGTGGCAGGATACATGAGGCCTCGGTATAAGAGGGCCTGGGTGGCGTAGTATGTGAGATGCAGGGGGGCTAGGTGAGTAGGTTAGCGCCTACTTCAACAAAGCATCCTACTCCATCGCTGTAGTGAAACTTACAGTTGCTGATTGTGTCTTGGCCTCTTTCGGGACCAAGAGCGAGGCATTGCGGCAGCAGGCTGTGCCAATCATTGAACTTCTCTCTCAGCATGACAAGTTGCATTGTTCTATCGGTGAGGGTTGATGGATTGGGTCGAACTTGACTGCATGAATCGTTTCGCGTGAGCAATGGCCGACAAGATTTGACCGGAACCTGTGCAGAGGAGATTTTAACTTACAAGGCACAATCCAACACGTCCCTCAGGACAATGGTCAGATTAATAAACTGCAAAAATCGGGCTCCCACTGAAGCTTGGAAGACGGCGTCCTCGGGTTCAACCAAGTACCGCAAGTCTTCAGGGACAGTCTCATCGGCTCGAATATCATCCATGTCAGGTGGGAGAGTACTGAACGTGGTTGGGCTTATGTGTGGAGGATTGCCGTGGCAGATTGCAGACCAACAGTCGGCAGCGTATACCGCCCACCAGAGCTTCTTCCTCACCCTCTTCTCCCAATCCTCAATGCTCCATCGAGTAGGGTCTTGATGAAGGCCTATTGTTTGGGCACACGCAGTGGTTTGTGCCGTCATGGTCCACATGCTGGGCGTCTCAACACTGTCGACGTCGGGAGGCGTGATGTGGTGAAGCAAAAGGCCTGCTTGCAGGCTGAAGAGAGTAGGGTTTTCGTGCTCACGCCTGAGCGCCTCGTGAGCGTGATCTATGCATTGATGTTGTTGGAAAGGACAGGCCTCTTTGATGGTAGGGTCTCGGTCCCAGAAGACGCATGCCAGGCCGTATATTGCACCACGCAATGACGCAGGTATCTTCATCCGGTTGCTTTTATACTGACCGAGGAAGCGGCCCTTGGTGACGACAGGGTATACGGGATGGACGTGCTTGAAGTATAAGCGCACTAGACGCTCACCATAGGGCCACACCAGCCTCTCGGTCCCGTCCGATGCACTTTGCTTTGCTTCATTGGTGAAGTCGGGGTTTTCATTCTCCAAGAGCAAAAAGTGAACGGGGCGATCGTCTGCTGAAGGACCCCCTGGGTAGACCTGGATGATATTGGCATCAATCTCATCGTTCTCGCTTATAATGAGACACCTAAAGGCATCCAAGAGGTAGGTATCTTGCTCAGCCGAAGGTCCCATGGAGTGAGCGGTCCTGTTGAAGTTGTCCTCGAGAGTGTGGAGAGGGCCGTTTGATAGTATAGGGACCGGAGGAGAGACACCATATGAGGGCTGCTCCAAGCCATCCGAAGACTGGGAAATGAGGCCTTGATGTACTACGGCGGCGGAACCAGATGACTGCTGCTCCAGACTCAGATCTCCAGCGGCGCTCAAGCCTGCAGACGACTGGATGGTGTCTGCTGGGCTGGAATGAGAGACGCTACGGCGTGCTAGACTCGGCGAAGAGTCCATGGCTGGAGGTGTGACGAGCTCGGCGTCGGAGGCTCCATTCTCAGTGGTACTGTCGGCGGCGCTCTCATGTTGAGATGATATCTCATCAGGAGTAGGCGAAGACTTGCACGCCAGTCCCCTGCTCTTGCAGAAGAGACCTGCGACGACGGTTTTAGCATTCGGAGACTCCGTGAGTTAAGGGGATTGGGTATATCTGCAGCGGGCTGGGACGAAACGAAGCTGTGGAGGGCGGGATGCAGCAGCATCATGCATGTAGCATCGGCCAACGGGCAAAAGGGGACGCTCCCACTTGGGAGGGCAGCACACGGGCTCGACGAGCCACTCAGGCAGCTCCGTAGCTGCAGACGAGCAGAAGGCGGACACGTGCGCGTCATGGTGAAGAAATACATATGCAGCGTGGCATCGTGCGAGGTGTGAGGTGTGAAGTGTGGAATGTGAGGCGTGTCCCGTCGTCGACATGTACATGCACATCGCATCCATCGCATACCATGCCATGACGCGCAGCGGACACGCGCGACATACTTGGTCGACGCGCGGTGAGGCTCAAGCGGCTCGGCTCGAGCTCCAGCAGAGGAGGCACCCCAACCCCAGATGCAAGGGGCCAGGCCAGGCAGCGCGATGGTTCGGTCAGGGAGCTTAGGCCGGTTGAGACTTACAAGGAGGCTCCGAAGGGATCACACATGCCGTCTTTCGCCTCCGGCAGGCGTCGCAGGGCCGGTTCTTGCGGCTCCGCGGCTGTCGAGCCCGGCCGAACTGGCTCTGGATGGTGAACTTGCGGGGACGGCCCTGGGCCGAGTCGGCGCCGCTGAGCATTGGGATGCTGGAGCTGGATGATCCTGGGGGAGGGTTCGGATTCACGCTCGATCGAGGCCAATCCGGTCTGACGAAGGCGCCTCTCGCGCTGGTCCGTGTCTAGGCGGGCTGGCTTGCTTGCTGGCTGGTTGTTTTTGGTTTGCCGCGGCGTGGGTGGTGGAGTTTGTGCGATCCAGAGGAGAGACAGGTCGAGTTGCTCGGCGAACGCGGCGGCGAAGCTCCTTGCTGTCGATTCATGGCGGTTGGCCCCAAGTTGGCCGACAGGCGGGGAACACGTTGGCAGTTTAATGGCTCTAGCGTCGAGTAACGTGACCACTTCGCCTATTGGCCTGCTGAAGCTGGTCCTCTATGCCCCCCCAAGAGCCGGAACTGCTAGGGTGCACGGGGACTACCATTAGTGGCCGTTTAGTGGTTGACGAGACCTATAACGAGCTGGACTAGCGCTCAAGCTCTAGGGCATGCTTTAATTTGCACCTGGCGATTCAAGGTTTCAAACGTTTCGAAATTCCAAGGCTTACTCCGTTCTCCGTCGGATCGCTGCAGTCATGGGAATCCTCACCCCAAACAGCCGGACCCGAGGCAAAGATGGAGTTGGATTGGTTGACTGATGGTTTAGCGATCAGGATGGGTGTGTAAGACATCGACAGCAGGCCACCCCTCGTCCAATCCGGTGTCGTTCCGTGTCTTGTCGTCGGCCAATTTCCAAGACACGGCGAGGCACGGCGGAGGCACGGCGAGACATGGGACACGCATCGCTTCACGGAGGATCCATGCTGTTGATCTCATTAAACCCGCATTCATGGCATTACTGCAAGTCAACTAGGGTAGCAACTAGCTTCGGACAACTTAAAGCTCGATGCTGCAGGCAAGATCAACTGCCCGGGATAGGCAAGGTGCGAGATGGATGGTGATGGCATAACCCCGTCTATTAAGTGGCATAAGCAGTCTAAATCAGATAATATAATCACGGCTCTCATATGTGACTTTTCGCTCTCAAAACCCCTCCCATCAAACGCTTTGGCGAAATGACGGTGTCGATCCAACAAGACTCATCTCCAGCATCTCATCTCTTACAGTATGCCGGACAGCTTGGCCGATATCACACCGCCACGACAAGCTGCCCCCAGCAAATGAGCAAAGGAAAACAACACGAGACGGGGAATTCAAAACGCCGCCGCTGGCTCAAACTTTGGGCTCACGTCTACATGCATCACGCCGGAGCCATCGTCGTCCGACAGCACATGGCTCGCCTGGGCCAGATCCACCTCCCAGCGGTCTGTGTAGTACTGCTGGACTTCCCTCGCCGTCGGTGCCGTCCTGACAAAGTCATCGACCGCCTTGGCAGGGAAGATCCAGTGAAGGACCGAGTAGACGACGGCGCTGGACACGAAGCCGTACAGGTAGTTGATGTAGTAGAGCTCCGTCATGCCCTCGGGCAGCGACACGGATAGATTCACGGCCGCGATAAAGCCAGGCAGGGTTGGAGCAACTCCCACCGCCCACTGGAACCGACAAAGTCAGCACGTTGAACTCTACTAAACATTCTCCTCTCACAACTACTTGACACCAAGAAACTCCATGTTGACTTACCGCAATGGGGGCGCGGAAATTGACGCCGTACTTGTACCAGTAGATGCTGCCGCCGTGGCCGTGGTACAAGTCGTCCACCTTGACCTTTCGCTTATTCACCACAACATAGTTGGCAAACATCATGCCCGTCATGGGCGCGAGGAAGACGCCGTAGCTGGACAGCACCGACAGGAACGTCGTGGCCGTGTTGACCAGCTGCCAGGGGTTGACTACCGGGCTGAGGAGAACCGTGATGTAGGCACCCCTGCGAATGTTGATGTACCGGGGGAACACGGACGACAGATCGATGCCGCCAGCCAGGGCATTTCCGGGGACATTGCTGCCAATTTGGGAGATGCACAGGGCAACGCCGGCGAAGAATAGCGCGGCGCGCGTGCCGGGGCTGTTGTCCTTCTCCAATAGGCGAACAAAGATGGTTGGCGGGTTCCAGACGGCCTCGCCGTCGAATCGCTTCTGCGTGGCCGCGACGACGAGGATGCCGATGACGGAGGTGAAGATGCTGTAGAGGCCGTATGGGAGAAGCTGGCCCCAGACGGCGTCCATCGGCTTCCTCGACAGACGCGCAAAGTCGTTCTGGTTCAAGATGCCGGCAGCAATGGAGCCAATCGTCGACATGATGCCATACACCATCAGCCAGGCGACACTCCCTGGCCCGCCCGTGTTGGGAAGGGTGGTTCCCGAGTCCAGGGTGTCGCCAAAGCCCGCACTGCCCATGGTCGCCAGGGCCCAGATCAGGAGGACGACGAAGAAGATCATGGTCACGACGCAAGCGAAATAGAAGAACTTCTGCAGACGATGCGGCTTGATCCACACAAACGGGAGACTGATGACGAAGAAGATGATGTAAGACACAAACTGGGCCGTCGTCATGCCCGTCGACTCAGGCATGTGGTTGGGGATGCGGGACTCGTATTTGGGATCCCACGAGAGCAGGATGAGCTCAAAGCACTGGCCGCCAACCCACGACTGGAATCCGTACCTGTGGAAACACTATTATCAGCAACGACTGTTGGGTGAAACCATCATTCAGAATCTTCATTCGACGAACCAAACTGCACAAGCCAATGATTAGCACAAAGACACCGCATGTTATACGAAAAGATGAGGGTCATACCAAGACACAAGAATATCCGGTTCCAAATGGCAAACTGGGATCCCCACATGCCCCAGACCGCACGACTGTAGACGGAGAAGCCAACTGGGAAAGGTGATTTTCAGCATGGTTTTGCTCTAGGGTTGTCACCAGGAACGCAAACTCACCATGGTAATAGGCACCCGCAAGCGAGCTGATGACAATGGCGGTGGTGGCAAGAATGTTTCCAACAACAATAGCTGCGACAACCTGTCAGCCAATCGACGCAACTGCATCTGTCATATCGGGATAGTGATGGTACCAATAATGGCCTGCCACCAGTTCAGGCCCAACGGGATGAGCGCACTCCCTGTCAGGAAGGTTGCAATGTTACAATTGATCAGCAACCCTGGAAACCAACGAAAGAGTCATAGCGTCTCGTCAGTAACAGCTCTCATTGTTTCGCCCAACCGGGCGCGCGACTCACAGTAATTGTGAAATGTCCAGAAGCCCCATGTTCGCCTGGCGGATTCCACAGGTCGAATATCCTCGTTCTGTGACACAGGCGGAACAAGTCTCTGGTTAGCCAGTTGCATCGCTCATCACACCGCTGGGATCAAGAGAGCGTTGGACGGAGACAATGATTGCAGCCTTGGCACAAATGACTTACAATCCATTGTGAGACATAAGGGAGCTTTGCGCGCTCAACGAGCTGAGCCAACCCCATTGTCGCGTTCAGGTGGACGCGTGCCAGACAAACGCTACGGCGTACCTCCGACTCGAAGACAGCACAGATTAGACGCTCGGACAGGGGCCCGTTGTCACAACTCACAACTGGAGTACGCGACGCTGTGCAAGTAGGTAATACCCAACAGCAACAATCTGTTGGACCTCGAGCAGAGTCTTCAACAGACAAGACAGCCAAGCGAAACAAACCCCTTGTGCCAGGTGCTGAACCGTGACACGAGTGGGGCGAGACACCGGGAAAAGGGATCGCAAGCGAGGCCTCACTTTTGCAAGATCTGCCCGGCAGCGGAAGCGGCTCGACCGGGAAGAGCCGTCCAAGCTTCTCAAACCTCGAACTTGCCTGGCTAGCGATTGACTGGTGCCGGCCGCGAGAAACAAAACAGCCCTTGTGGAGGTTGAAATGGAGAAAAGGGGACTTGGAGCGGTCCAGCAAGTTTTTAGCTTTTCGACCTCGAGTCGAGTCAGCCCAAGCCGGGGTCGAGTGTTGTTGGTCCAGGGACGGTAAGCCAAACTCGCTTTGGGAAAACTGCTCCAGCCAACGTACATGAACGGAGCAGCAATAGCGCCGCCTTGCTAGCTCACAGCAGAGGCAGAATGCCAATCGCCCACCCTTGACCAAGTTGGTTGCTAGTCTCTTGTGTTATCGAAAAGCAATTCAATTGCTTTCCGTCCTTGGTCATCGCGGGCTCACTGCTACGGGCGTCGCAAACAATGGAAGACGGTCTCCCAGATTCAAGATCGGGGCCGGCCGACAACTCTCCCCGCAGTTTGGCCTGATGAGCTGCCCTGGTCGAGCCATTTATGCGCAACATTTCGTTGACAGCCCATTGATCCGGGGATCGTTCCGCAAAAGACATTCGAGATGGTGAATTTCTGGTGTTTCAAAGGGGTGTGAGATCAATAAATGCAATGCAGCTGGGCGTGCATGTGGTTGCATTGCTTATTTCGGCTCAACTTGACACCCCCCTCCCTTCGCCCAATTCGCCTCGGATGAGTTTTGCCTGGTAGGGCGCTGCTTCGTTTGGAAGGCCTCTTCTGGGTTCGATCCTGTGTTCTATTTCTTCTGTGCAGCTTCTGCTCGTCTCAGACAGCATCTCTCTCAGTCCGCTGGCTTGTTGTTTCTGACAACACAGTGATCGGCGAACCCTCTAGCGGCGCCATCGGCCAACTTATTTGGCCGACATGAGTTTTCCCCGATGCTACACTCTGGCCCTCTGCCGTAGGTGGTGTGACGCTCAAAGGGCGCACGGTGGCCATGATTAAATGGCCATGTGTCGTGAGGTGAGACGGCAACATGTCCACATACCCGTCCGGCGGTTGCAGGGCCAGCGGCAGCCGGAATGTTTTAGCCTTGCCCTGAGCTGGGGGCCAGATTCAGAGTTGGCCGTGTTTCGAATCATTGTGAGGTGCAATCAATCATATGCTCCTGTTGTTGCTCTCTCGTAACGGCCATCTTCGTCCCCCACAAGCCGATCATCTCCACCACATAGGCGACGAGTTCTACTGGGTTTGTCCGCCGGCGACTCCATCTCTAGACGTTGAGCGAAACTTCGCCGTTGCGCTTCTTGCTCCATTCTGAACTTGTCATCTCGAAGAAGAAAAAAAAGAGGTCGTAACCGCACTAACTTGCAACCGGCGCCCCCAAATTGCTTCCAGCATGAGCCCCTCACGCCGTCTTGTTCACTTCTGGCCTTTAGCTTGCAGAGAACCTTCGGATTTATTTTCCCCTTCCCCTTGTTGAAAGTGTCTTTTTGGGTATCCGGATTTCTACGGGGAAATAGAGAAAAAAATTCAAATCTTTGTCCTCCTTCCCCCCTTTCGCTCTCTGGTTTCTTCACTCTCTTTGCAATTTGATTTTCCTTTGGGCGTCATGTCTCTATATCGCATCGGTGTCGATGTTGGCGGAACCAACACCGACGCCGCTATTCTGGATATCAAGGCCCTTGACGAACCTGGACGCGGCGTCCTGGCATCGTACAAGGCCACGACGACTCCTGACATCACAAGCGGCATAGAAGCCGCCATCAGAGAGGTGCTTACACGCTCAAAGGCTGAGAAGAGCCGCATCCTCAGCGTCACAATCGGAACGACACATTTTATCAACTCTCTCATCGAGGCAGATGCGAGGAGGTTGGACCGAGTCGCCGTTTTCCGGTTGTGCGGCCCCTTCACAAAGCAGATCCCCCCCTTTTCGGATTTCCCACTCGGTCTACGCGGGATTCTCGATGGAGGTGTCCACTACTTGGATGGAGGGCTGGAGATGGATGGACGAGAGATTGCCCCTTTGAATCCAGAGCAAATCCGTGAGGCCGTAAAATCAGTCGTTGCCGCTGGCATCGGTGCCGTTGCTCTTGTTGGCATTTTCTCACCGCTTGATCACCATGGCATCCACGAAGAGCGGTGCAGGCGCATAATTCTCGATGCTGCCCCTGAGCTACGCGTAGTTTGCTCCCACGACATCGGACCTACCGGCCTTCTCGAAAGAGAAAACGCAACAATCCTCAACGCCGCCATTCTAAGGACGGGCGAGAAGGTTAAGCATGGCTTTAAGCGTGCCATGGCCAGCTTGCGGCTGACGTGCCCCCTGTTCCTCTCCCAAAACGACGGCACTCTGATCGACGTCGAAACGGCCGCCGAGTATCCCATCAAGACGTTTGCTAGCGGCCCCACGAACAGCATGACTGGCGCTGCGTTTCTCGCCGGTCTCGATAGCAAGTCTGCACCAGCCTCGAACGACACTCCCAACGCCGCAGTCGAGCCTCAGGTCCTCGTGGTGGATATTGGTGGCACTACAACCGACGTGTGCGCCCTCCTGCCCTCCGGCTTTCCACGGCAAGCCCCCGGGTTCGTCGAAATCGGGGCTGTCCGGACGGCCTTTTCCATGCCAGAGGTTGTGTCTATCGGGTTGGGAGGCGGGAGCAAGGTCGAGGTTGAAGAAAACGGCACGGTCCGCGTTGGTCCCGGCTCTGTTGGACACTTCCTCAAGAAGCAAGCCAAAGTCTTTGGCGGTTCCACACTGACGGCGACAGATGTCGTGGTTGGTCTCGGCAAGGCGGATCTTGGAGATGCATCTCTCATCAAGGATGTTCCGGAGCAAACCATCAATCTTGCCCGTATGGAGATCAAGAGGAAGCTAGAAAGAGTAATTGACCAGATGAAGGTGTCATCCGCGCCGGTCCATGTACTACTTGTCGGTGGTGGCGCTCTTCTGGTGACGGAAGAGCTGGCAGGAGTTGATAGGTGTATCCATCCGATTCATCATGGGGCTGCCAACGCCGTTGGAGCTGCCATCGCCAAAGTCTCTGGCGAGGTCGACACTGTGGAAATCCTCGGAGACAAGAAAGAAAAAGACGTTCTTGATGCAGCATGCGCGCGAGCCATCAGCCTGGCAGTCGAGAAAGGGGCGTCTCCCGACGACGTGCGCATCGTTGAGGTAAACAAGATGCCTCTGCAGTACATGTCCCAAACCACCATCAGAATTCAGGTCCGCGCAGTGGGAAAGCTTGCTGTCCCTGACGAGCCGACTCCGCCCCCTACTCCGCCACTTGGCGGAGATCCAGACTACAAGGAGGAGGAGGATGTCGAAGGGGACAAGGTCAGCGTACCGAATGCCCTCGAGCCCACTACGAAGCCATCTCTATACGTGGACTTGGAGACATACCGCCCAGACGTGCGGGATGGTGTCTGGTATGTCTCTGAAGTCGATCTGGAACTCATGTCGACGGGATGCGGCGTTCTCGGTACTGGTGGCGGCGGACCTACTCACTATGAATTTCTCAAGGGCTTGCGTGCACTACGGAACGGGGGCCAGGGTAAGATGAGGATCATTTCCCCGGCGGCGTTGAAAGACACCGATTCTGTTTGCTTTGGTTCATGGTACGGCAGCCCGAGCGTAATCAATGAGCGATTATCTGGTGGCAACGAGATCCCCAGCGGCATTGAGGCAGCAGCTAGGATCGTAGGAAAGTCCATCGATGCACTGCTTCCGGATGAGATGTAAGTTGAAGAAGGGCATGTCTACAACTTTCAAAAATGTGACTGACGCGTAAATAGCGGTGGTGGTAACGGACTATCGTCGTTTCCCACAAGCGCCCACTTCGACGTCCCCATCGTGGACGGCGATGCAATGGGCCGAGCATATCCTACAATGTATCATGGTGAGTAGCAGACGAAAACTCTCTATTTACTGATTTACGAATGGCTAACGAAATCGATTGCAGTCACCTTTAGTGTATACGGCGTCCCGTTGGTCCCCTGTGTCCTCACAGATGCTCGCAACAATGTTAGCGTTGTCATGGTACGTTGGCTTGCACTTCTTTCGGAGATTTTTACATGCGTGAGAATTCTTTGCGGCTGACTTTCAACCACCTGATAGAGCACCGATACACCTGAGAGGCTGGAGACGATACTGCGAACAACAGCCATCGAACTTGGATTGAGCTGCGCAGCCTGCTCTACTCCGCTCTCCGGGTCGATTGTCAAGCAGTACGGAATTCCGAACACTTTGTCTCAGACGTGGTATTTGGGCCGTGCCATTCACCAGGCAAGAAGGCGGAAGACGAGCTATATCGATGCCATTGTGAGTTGAAATGCCCCCCTTTCGTCCACCCTTTTTCCATTTTCCACTTTCCAATCATACTGACATTAGAAAACAACAGTTCACTGAAAGTGCTGGAAAGCTACTCTTCAGCGGCAAAATTGTCGATGTGCGTCGCCATCTCGGTGGAGGCTACACCATGGGAGCCGTCATCATTGCGCCTCTCGACGACGAGGAGCGCGATGCACTGGCCGTTAGTAAACAGCAAACAGCATCGAACGGCCGACATATGACTATTCCGTTTCAAAACGAGTATCTTTACGCCGCTCTTACTGATTCCGAGGGGTCCGAAGCGACACAAGAGGTTGTATGCACAGTTCCAGACCTCATTTCGATTTTGGGACAGGACGGCGAAGCAATCGGTTCGCAAGATCTGCGCTATGGCTTGCACGTCAATGTCATTGCTCTGCCTGCGCATCCCCTCTGGAAGAGCGAAAAGGGCATCAAGGTGGGCGGACCGGAAGGATTTGGGTTCAAGATGCCGGTTGTCGAGGTAGACAGGGAGTTTACTCAGGCGAGGAGCGTTATTGACGAATTTTCAATATAGAGATGCAGTTTGGGGTTACAGGCATACACACGATGGGCCTCTGGCGTTTTTTGGGGGAGGATGATGGAGCTTTTACGTTTAAACTAGCACGCATGATATAATTAATGTCTTGTTTATGGAAAGACACGGTCACAAGTATGAGACTAGGGTTGGTAGAGAGATGCGAGTATAGCTGCAATTTGTATTCAATCTGGTTGGCAGCGGAACAAATGAACAATTTTTTTTTCCTTTTTCAGATTTTACTTGTTTCCATCAAATGAGCGACCAGTCACACAAAGAACTAGTATCAAATGAATGACGAGGTTGGTGGTGCGTGTCCCATGAATCACATTTAGATGGCGTTTTCCTTGCGACGAGTCTCAAAGACCTTGAGAGCCTCTTCAGCGGCCTTGACACCGCTGAGAGCCATAGCACCAAAGGTAGGACCTATACATCACCATGTTAGTCAATCTCTTCAACAGACTAGATGTCCTTTATGATATTTCAACATACCCATACGGTTGGCTCCATCAATCTCAGAGAGCTCCATGCCTCCGACGATGAGGCCGGGAACAACCTCACGAGTGTTCTTGACAATGGCGTCTTCGGCCCTGCTCATATCGAGGCCGCGCATGCCGCCCAGCTTCTCGATACGGCCCATGCTGACAAGGCGCTTGACGCAAAAGGCACCCATGGGGCCATCGTGGCCAGTGGTGGAGATGACAAGGGGAGCATTGATGGTGTTGGGGTCCATGCAAGACTGGTCATCGTGATGCATCGAGACAAGAGTCCAGTTGGTCACAACACCAGCAATGCGCACTCCCTCGGCAGAAGGGCGAGTGATGAGATCCTCGACGCAGGTGGCGTTGAAGAGCTTGACGTTGGGCAGCTGCAGCACCTTGGCCATGATGGTCGAGGTGAAGAGCGCCGCGTGCTTGACGACGACGTAGTTGCCCTCGTCCTCGTACGGGACGCCAATCTCGCGGAGGAAAGCATCGGCCGGCTTGCGCATCACCATGGCGGAGAAGAGCTGGCCTCCCAGCCAGGCACCTCCACCAGGCGAGACGGAGGCCTCGATGATGGCGATCTTGAGGTCCGGACGCTGCGTGCCGAGAACGTACGCGGTGCTGAGACCGCAGGATCCGGCGCCGATGATGACAATGTCGGACTCGGCATAGCGGTCGAGGTCTTCGAAGTAGCGGCGAGTCATGGCGCGCGAGACCTGAGACTCGCGGATGGGGGCAAAGGTGAACGAGTCCCATTGACCGTGCATCTCGGAGACGGTCTCGGCCAGGGGGCCTTGGTTCTGGTTCTGAGCAACGGCCAGCTTGGAGACGGGCGTCACAAGCTCAGCAGTGCGCTGGGTGGGCGAGACGGCGGCGGGAGGACTCATGATGGACCTACGAGGGTTAGGAAACCTGGACAGGATAGTAAGGGGGACAAGCATGATCCTTTCGCTGGTATTATCCAGATCAAGTTCAGGGCCGTATATTCTCAGCCGCGCTCCCTCCTCGCACTCACCAGCCTCAGCACGTCTCTCTTCCATCTACCTACTCTTGGAAGTAAAAAAAAACTTTCTTATAAGTGGTAGACAGAGAGAGCAACATGAGAGACTTGTTGGTGAATTCAAGGAGAGAGCGGGCACCGGCTCATGCGATACACATTACCTGAAGAGACATGATCCCGTCTGGACGGACTACCACCGAAAGACGCCATGGCGACTGGACGAGGTGTACCGAGTGATGTAAGAGTGTGCCTGGCCATGGTTAGATGCATGGGACGATTCAATTGGGCTTGTGTCAATGACAAACTGTGAATTAAATCACTGAATACTTTTGATTTTCAATTGAATATGCTGTTCGATTGTTTATCGAGAAACGATGTGTTGTGTAATGAGAAGAGGGAAAAAAGAGCTCGAGGTCTGCGCCATTTTCAACCCTCAATTTATACTCGCTTTTTTTTAACCTTGCCTCAAAGGAGGGGTAAATGACAGTCGATCGGCTCTCGATAATATCATAGTGACGGCGATGTCGGCTTCCTGTTCACGACGTCAACCGGGCGGGAATGGGCCGGGGGTATCCGGGCTTGGCCCGTCACGACCCGGTTTAGCGATTGAGAGAATTTTGTGTTATCGTATCGTGGCATGTTGCTTGTATTGGGGATTGATGCGGGAAGTGAGATTCTGATATGGGAATATGTGGGTTGAAGGGTTTCGTATTGTTTATTCTGAGGAATGCCCTAACCCTGAACCGAATGGATGGGGTTGTTATGAAGGATTCAAGAGACGGGCGCTAGAATAACTGAATGTTTTTGCCAAGTTGTTGAGCTCAGACTCTGCAAACATGGTTGATGTCATTTTTGTTTAGCTCTCACGACCCAAGCTTATCCTCACTCCATGGCCCAGCTTCGAATAATGGATTGTATGATGTTCAGCTTGTAATCATAACTTGCAGCCATCCATAACGATGCACAATCCATTCCCTCAGCGTCATGCCTCAGCTACTTCCCGTATCGTCTTGATAAACTGCTGCGGGTCATGTCCGAATCGGCCCAGAAACAACCCGTCCAGCCCGGACTTCAACTTCTCGTAGAGCCCTGGTCCTGCACTGCCTCCATACAGCACTCTCGTTGTCCCCGTCCTCTTCTTGACGGAATCCAAGTCTCGAATCCCAGAAACGACATCCAGAATGTGCTTCTCCCCAGCCGGCTGGCTGGCTCCAATTGCCCAAACAGGTTCATACGCCAGGAAAACCTCCGCTTCATCGGCTACAGAGCTCATGATGGCGTCAACTTGCACGCGGCACTCATCGACGGCAGCATCAACGTCGCCATGATTCCTCTCTCCGATACACACCAGCGGTATCATGCCATTGCGACTCACTGCCGCAGTCTTCTTCGCAACCACGGCATCATCTTCACCGAAAATCCTCCTTCGCTCCGCATGCCCGACTTCCACGAGCCTGACGCCGGCGCTGCTTAACACTGAGGGACTGACTTCACCGGTAAAAGCTCCCTCGTCTTCCCAATGGCAATCTTGAGCGCCGGTCCATACGGGGACATGGCTTGATTCTAATTGCGCGATTGTGTTGGTGAGGGAGATGAAGTCGGGGATAATGAAGACGTCGATGTTGGATAAGAGTTCTTGCGGCACAGCTGCTAGCGTAGAGATGAAGCTATCCGTAAAGTCTCTTGTTCGCTGGAGAGAAAAATACATTTTGGTAGAGAGGCCGACGAGGCGGCGCCTGGGCGTGCGATTGGGCATTGTAACGGACTTGCTGATGCACGAGTCTCGACTGTCAAAGTGGTGATGGTTAGGTAGATACAACAATATCTAGAGACAACAGCAGCAACAACAACAACAACAACAATGGCAACAACAGCTGCAGCAGAAGCAAACAATTCCAGAGCCAAGCTCCTGAGATCCAAGCTATTCCATTCCATCCACGCCGCCTCACCGAGCGGGTCAAGCAAAACTTCCCCCGCGCAACCGGCTCCGTCCCGCCCATTCCACTTCTGGGATGCCGGTAAGGCGGCGGCTATTTGGCATCATCTCCGGTTGCGGGTGTGCTTACACCAGCAAGAATGCATACGAGGATACGACTCGAACTTTTCTTACTCCCACTTACAAGATCCCGATTCGCCCAAACTGGCCGGTCCCATGAACAGTTGGTCGGAAACACCAAAGCAGCCATGCCCGCGAGACTTGCTCATTTCTCCTTCTTTATCCACAGCATCCAGTTATACTTGGTATCTGCTAACGCCACAAAATCAGTTAGTGTTTTGTGCCTTTGCTGAAACGAGTTAATGTTTTCCAGGCTCGGATTGTCCCTGCGTGTGCATTGCATGCGTTGCGTTGCCACATCCAGTATTCCAGTTTACTTTCTACCGAACCTCGCGTCTCTTACACACATCTGCCCCTTGTTAGGCACCAATTAGATGAAACAGAATTACACAATTAATCACTTTTCATTATTACACTTCCAGCTGTCCAATCTCCTCCACCTTCTTGGCACTCGCGCTCAACGGATCAAACTCGTAGTCCAGCCACTCCGTAGCCAGCCTCCTCGCGACTTCCAACCCAACGACTCGCTCCCCCATACATAATACTTGTGCATTATTGCTCTTGACGCTGCGCTCGACACTGAAGCTGTCGTGTGCCGTGACCGCTCGAATTCCCTTGACCTTGTTGGCCGAGATGGCGACGCCCAGGCCGGTACCGCAGATGAGCAGCGCGCGATCAGCTTTGCCCTCGGCGACGAGGCGAGCGGCGGCGGCTGCCCGGAGAGGATAAGGTGTCTTGTCGGAAACTTCGTCGGATCCTACGTCGATGACTTCGCCTACGCGGGCGTCGACTTCAAAGTCCTTTTTGATTGTGTTTTTGTAGCTGACGCCAGCGTCCTATGTGGATGGTTATTGGTGTTAGATTGGGGCGCTGATTCTTCTTAAAATGAAAGTATGATCATATCCATGAGATAGATGATTGTAATGTTTTCTCATGAACAATAATTCATCTCATCTTGGTTGGAGGAGCGATCGTGTAAAACAGGTGCACTTACATCGCAGCCCATGGCGATCCTCCATTTTGGTGCCATTGTGAATCGGCGTCGAACTTAAGAGACAAAAATGAAAGTAATCAGAGAGAATGAAATTCGTTTTTTCCCCTCAAGACTCGCAAACTCCAGTCATCTCAGTACTGCTCAAAGAAAACGAGCTTCATCCATGTCTTTATGGCTTCAAGCGGGATCCGAGAGTCGGCCAACTGACATCGCCTTTGCTCACCCAGCAACCCCACACCAACTAATCCGCCATCACATCCGAGTTTCCTATTCCATGAATTTACATCTTTGATTCATACATACAGACTGCTGTAATTTGCGGGGTTGCGGCCTCAAGTCGAACAACATCAGCTCTCCGTGGCTAACATGTTCGGTATTTCCCGATTAGGAAATCCGATTGGGGTCAGACGGGGGAGGCAAACGGGGAAGCTTGAACACGCAGGGCCAACTCGATAGCTCTGGATTTCAGGGTCTACAGCAGTGGAGAAGAAACGTAAAAATGCGGAGAAGGTGTATTTTTATATTGCTGTTTTGCTGTCGAGCTTGTTGGTGTGGAGGCGGAGCAGTTACGGGGTAACGTCAAAATCATGGTTCTCGACCTCCTTGGCCACAAAGATGCTGGATTGTGGGTGGTACAGGTGCTTGGGTGAGATCACGAAGATGTGGAAGTCTTTTTTCGTCCTTCCGTAGCTCCGATGTAGGAGTGTGGTGGTCCTCGTGGCCTGCATTCTGCTTATATCCTCTGCCTTTTGCCCATGTCCTTGCTGTGTTCCAATCGGACGACGGCACGCTCAACCCCCCCTAGAATTCTAGCACAACGTCGACACAATGTCAAATAGGCATCTTTTCAATTCAGCCGACGGTCTCGTCAACAAGGCTCTGAGAGGCATCATCACTTATAACCCATCTCTGAGTTTAGATGAAACTAACAGAGTGGTATACGACACTACCTATGACAAGGCCAAGGTGGTCCTTATCAGTGGAGGCGGTTCCGGACACGAACCAGCATGGACCGGCTATGTAGGCAAGAACATGCTCACAGCTTCTGTTCAAGGAGACATCTTTGCCAGCCCCAGCACGAAACAAATCGTTGCAGCAGTTGACGCTGTTCCCAGTGACACAGGCACCATTCTAGTCATTACAAACTACACTGGTGATTGCTTGCATTTTGGACTGGCCAACGAAAAAGCCAATGCCAAGGGCCACAACTGCCGAACCATTATTTGCGGTGACGATGTTTCTGTTGGCAAAAACGGAAGCATGGTTGGCCGCAGAGGCTTGGCCGGCCAGATCGGCGTCCTCAAGGTCATGGGTGGCGCTGCTGGGGCTGGAGGTTCTCTTGATGAAGTTTACAACCTTGGCGTGGCATTTTCGCAGCAGATTGTGTCGATTGCAGCAACCTTGGACCACTGCCATGTTCCCGGTCGTACAGAGCACGGCATGCTGCAGGAGAACGAGGTTGAGCTCGGCACAGGCCCTCACAACGAACCCGGCTATAAGAAGCTATCACCCGCGCCATCAGCGTCCGAACTTGTCGGACAAATCCTACGGCACTGTCTAGATGAAAAGGATCCTGAGCGCGGTTACGTTAACTTTGCCCCTGGAGATGAAGTCGTGCTGCTCGTCAGCAACTTTGGCGGCATGTCCCATTTGGAGATGGGTGCACTGGTGGACGAGCTCTTGGAGCAGTTGTCAAGAGATTGGAAGATTGAGCCTGTTCGGATATGCGCCGGGTTTCTCGAAACATCTCTCAACGCCCCTGCATTTTCCGTATCCTTCATCAACGTCACGGCGGCAGCAAAGAACTGCAGCTACTCTGTCGAAGAGATCAAGTCCTTCTTTGACGTCAGGACAACTACGTTCTGGGAATCCATGGCTGGGTCACAAGCTCAACGACGCACTCGGCAGCAACAACTCGTCCAGCCGCCAAAGGAGGAGATCAAGACGGTCGATGAGCGAAGGGACTTGGCCATCAATCCCGTTCTTCTAGAAAGCATGCTTCGAAACGCCTGTGAAGCTCTGATCAAGGCCGAGCCCGACCTGACCAAGTGGGATACCGTAATGGGCGACGGAGACTGTGGAGAGACGCTCAAGACCGGTGCCACATCCCTTCTCACGGCACTCGACTCTGGATTGGCCAAGGCCGGATCAGTCGTCAAGGTTCTCCTAGAGCTCGAAGACATCGTGGAGAGCAAGATGGGCGGTACTTTGGGCGGCATCCTGGGCATCTTCTTCGTCTCCTTGCGCGCAGCTGTTGAGAAGAACATTGGCCTGGCCCAGAACCCAGTCGCACTCTGGGGCGCCGCTCTTGGAACTGCTCTCGAAAACCTCCGCCGATACACCCCAGCCAAGGTTGGAGATCGTACCGTCATGGATACCCTCATCCCCTTTGCTGCGGTCATGGGAGAGTCTGGCTTCAATAGCGGCGTCAAGGCGGCTGAGGATGGGGCAGACGCCACCAAGACGATGAGGCCTAGATTGGGTAGAGCAACCTATGTCGGCGTGTCGAACGAGAGCAAGGAGCTGCCACCTGATCCAGGTGCTTGGGGAGCTATGGTAGCCATTCGCGGTTTGCAGGAAGGACTGGTTGTAGCAACTTAGCTTGAAGCGAGAGTTCTTCATGGGTTGTGTATTTGGATGTTGAGGTTGTTGTACAAAAAGCGTATGAAACAAATTAATGAATACAGTTTACAATTACTAAATGTTACCGAGTAGTAGTGAAGACACCGGAGAACTTTGTAACTAAATTCCCAGTATATATTGATCTAACCCTGACATCAAGTCTCTGTGATCTTTTGCTTACGAATAAATAGCTAAAACCTTTTAACGATATGATCTGGGTTAGTGTGGTATATCTTTCCATGAATCGCATATATCGTTACACGCAGGCCCACTGTCAACCATATGTTGCAATCCTTTTTGGGCCAATTTGATAACTTCCAGCTGCATCTAGTTGGCTATCTGGAACTGCAACAGAAGTTTGTGTAAATTACCACCAGATTCACACTCTGTCGTCGTTGAGGAAAATTAGCCAGTCTTGACCACTAGCAAGTCTCTCATATTTGCCGAGAAGACACATTGCCCAACAAGACCTATGTCAATACCAATGGAGTTGATGAAGCAACACTCAATTGGTCACTTTAAAAACCGCTCTTCAGTTTCCCCGGCTGTCGCTTACATGTAACTTTGCAACTTCTTAACCTTGGCTCCGTGGCTATCGAATGAACCAAGTCAAGCCACGTAGCACAACGACTAACACAAAGAACGCCACCAAGATTCACGGTCGAATCTTGGCCCAGCCCGCACCTCTCATCCCCCGAAAAGAGGTGATACAATCAAGCACCCCCAATCAATTTCGCCATGGCCGAGGCCCATTGAATCTTGTCAGCATGTAACATGAATCCTCTGTGACCAGCGGTAAACGAAAGCTCCTATGGAGTTGCCGTTGCCCCTAGGCCAAGACGCCCTACATGCCCTCTCCCTGCCTTTACCTGACGTGGCATGGCTCTAGGCGATGCTTTCTTACGACTGCTTTTCGGAAACCTTGTTCACATGTACTCTCACCATGAATAATGTCAGCAAGCATCCAATTCTAGATCGGACTTTGACCCAGACGCGCTTGAGGCGGAACAGGGACCCTAGGAGCTCGGGAGAGCTCCCCAGCTGAAATAGCGAGGCTCCTATTCAGCTTCACCGAGTTAAGACGTCACCCTACAAGCACGGAGAGTTTTCTGCCCTTCCTTTTTTGCAGGCTTCTCAACGGATACGCGAAGTCCAATCTTCTCAAGCATCCTTGCCGGCTTAGAAGGAGATACGGGGTGCTCCATTATTCATCTCCAGGATGCACCTTTCTCCCCCCTTCCCAGCAAACAGATGGGATGGCGTCGGAACGATCCAACTAGGAAGTTTAGCGTCGCCGATTGCTTATTGCGGAGGAAATAACTGCGCGAGCCGCTTTTCGCTTATTCCCCCTCCCCATCCCTCACATTGCGAGAAGCATCAGAGCCACCAAGGCGAAAAAGCCCCGTGAGACTAGGACTGGCAATTATTACACTAGGGCTATTAGTCGATGTAATTTCATGGCCACCACTCGCTCCCTTGGCGGCGGCCGAAGGTCGTACAAGCATTCCTGCTGTAGCGTTCGATTCGTCCAGTCCCTTTGTACTGTAGGTAGACATGGGTACATACATGCGAAATGGTTCGTCGATATCACACCATGTATGTGATTCTTGCCTGCCTGCCCGTCAAGAAACGCTCCGGGGCAGCACGGAGGTCTCCGGATCGCATTCACCGCCAGATGTTCTTCACAGCATGCAAGATTGACACCGTCCTGTCTCTCATCAAGCCGTGGCAAAGGGGACGAGACACCACACAGATCCAAAGACAGCAGAAAGGCTTGCAGCAAAAAGTACTCACAACCTGCCTCGGGTCTAGTGGCTGGCCGGATTTCCAGAGATGGATGCTCACGAGCCCAATTGGGATGCCCAGGGCCGACTCGTCTCGCCATTTACGGCGTGCCTTTGCCCTCCCTTCTTACGGCCGCCGTCCGTACTGTATTGCGGACCAGACAAGTGTCAGTGGGCTCTCTGAGACAAGCGCTGGCCTTGTTTGACAGTTCCGTGTCTCACTCGGACGCGGCAGAGGCCGCTGTAGGGCAAGACATGACTAGTCATGGTGAGAGTCGTATTTCCCTTTTTCTCACTGGGGGCTTCCCACACTCACTCACTCTCTTCTCTCCCTTCAACTGAAGGGAGGACATAGTACCCACAGGCAGCGAGATGGACGTACGAGTAGAGACTTCAATGACTGCCGGCTCCTCAATAAACCACCCCCCCCCCCCCCCCTGCTCAACTACATTGACACACCCCCTGCGATCATCTGCCTTCAATCCCACCCCTGCCAGCACGATGCGGAAGTCATCATACACAGCCGGATACCAATGGCCTGGTCCCAACATCGACCCGCGACCTGCGCTACAGTAGAGCAATTGGGGGTCCCTTGTCGTCATCCGCAGCGCGGCAAGGATCGCACAGGCCTGTCTACCGCCACGAGCCCACGATCACGACGAAAAGATCGCGCGCGCTCCACGCCTCACCGGAAAGGCCCCCCAGCCTACGGACGCACGATGGAGGTACAGTAGTACTCTGGACCAGGTAGCAGGTACTTTGCTCGCGCAGGTAGTCGTGGCATTACGTGCTCTCTCAGGCTCGAGCCGCTCCCGCACCCCCTCCTCATATCCTGGTACATAGTCCGTATTGGACGAGTATTGGTTCGCGCTTTCAGTTCCAAAGGCCGACAATGCCAAGTCTTAACATGGGGGGAGAGAATTGAAGCTTGGAAGAGGAGCCTTTGGACGTCGGCGTTATCCTTCTCTAAGCCCGCAAAAGGCGCAGCCCGGCCGGGCTCGATCCTTCACGTACTGTGTTCTCTCACGGCCGACGAGCGGCGGCCGACATTCTTGCCCCCTTCCTTTGCCTACCGCCGATGGGGGCGATAGCCGCTCTGCTCTGCCTTGAACGACTTGGCTACGGCTTTGCGGTGACCTTGACCTGCCGTATAGAGTACAACCACGTACATGCACTTTGCGTCTACAGGCTGGCTGTACCAATGACGCAGAGAATCCTACCATCTTTCCTCCCATCTCATACAAGAAGCACTCTCTTATCGTTGTACCCCGGGAGGGTGCCAAGCAGATGGGAGACCAAGAGGGTGACAAATTCTGACCACGTCCCTCCCCGCCCCCATCGACGGTGTCCAATCCTCTCCTCCGGAATGGAGCCCGAAGTGCTTGGTTGGTTCAAAAAAGAAGAGATCCCATGATGTGTCTAATGTGTGTCACGAGGGCGCCTGTATATCTGAAGCAGACGGTCAGTACAGTACTCGTGGGGAGGGGACATGACCTTTGTCGTAAGAGCCATGTGAGTGACAGCTTATCTCTCAAAACGACGACATCGGACGGCATATGAATTACTATCTACTTGTACGGGGTATTGTCTCTGTCGATCTGTGTACTCTGCTCTGAGTGAGACTCGATGAGCATCGTCTTCATCTTCATACTCATCCCCATTTTCTTCATGAGCCCCCGTCTCTATTGTCTGCCCCTTACGTGAGACGCATATCGGCTCCGTCCTACTCTCGATGCCGAGTGTTAGTGCTCGGCTGTCGCAGAAGGGCCTCCGCGGGCATCTTTGTATTTGCATGTGTGTGACAAACCCTACAGCAGATCCGTGCGTTGAACACGTCCCAGCTCCGTTGTCTCCCTGCAGAAGAGATGTGCACAGCCGCGGCCTCCCTGCTAGGTACTGGACCAACAGATGCCCGTCAACTTGCACAAGCCGATATTTCCCAGCAGAGCCATCCATGGTTTCGTCCTAATCTGTATTATCAAGGTTAGCCGATTCCATTGACTGTGATAGCAAAGTGGTCTCATCAATGAACCGATCTGAGTTGAGAAACTACACACCCCCACGCACGATACCTGCAGCCAGCATAGAGTCACATCTCCCTGCTCACCATCGGTCAATCGAGTCTCGATCCCTATTTGAGCCGGGATGTAGTCAAAAGGCGGCACAAAGGAGAATACCGGAGCCATCACCGTCATCGTTGCGGCGGCAGTCCGGTCAACTAGTGAGATTGCCTCGAGATGTAGGTATGTAATGCGGCCGATGGTGGGCCAAGAGATGTACCCAGCACGCGCGTATCATGTAGCCAATATATCATATTTCTTCTTTGATATGATATATGACGAGCGTCCTTCGCGGCTGTTGATTCGATAGTCATCGTTGCGACTATACAGCACCGTCCTCGTCTCTTTGGGAATAGTCGGTGGGCTCCGACCTTTCCATGTATGTGTACTGCTCACGGTCTAGTCGAATGCTAGCAGCCACGTTTTGATACTTCGGGATCCTTCTTCTCAAGGTTGACCCGCTATGGGGGCACCGGGCTGCAGTAGTTGTCCAGGTTCTTTCGGATGACCTCTCCTCTTCTTCAAGAGCAAGGAATCTTTGTATCTAGCCCGAGTATTGATAACAAGGCTACGGGGATCTGTCGCCTCGACAGGTTGCAGCCTTGTCGATGTTGTGGGTAAACTACCATTCGTCATGAAGCCTTCCGTGAGTGCATGAATTCTCTGCCTAGCCGACGATATCCAGGTAGAAGGACGCGATTTGCTAAATGGCGGCCACTCTTCTTCCAAGAGGGTATAGTAGAATGAAGATGCGAATACCGGTCATCTAGTTGATAAGATTCTCTCGACTGATGAAATGCCTCTTGGAGCCTTCGAGTAGCTTATATCCATGGCTGCTCTGGCGCACATCAGCCCTATTTCTTATCCGCGAAACGGGGAATTTGACGCCAAGTAAACCTACTGGGAAGATGCTAGCACCGGGATAACGAGTTTCGATCCGCTTTCTTGGCATGCTTAAGAGTGAACCTTGAATTGGCTCCAAGCTGCGGTATCTCGGCCTCCACTTGACACGAGTGCCGGGCGAGGAGTCTGGACATGGATGGACATGATGATGACGAGTAAATCCAAGCACCTAGTGCATATCTTGGGCTACCCTGTACGATTCGCGCAGTCGGGCATCAATTGGAAGCTCTACGTCTATATGGTGTGTTGTAGTCTGCGCTGCCCATCTCGAGCATGATACCTCAAGTCTACTAGTTGCTCTATTGGGATTGTCTCAACTTGGAATGGAATTATGAGATCATTGATTAAAATAGACATCTTGAATTTGATGCCAAACTACAACCTTAACACGTATATAGACAGGTGGCACTTTGGGGGTACCCCATACATCCACATGCACTCACCACCAATTTGGTTCCTCTGATCCACCGTAGAGAGCAGAGCCGCGTCAGCATTCCCGTACACACAAACACCATCACGATGGACTCGTGCTTGTAAGGCTCAACTTGATAGATGATCGGAATTTGCCCGATTGCGTGGGAATAGCCCAGCTGCTTCTCCACATGCCGCACATGTGGAACTCTTCCCTCCTTGTATGTTACGATTACAAGAATGCCTCAAGCTGCCGCGATGGAGATTGCACCTGTCCATTGCATCCAGAACTTGCATCATCCCATGCCGGATATGAGCCTTCCCGAGCGTATGGTTGCGCACGGATTCTTCATCCCAAGGGCCGCAGAGCGCCGGGCTAGCTGCGTTAGCCAGCCGGGGCGTTGCCAATAGGAACGTTGCGTGGAGCGAGAAAATCAACCGTCTCGTCTTTGATATGCCCAACCGGGACGCAGCATCACAATCTCCCATCTCATGTCACTACTACTACTATTACTACTACAGGCATACGTAACTACTAAGCTAATGTGTCGCGGGAATGTCGATATCCCCCCTTTGCTGCTGCACCCCCTCCCTCCTCTGTAAATCCCCCCCGCTTCTCTCTTGTCATGGATATACACCTTGTTTACTTCTTTGTGACGGAGTAATGCCTTCACCTGTACTGTAACATCCATGTACACAACTTCAATGTTAGATCCAGCTCTTTGCATAACAAACCGCTACGGGATGCCTTCTGTGGATTACCCATCCATTGCTCTCCCATACATACTCGCCGCTTGCTCCCCATCCAACACCACCCACAGCAGTTACTGTAAGATGCGGCTGATGCAAACTAACGGGAGGGGTGGGCCTGCTGCCCAACCAATAAATCGGTGACTACAGGGTTTGGCGTCACATAGCCCTCCAGCCACAACGCACGCTCAAACTCTGATGAGATGTTACAGATGCGTACGCACATACTGTACATTAGTAGCTTGTGAGGCTATCGTGTCTCTGGACCGACAGAATCTCGGCGAAAGCGTGAGGGGGCAAGCATGCAATGTAAGGCAACACCTCAGCTTGTTTTGGCTCCGGCCGCGATGCTGCAGGATCGAGACAGGACCAACGATGCAGGAGATGATGTATATAATTGCGAGTGGTCAGGCAGACCGCCCCGGCCGCAGGAACTGCCACCCGCATGGGGGACAAGGACCCCAGGAGGAAGAGAAGAGAGAGATGAGTACGAGTATCTACAGTACAGTAAACGTACTCTGTCGTAAACAGGCTCCGGGGGGCCCCAAGATAGGCGACGAGGAACAAGCTTGGCTTGCCGGGATGTTGACTAGCCCATGATCTAAGCGCCTCTTTTCGCGCCGGCACGTGGTAGGTCAAAATCACGGACAGCTCGCCAGATGCAAGAGTGACAAAGGGGATGTGCTTCGTATATCTGCATCTGGTCGCCGAACGGGTCCGGTTAAAAAGAGCGAGGCCAACCCTCGAGGTCCCCACCCCCAGCTGTTAATTAAGACGAGCTTTCATGCCGTACAACGGTGGCGGTTATGTTTGACTGTATCTCTCTCTCTGTGTGTCTTCTCCCCAGCCCCCCCCCCTTTTTTTTAGATGTGGGTTGCATACTGTACTCGTACATGTAAAGCTGTGTGTTTCTCCAAGACCATTTTCCCGGCTGTTCGGTTGGGGCTGCGACAGTTTGAATCAGCTAGCTGGTCCTTTCTCGTCTGTGGTTTCAAAACACGGAGGATTTTGATGCTACGAGCACTTGTACACCCGTAGAGGCATTCCCAATGGGGAAACTCATGTCCACTGGGGGCTGTGGCGCGAACCCAAGCAAGGCCAGCTACGAGCACCTACTGTATGTACTAAGAGCTGAGCTCAAGGAGAGAAAGCAGAGGTAGAAGCAGAAGCAGAAGAATTCGTTACACCATACCATGTCCATGTGCCTTGTAATGCGCTATACGAGTAGTACTATGAGAATTTGTCATCGGCATGCAAAGTGGAGTTACAATACCTACATGCCCTTGTCCATGCACTCGTACGTGGAAATTCTTTGGGCATCTCGTCCCCCTCGGTCGTGTGCCGCGAAACAGTGCCTCGGCATCGCGCTTTTCGGGACTCTTCTCATCTTCAGCTAGAGCCCGGGGGGGGGGGGGGATCGAGTCAGGTATGACCAACAAAGTGAGTGTTTATACTCTCCCAAGCCTTTTCAGCTCCGTCAACTTCAGCTTGGGCGGGATTTCCACCCCCTGAATCCAATCTGCTTAGCCCACCCACCCACTACAGGCAGCAAACCCCCATCGACGCAAGGGTTCTCGAAAATGGAATTGGGTCGACAGGGATCTGCGATCCCTACCACAAATCTCGATTCGTCCTAGGCCTGGACAGTAGCATTTGCTGGTGCGAGGGAAGCTCACTTGGCGCCCCCCTACCAAAAGAAAGGCCGCCCAGCCTTCAGGTCAGATTAGGTTGGAAACAAAACAAAACACGACGGGCCCCAGGGAAAGAATTGATGCCGATGAATTATGCCCACAAACGGGCTAGTTTAACCGTCCCATTCCCAGGCATCATGACGACACTTGCAGCATGGGTCGGCACAGGGGGGACAGACAGACACAACCGGTTGGAGGGCGACATTGCTCATCCTTTCTTCTCTTTCGGGTGTGACGGTTCACTCGCACTGGCTCCAGAACTCGCCCGCCCTTTCGCGATTCGGTACCACCCATCGATTCTTTTATTATTATTATTATTATTATTACTATATTTTTCAGCTCCTAGCCATCTTCCCAAATGCCCCCAATGACATGACACAGGCACTGTCCGACCCGGCGCACCGGTACAACACCAGCCAATCCACCCCGTTGGGAGGACATGCAAGGTGCCACGGCAGGACGGCCAGCGTGCCAATCAGACAGTGGGCGCCAGGGAGCGCGCGAGATCTGCGTACAAAGATGTGCGTACGACTTCAATGTGCATGATCTGTAGAGGCCCAAAGAGCCTCATCCATGTTGGTAGTTCCTCATCCATGCCCTCGCCTCGAGGATTTTCGGGTCGCTGCCGTGATATGAATAGAAGCGGTTTTTTGGTGTGAGCGCGTGGAGAACATGAAGGCATTGAATGGGGTGGTTATACAAGGAATCTGGATTTTGTTGTGTCAATGCCCTGTGCTGTGTGTCAAGAGGGGTCCTGTCAACAGCCTTGCTTTGTTGACATGAGGAAATGAGAAGAAATGAGAAGAGACAAGGTACGATTGATCAATTTATGAAACGAATGGAAAATATAACCTACAAAGTCACTCGCAGTATTTGCATGAAAGGCAGAATCCCCACTAGAAGCCAGTCTCCATATGCATCGTTGTAGGCACTACAGTAGCGAGCGATAATGCTCTCTAGGGGATCAAGGTAAAGCGTATATTTATTTACTCATGGGTACATGTAATGTAAAGATCTAAGCCGGTCTTGCGGATGGGGGTTTCTACGTATTCATCCCACTGGGGTCTCAATATAGAGCATGCAGCTACTTCGCGGGTCCGTCGTCAACATGCAAGTTTACAAGTACAAATGGGGTATACCGTTGCTAGTGATGGCAAATCAGTCATCATATCCGTAATTCAAGTGTACGAGTAATGCGTCGTTTACAATGTCTGCAGAGCTACTGGTCAATAGAGCAGATGCTAAAGCGCCCTCCCAGCTGAGCAACCCCGGCCTCGTTAGCACCACCGGCCATCCAACCAAGGACAAACACGCATGATTCTGATAGAAACGAGTTCCTATAGCATTCCATCTGCATCCCACTGCGTGCACTTGGCCAGCCATGACGGTTCAAGTAAGGTTTCGATCCTTTCGCCCATCCGATAGGCCCAGTACATGTACAGAGGTAGTCTCCTCCTCTTAGTCGAGAGCCTGGGCGCGCCAAAAGCCTTGGCCCCATCGTCCAAAGGATGCTCCAGGGTTGGTAAGAAACACGGGCCGCATGGCCACGCAGCAGTGTGTCACAATCCCGAGCATGGCGTTCCTGTTTCCTCATGGCGAGTGAGCAGTCTCCAGCTGAGGCCGCCCACCCAGACACAGACTAGGGGCCCGTGGCAAGGAGAGAACAGAACCGTCCTGTCCTGCTCGTACTGCCTCGTGGAGGGTTAGACAAATAAACGTTGTGGAATGGCACGATTGGCAACAGCAAGGTGACTTTTGTCGCGGGAGGTTTTTCGGGAGGAGTGGAGAAGCCGTGTGGATGGGATGGGCCTTCGGGAGCGTCCAAGGTGCCACATACATGTACTAGACCAACTTCTGGCAGCGTAAGAGGTTTCATGGACGCTTTACTGCCTTGGCCGGAGCCATACTCGTACATGTACGAAATGCTAACGGCGGAAGGGCAGCGGTATAGTGGCATCGAGCACAGCACAGAGCTGGGGGGGAAGGGGGTTGGCGCACGCATGGGGATACACAAGGCGCGACAAGAGACAGAGAATGTCAGACGGCGACGGTTTTACCAGATTGAGGCATGGTTGAGAGCCAGACAATGGGGGAAAGACACGGGTTGACCACGACTTACCCCCCTTTTCGGGTATCTGCTTCATCGCCGCGGCCGTCTGCGTGGGAGGGGGGGTGTTTTGTGTGTTTTGTGTGTTTTGTGCTCAGAATCTGTGGTCATGTCTGGCTTGAGTGATGGATGCGGATGTACTCGTAGATGCAAAAGCCGCCACTCACTGCTTGTGGTTCAGCACTTGCATGTGCTCGTGCGAGTACGGGGTAGGTGAGGATCCCTGAGAAGCTGGGATGGGATGGGGAGGGAGGGATGAAGCGTCTGAGGAGCACATGCTGCGGTTCGGTGTCTTCTGTCTTCCTTACCTTACCAAGCTTACCCACGAGAAGAGAGAGACAGGTAGGCCCAAGTTAGTAGGTATACATGCACTCGGCAAGACATCATTGCCGGGTTTGGTCCTGACGAGAGCATTATCTTGAGTGAGTCCGATATAAATCTTTCTCTCGATGGGCGCAGTGCTGGCACTTCCGGCCTGGGATGAGCTGAGCAGCCTCTATGCTACCGAGCCCACTAGCCCGATGATGGAGCTGCCACCTCTCTACCAAGCACAGTAGCTTGTAATGTTGAAGCCCGTAGCCTAAAGCTTCATCTTCATGCTGCGTCCATCCAGCTTTAATAAAATCCAGAGCAAGAATCCGGAGTTTCAAGGGCTGTCTGTACAAGTGCAGCACCTGTCGTTCCCCAGCGCTGCAGTGCTAACCTGGAGCTCACCACCTGATTTGTGCCGGCCAAGTGCGTGCTCGCTGCCCACCGCCCTCACGCTCGCCTACCATCTTCCGAAACGGAAAAACTCTGCGACTCTCTTGTCCTCTCCTCTCCTTCGCCCGCCATCGCCATCACCGTCTGTCCTGTCTGACGCCCTTCTCTCCTCTTCTCTCTCCATGGACTGAGCACGGCGTCGCTACAAGCGCGCAAGCTTCGCGCCGTCATTGGGCTAGACGAGCCCCCTGCAAATTCAGGTGCCCGAGTCCCCGTCCCCTGTGTCGATCTCCGTGCTGCGCGTACGCCCCCCTCTGGCCCTCGAACGCCCATCGTCACCGCACTCCCCCTCTCGGGCCCAGGACGAAGACGGCGCGAGCTCCAACTGCCGCCCTGACATGGCGATTCTCCACGCTCAGGGCTTACGCTACGAACACCGATTGTGATGCTAGCAGTTCCTCATCTCCCGAGAGAACCCAGATTAGCAGGAGCCAGCTCTCTTTTCTCGTGCTAGAGTAGCATCTGCGAATTGGCCCCCTGGCATGGCTGACCCGTGACTGCAAAATGAAGGCCACTCGACTTGTCAGCCCGTTTTCAAGAGCCGAAGTGGCGCATTCGTGCTCAGCGATACGTGCGCCGTGCTTGGTCGACTCTCCTTCACCTTGACTACGAGTGCTCGTATACGATGTTCTGGATGCCTGCCTCGCCTCTCGTGGGACTGGTCACCGACTACTCCCAGGACCGAACCTTATCATATCCCTGCCATGGATTCACATCCTCGGATGCGAATCCGCGTGCCACCCTTCCACCGTGGTAGCGGCACCAGTAGTCAAATTCGACTATGCTCTTCACACCTCTCACAACATCAGATTAGGGTCCGCTTGTAGTCTCCTCACCAGAGCGGGAGCTCAAGTCAAGACTTCCATGGCCAGTGTCGTCTCCTCGTTGTGTGCACATGGTAGGTACTTGTTGGGTCTATTTACCGCCAAGTTACACCCATCGCCTCTCTCGCCATGCTTGGTGGCCGTCGAGGTCAGATGTAATGTATATCCAAGTGCTCCACACATGCATCGTCGATATGCTCCAGAGGTACCTGAGTCCATCCATCTGTGGGAGAGCGGTAGACTTTCATCACACGCCTGTCTACTGGGTTGGCGATTGATGGGGTTTCGCAAGGTCAAAAGAGCTACGGGTATAAAATGTTCGTTACCAGGCATTCTCAACATTGTATCTAGAATCATTCCTGTCATCCTACGGACGAACATCTCCCAATACAACTCTTCCTAGAGTCAAGGACACAGGCGACGACTGCAGCAAGCGCTACGGCAGAGAGAGTGGAAAAAAAGAAAGGAAAGAGGTGAGACATGAGCGTCAACTAACATGAGTCGACGCCTCACCTCATACTAATATTCTTACTATAACCTAGATCGACAACAAGAAAGCGCAAAATAGGCTACCAATCGCTGCACGAGCGAGACTGTTGGAGTGACATATCCGCCATAGGACTCCGAGCCGCCAAAGTATGTCTGCTTTTCTCTCACCAAAGTTGTCTATTACATGCCTATTCTGTATTGTTTCAGAGCTCTTTATTCATCGACATGTTTCCCTTTCCATTATTCCCAATGCATCACCCCATTGATATGCCAAGGATGTTGGAGAGGCAAACCAGTCATAGAGGATTGGCAATCCACCTTTGGGCGAATAAACGTTCAGGCCGATGCCTATGTTGGTACCATCAAGGTCTGTCTTGACCTTTTGGTCCGTGCAGTTGAAACAAGCTGCAGAAAAGATGTGAAAACAGGCAGCAGGTTTTGGACGGCATGTAATGTTGACGGCGGGGCGTGGTCGCATGCTTCTAATTGAACGTTCATCGGCCCCCTGCTGCTGCGGTTGAAGCGATGCAGATATCACAATGACAGATCTCGCCCGCACTCCATGAGGTGATAAGCCGCTGACCGATGGATGTGATTAGGGAAAAAGCAACGCTCATTAGCCGACGACGGCGATACCAAACAGGAGAGGGGTGAATTCTGTTGCCGCCGATCTTGGCAGAGAAAAATCCTCTTTGGCCCTTGGCTGGGTTTGATCTGCCCTAGACAGTTTCCGATCGCAGGAATTGCACACCACATCGAATTACCACCCACTACCCCCTCGTCAGAATACCTCCTGCAGCTCCCTCGGGGCACGCTGCCGGCCGCTCCGCTTAGCTCAGGCCGATTTTCAGATTGCCTGCCAGGTAGATTTCGAAGGGATAAACGGTGGCTCTGGCGAGGGAGTCTGGAGCACAGAGTACGAGTAAGTCGCCAGGCTGAGTGTTTTCTTCTTCTCCCTTGATGGCGAGGCTCGGAGCCACTACCGCAATCCCTTTTTGCCTCGATGCGCATAAGCATCAAGTTCTCGATGAGAATAGTCCACTTCAGCTTCCGGAGGATCCAGTGCCAAAGTACGAGCAGTGCGAGTACTGGTGCTCGTACAGGTACTTCGTACTACAGGTGCTGCCCTGCCGCGGCCTGAGCAAGCAGATGAGCGCCCGGGGTCTTCCCTGTCCAGCTGAGGCGCTTGAACCTCTTTGGATCCCTGCTCTCCTGGCCCGCCGGTCTTCAGGTGGCAGATGGGCGCTAAGCTTGGCCTGGTCGAGGGCACTCCCCAGCTCTGATCTCAGTGCATCTCCTGGCTGCTGATCCCTTTCCCAGCCGGTGCTGCAATGCTACAATGCTGCAATGCAAGGCCGCTGCGGTGCTGCCGAGGCCCACCGCTACCGGTGACCCGCCGCCAAAGCCCGACCAAGTGGCTCTGGCTCTGGTTGTGCTCTGGTTGGAGTGCCACGACCAACACCAATCATTGGCTTGGGCTGACCACTTCAGGGCTTAGGAGAGAGCTAGGATAGACGGACGGATACAGCCACACCCGGCAAGTCGAGACGACGCGAGAGCAAACCCGCAGTGTATACCTGGACCGGTAGTAGCTTAATTGCAGTAGCGGCCGTCACGACTTACACGCACATTGAGCAGTCTACGGCCGACATAGGGCCACGTTTAGAGCCTAGAAGAGCTCTTGGCTCCCGCACGTCCGAGGTGAGCTGGTGACTTTTGACTTTATTACAATGTTATTGCTTTCTGCGTGTTGGTGTTTTTTCAGCAAGGGATAGCAATGCCACGGCTATTGCCGGGGTTGTCCGAGTCTTGCTTTGTCACTGCCCCGGCCTCCTATATCACGACCTTGGCATACGAGCGGACATTACAAGCCCTGTCGGAGAGGCTCGAGTAAATGAAATTGCGGGTTGCAAAAAGGCGAATGCACAATGACGGCCTCTAATGCAATCGCACCTTTGGAAGGGGAACCGGTCATCGGTTCCCATATGGAGCACCCGCCCATAGCTGGCCATCCTCTTCCCGTCCGACCCTTTTGTGGTCTCTGTCGACATAGGGCTACTGTGCTTGTATGAGTCCCCTCCTCTCCTAGATGATTGCCGAGCTCCGCTTCGCGCATCTGGCACCTTTTGCACTACACCCCCTCTCATCGCCCGCTCATTGCTCTTTCATCCTTGCCGGTTCCACCCTTCTGGATGTGCAAATCTGGCATACCAAGGGTAGAGGACGAAGAAAACAAGGCTACTGTCGCTTTTGGTCGTGGCCCTCTTCTATCCCTGCTATCCCCAGATGCGCGTGCTTCTTCTTTTCTTTTTACAGACCCACAGCCGCCCATCGTCGGCCGCTGTTCAAGGTGCCCTGCCCAGATGCGATGCTGTTAGATCCGATCCGAGCTTTTCTGTGTATCTTCAGACAGGCCTCATCTATCTGTTGGCGTCAGAGCTATCTCCGCTCAATGCGGCCCTGCCCTTGCCGCTGCGGTTCGCAGGGCCCCTATGAACCTGGGCTTGGCGATAACCAGCGTCCACAAGGGAACAAGAGGAAGAAATTATAGCCCCGTCAGTCCATCTATCCTCTCCCTGAGGTGGCACCTCTCTCTGACGTGCCCGCCCAAGGGAGACTGCCCTTGTGGGAGAGCAACCAGACCCTCCAAGGTCTCATTGATTGGCTCATCTGCCTCGCAAAAAAACCCCAACTCCCCTTCCCTTGCCCACCCCGTTCACGCTCACATCGCCCTAACCATCTTGCTTTTTTGTACCCGGCTCTGCTTGACGCCGATCAACTGCCGTCAAGAAGACGGCTCGCAGGTACCATCCGGCCTTCAAAAAGAAACGCCTCTCGCATCTCACATCTCCTTCTTTTCCCACTTTGACAGCAGTATCTAAGTGGAAGCCTGAGACCTTGACTCTCCCCAATCTTACCTGCATATGTGGCTCGCCCTTCTTCTGTCTGCTTGGTTTTGCTGGCTCGGCTGTGTTTATGCCCACACCTCACTCTCTTTCTCTTTCGGATTGGTACCATCACCGCAACGACTAGGCTGCCGCTCTGAGTTCTGCTATCGAACACTACTGATATCCATCTCCTTGATGGCGAACAGCTCCCGTGCGCACCAGCGAATCTTGCCACAATAACTCCACTGCTACTAGACACACGCAGAGGTGCTCAGGCTCCATCAACTCACACGTTACCGCTTGTATGTCTGTTCGTTCCGATGGCCAATTTCGGCGTCACTCTCCCTTGCATTGGCGCATCGCTATGCATGTCCCAGCTTATGTTGATCGCCAATACCAGATACTGACTTAGCACTGGGATACGAAGAATGCTAACTTGTTTGATTCGGTCTGTAGTGAAACCTCATGACGAGATATTCTTCGTCGTACACTACTAGCTCAGAAGCTTCCACGCCGGCAGTCACGTTTTGTAAAGCTCTGGGGTTGACATCAGCTCTTCGTTCTCAACAGGGTTCTGTTCTTGTCGATATTAGAAGCTTTATGCTCTTCCTCCGCCCTTGACTGCTCCCTAAACGCCGATAGGCAACCACTCACTCGTCGGACTCCGTTTGTATTTACAGGCGTACGGCGGAAGAGGGAAAGCAGCCTCTCCCTCGCAGCATACCGGATTGCTATCTCTTTGGAATGCAAGTGTTTCTGTGTAGGATCGGAACACTTCTCCGCCATTGCTCGCACCTCCTGGCTCCCCAGTAAGATTCCTTCGGACCTAGTGAGTGTCTCACTTACAACCCACCCCTTGGCAGGGAACAAGAAAAAACAACAAGTCACTTACAAGGCATCAGCAGTTCACGGGTCACTGCGAGTCCAAAAGCATAGGCCTTCTTCAACTTAGTCTCTGGGGTTGTCGCATATCAAATCTCCGAATCCAAGCTACGCGAAGGAAGGGAGCCCCCATCCTGGCTCCATGATCCTCGCGGGATAAAACCTCGTCAAAGACCTAGTTTAAAACATTACTGTCATCCAGGGCCTCTTAGCTAAGACAGAGAGGGCCTGCATACTTTACTTTTCCCTTAATCAGTCCCCCCTCCACCGCTTTTGTTCCATCTTCCAACATCTTCATGTCTACTGCCAAGTTCCAGTCTCCATCCTACAGACTCTTTGAGGTGAGTCGCATCCTAGACTTTGTTCCAATATCAGTCCTCTTGGGAATACACCACGAGAAAAAGAAGATTCAGAGTCTTTTGATTCAATTCTTTTTGCGCTACTCTTGTTTTGTACATGGCCAGAGGCAGGCCAAGTCGAGTTGAAACCTTGGTTCCTTGACGAAGAAGCTGACAAAGATATACTTTGAAGCCGGGCTTTCTACCAAACAAACCTATCATTGTCGACGTCGACGACGAGTTTGGATCGCCAGAAACCCTGACTCTCAGATACGAGGAAGCTGTTCAGGCAGCACAAAGGGGGGATCCAAACCGGGACTCCCCACCGAGCGACTTCAACATGGCCTACAGCAAAGCTCAGCTACCTTCCTTGAATGGTGAGTCTTCAGCGTCGGCGAAGTAGAAGAGGGAGTTTGCTAAGATGGCCTTAGGCTACGATGCCACGCGATACCAGGATGCGGCCGCTTTCGAACCGTATCCCACTCAGCCATTCTCAACCTCACAGACGGACAAATATGCACAGATGAACCAGCAGTCGTTTGCAAATAACAACGCCGTAGCTCATTACATGTCGACAGGACCCATAGTGGTCTCTTTCCATCCCACGTCTGGAGTTGGCGGAACTACTGTCAGCCTAAAGATCTCGTCGCAAGATGACCTCTTTAGCCTACCTTCTACACAGCCACTGGTCACGTTTGGAGACGCAAAATATGCTGTGAATCTCATACGCGATACTCAGGATAATAATGGCTTCGTTTACTCTTGCAGTGTTGACGCACCGCCGTCAGGTGGTAACAGCAGCGTGTCTCTGTCACTTGTTTTCGACTCCCCTGCAGGAGTAGGGGAGATCTCGCGCATAGGGACCTTTCACTACCTGGAAGGGTCTGGGGATGACATCACGCGGGCAGACAGGTTGCCCAAAGATGACACCACGACACCTGCTGCCGAGGTGGATCAGGCGAGTCCCTCACCGAAGACTGAGGTACCGTCTGCAGCGGCTACAAATACGTATGAGTATCCGCCGGCGCAAGGCCAATACGGCAACACATTTGCCCAAGGCAATACAGACATGATCACCACATACCGAACGTCTAGCTTTACCGACCCTCCGCACTACCATCACCACCACCGGCGTGCTCACCATGGTGCGTATGGGAGCACGCTGGCGACGGTGGGGAGGAGTTCGTCCACGTATGATCCCATTACCATGTCCGGGAGATCTACCGGACACCACCACCTTCCCATCCCGTCATCAGGGAGCAGCGGAACGCCTCAGCTAGTGCGCACTAGCACCATCACCAACGGCGGTGGAAATGGCCCCTACCATTCCATGTCTCTCTACACCCCCAAGGCGGTTCTGAACATTCGCGGCAAGCTCAGCGAGATGGCGAGAGACTGGAACCACAACGAGTGGGAGAACCGTCGCCGGATCGTCATGTTCAAAAAGACGCAAAACGGAGCAGTCCTCAACGTGAGCTTCAAGCCCGTCTCCGTCAACGAGAGACCCACCAACAGCATCTGCATCTCGTGCATCTGGTGGGCAGAGAAGTCGGAATGCTACGTCACCTCCGTCGACACCATCCATCTGCTTGAGCAGCTTGTAGCTGCGCCGAACCGGTTCAGCGTCGAGGAAAAGAATCGCATCCGCCGCAATCTGGAGGGATTCCACCCATCCACCGTCTCCAAGGCCAAGGCAGACAGCGAAGAGTTCTTCAAGATCATTATGGCTTTTCCTCACCCAAAGCCCCGAAACATCGAGAAGGATGTCAAGGTGTTTCCCTGGACGGCCCTCGAGCCAGCACTCAAGAAGATTATTGGCAAATACAGCGCCAGCCCCAGCAGCATTCTCCCCCCTGCTACCACGAGCGCCTCGTCATACGCCACATTGCCCACGCCGCCCAGTCACCACGGCATCGGGTCACAACACGGCCTCTCTTCAGCGCATGCAGACCCTCACAGCCAGTACCCGCTGCACTCTGCCTACGGCTCGGCTGCTCACGAAGCGATCCCATCGCCTCGCTCACAGCTGTCCTCTTGGCCGCCTTCTTCGGTCTACTCCACAAGCACGGCTCGAGGTCTCAGTCCCACGCTTCGCAACCACCACAGCCCTCAGCAGCCGCCTTCCATGCGTATCAACACCAGCACAGCACAGCTGCCCGCCGTGTCGGCTTATGACAGAGGAGTGGCAGCCAGTCCCTATGGCAGCACTGGCCTACACACGCCGATCAGCCACCACGCTGCGGCCGCAACGCCCCCTCGATGGGATACCGCGCCCGCGGCCTATACCGACAGCGGTTATGCGAACCTCACTTCTCAGCAACCGCCTGGCGCATCGTCGGTCTATGGCACCTCTACCTATGGCGACGGCCCGCATAGAGCGTAAGAGCATGACGGCAGCTCGTCTCTCTTCGTCATGGCCGTAGCAGCTCTTCATCTCAAGCATGATGACTCTAGCACAAGCCTTATTTCTCATGATCAAAAGTCATCATCGTCGCAAGTCGCTTGTTATTCTTGGAGTCATCGAATCCCATGAACATGTTTTTGACGTCGTGGGTCGAAGTCATGTGGCTGCATCAACTCCAGTCAGCCGCCCGGTCCGCTACACCATTTCCCGCCCAATCGGGCATCGGCTACCCAAGAGCGCAAATATGGAGTCCTCGGCGCTTTGAATACCGGGAACAAAGGTTTCGCAAGTGCCGATTTACCTATTTTTGTTATTTGCAGTCAGCTCTAGACTATTCGCGTGTGCAGTTTGCGCGCTCTTCTTTGATGCGCTGCTGCGACATGCAACGCCCTGATTCAGTGATCATGGCCAGACTCTGCCCTATCTATCTTTGTGGGATGTTTGGTCAATCTCATGGCGATGAGATTACAGCTAGAGGCTTCTGATGGAGTCCCTTTGTTACCACAGTCAACGTCAGGGAGCATAAGAAAAACGCTGCTTGCACTGTTCTATCGCGTCCCTGTCGCCTCTTGTTTATTTCTTTTGTTTGAGTAGGCATTATATACCCTTTTGTCAGTAGTTAGTATATGGTAATGGACGCTTGATGGCTGGGAAAGCCGGATCTCGGCTCGGAACGAAACGTCACGGCCTAAAAGGAAGGGCTGGGGACATGGGTTTGGGAAACGGGATGGAAATGGACGGCTACACCACCTGCTTTTACTTTGTTGGTTTTTTTTTGTTTTTGCTTTTCACTTGTTTTGGAGTATGTATGTCATGAATGTGTGTGTGTGTATATATATATACCCTACCTAAGGTATGTATATCGGGTACAGCGATGATGGTTTAATGGAGCTATCGTGGCTCATACGGTCTCATAGCGCGCTGGTAATGACAATTATTTGACTTTAATTTTTCTCTTTCACAATGGTGATCCAATCGAGTATTCATGGACACTTGCAGGAAATGAATCGATTAGATTGAGCTGCATGTAAGATCTTGTCCACCTTGGAGGCGCGGTTTGCCCCTCTTGGTTTGGCGCAAGCCCCCCAAAATCCCACTCCAATTCCTTCGGCCATGTTTGACACATATGATGAGTCAATTCGCCGTGCGTTTATAGTTGAGCAACCCCGTTTTGTAGGATCGATTAGATGTTTACGATGGGACGGCGTGTTTCCTAAATGGGGGTTTCTCCGATTCGCTGGACAAAGTGTGGTACGATGCCGAGCGATGATCTGCAACTCCTCACTTGGAGACTTTCGAGATGCATATTATGTAGCTATAGGCCAGACTTGTTTTCAAATATTAACCGTAAATCAGTCTTTTTTTTTTTTGGTATTTCAATCACTTAAACGTCGTATTCTTACACGGCATCAACACAAACCGGGAATAAAACCTCAATAACAAGCAACCATGGATCTATTCAACTCTCCCGCCTTTTCAACCCGCGCAGAGCAGCTCATCAAGAAATTCCACGTCCCCGGCCTCGCCATCGCCCTCGTCCACAAAGATGTCACCGCCTCCAAGGCATTTGGCATGGCTTCCCTTGAGCCAGAGAGGCCAATGACCACCGATACCTTGTTTGACATTGCTTCGGCGTCAAAGTCTCTCACCGCGGCGTCGGTTGCGCTGCTCGTTGCCGACGACAAGTTTCCCGACGTCGAGTATGATGCCGAGATGGCGAAATTGCTGCCGGGCGAGTTTGTCATGCCTGGAGAGGGGTATGAAGGCGTTACTGTTGATGACATACTGAGTCATAGGAGCGGATTGGCGCCGTGAGCACAGTTGCCCGCCTTTTTGCTGATGCGGTACTAACACGGTTCCTATAGCAATGATAATTCATATCTTGGCCCTAGGGCGAAGAACACAGACAGTGCGCAGTCTATCACGCGAAACTTGAGGAATCTGGCCACTGCGGCTCCTATTAGGGCCAAGTTCATGTACTGCAACATGATGTTTACCGTGGCCACCTATCTCGTAGAGCAAAAGACTGGCATCAGCTTCGCCGACTTTCTTGAGCAGCGGTTCTTCCAGCCTCTGGGTATGAATTCGAGCAACTTGCAGCCGGAGCGGGCGCGTGCCAAGGGGCTGGGAGACCGCATCAGTCCTGGATACTGGTGGGATGCAAAGGCTAACAAGTATTCGACGTTTGTCATCCCCGATGCACCAGAGGCTCAAGGGGCGGGTTCAATCATCACCAGCGTCGACGACTACGTCAAGTATGTCCGGGCCATTATGAACAAGGAGGGCCCGTTTACAGAGGACGTGTACAAGGGAATCATCAGACCACGCTCCATTATAAGCCAAAACTATGACAAGCTACTCCCCTTTACGTCTCCGTTGTTGTACGCGGCTGGCTGGGAAGTACACCATTACCGAGGCTACTTGGTCGTCGCTCACCACGGAGGCATCGCCGGCTCCTCCACCATCCACTTCTTCATGCCCGACCTCAATTTCGGCGGCGCAATGTTTGGAAACTCTGACGACGCAAGCTTCGTCGCCGAGGTCCTCATGCAAGAACTCATCGACCAACTACTGGGTTTACCCCAAGACCAGAGGCTCAGCTGGGACAAGGTCATGTACGAGAAGAACACAGGCAAAAAGTACGACGAATACGACACCAACGCCAACGAAGACGCCGAGACCGAGGCCGAAGAGGTGGAAGCAGAGCGGCAGAAGCTGTGCCCCGGCATCAAGGAGTCGGAGCCGCAAAAGATGCCTCTGAGCGCGTACACGGGCGAGTATTGGAACCCTGGGTGGCGGGGCGTCGTGGTTGAGGTCAGGGATGAGCAGCTGTTTATCGATTGCTCGGATCGGTCGTATGTCTTTACGGTGAAGCTGCAGCACGTGTGCGAGCAGACCAAGTATGTTGCCGTCATGAGAGAGGTGGTGGGGGGTGTTGGGACGGCGATGAGAGCCGAGTTTCGGTTTGAGAATGATGTTGCTATGAAGGTTGGGATTATGTTTGAGGAGGAGCTGGATGATTATATCTGGTTCGATAGGGTCATGGCTTAGTGCCTGACGTGTATTTCCTTGATACCAATCGTAAAAGTACTGCTATTGACAAGCATCTCTAGCTACATGTACCGCTATTGACAGCCATCTCTCGCTGAATATTCGCTTTAAAGAACAGGGGTAGCCACAGCTACTTTGCAAGACCTGTTCATCATCGATTATAGGTGCCGTAAGAAGAAACCAATGCCTCTGAGTATAGTATTAGCGCATCCTTGACATTTCAGGACAACCTCTGGCGTGATGGCCGACACCACCACATATAGAGCACCGGCCCTCGTTGGTGACATTCTCGGTAGGTTGCCGCTGCATAGATTGATATAAAGGGAGTGGTTCCTGACTCTCGTGGAGCTGTATTATCTCCCTTAGCTGCCTCTGCGCTTGCGGCACCTGCGCTTGCGGCATATACAGAGTCTGCATCTGCGGCCTCGGGAATTGCTATATCGGCACTTGCTGCGTCTGCTGGCTCTGCGCTTGCTGCATCTGCGTTCGCTGCATCTGCTGCATCTGCTGGCTTTGCTGGCTCTGCGTTCGCTGCATCTGCTGCATCTGCTGCACCAGGATTTGCCGAATTTCCGTGTCGAAATGGAGCTGACGCTGCATTTGAATGATTTGTTTCTGTTGCTGCGCGATATGCACTTGTAAATTGGCCACTAGACCCTCCAGTACTTTGATCTTCTCAGCTATGGATAGTTTACAGAGTCAGTTGTTGGTGGAATCGTGGTGCAATCTTTGCTGAAGAAACTCACCACTCATTGTCGTCGGGTTATGCTTTTTTATACTACAAAGGCACGGAGGTAGTGACAGATGACGGGAGCTCGGTAATGATTGGTGTCTCTGGTTTGGACAATGATAATTTGACGTGTGGAGCGCTGTCACCCTCGGAATTGTCCTAGATCTGTTGAAGTACTGGGACTTGTTGGAAATGGAAATGAGTGATACTGGTGGCTTCTGTAATTAGTGATTGTTGGAAGAGAAACTCGTTTGATCAGCCGCGTTGTAAAATTCGTATTGTCGAGCATAACATTAGGTAGACTGCCAAGAAGAAGGAAACAGAGTTTGAAAGACGAGAAATTTATGGCATCAATCTATCGTATCTTGGGTCTGATATTCGGTTTATCTAGGGCACCTGCCTGTCGGTAGCATCAACATTGAAGAGAAAGCGCATCATGATTGCCCTGGTGTATCTTGGAGTTGGCGCGGCAACTACCCGAGCTCTAGGTAACTGGAGGCAATCAGTAATTGGATGTAATCATGGTAGCTGGAGCTGTGAATTGAATGAAGTTTTGTTATCGCTTTAATCAGGAGAAGTTTGTTTGCCTAGAGTGAGGAAAACAAAGCATCGACGAGGACACTGACGCCGACTTCGAGGCCGATACCACCATGGCCGATGACAAGCCCTCAAAGTCCGTGGCTCAGGTATTACACCTTGTCAATGTGATTTTCTGATAGATGCTATTGCAGTAGACCACTTTCGGAAATGGAGACTTGCTGGGAAATCTGGAGCAGGTGAGATGAATATACTCTGCAGAAATTGACTTTCTTTCACTTCTACGTGCTTGGTCAGACTCAACATTCTTGGGTTGAGACAGGGGATGCGGCGCGGTGCAGTGCAGCTTGACGATTCTCTCTTCTTCGTCTCTTGGATGCAGCATCGCGTATTGCCGAGAAAAATCCATGCCGAGCTGTGATTGAGCCGCGGTTCTATCTCGGGAACAGTCAAACATCAACGTGCAACGTCAAACTGGAGGGTTGTAGTTGTACTCGGCACTAGCGATGACGTCTCGTGCATGTGGAGTTTTGGCTAGTTACTCGGATATCTCGTTTTTGTGCGCGGGATGCAGATCAAGGTTGAGCTTGACAGCGCTGTTGAGTTGAGTCTAGCGCATTCAACAAATTTCCCTGCCGAACTGGCCCTTTAGCAATCGTAATGACACCAAGCAGCTTCGAGCACTACCCAGTAGAAGCCAAAGATCGAGTCTTTAGCCTGGAAATCGGCCGCCCGTCCCCATACGATCTGCGCTGCTGACCGAAACCGGCCCAGATCTCAATGCCGCTTATTCGCGGATCTGTGATTCTGATAGCCGAATCTGCGATAAGGGCCTCCCCCAACGGCTCAAGGCAGCAGAGCCTAAAAACCACCCGCTAGATCCCCCTCCCACAGCGTCGGGAGCCCGCTGTGGCCCCCAATTCTCCAGCGGATCGGCCATCAGATAAAGCACCGACGGCAGCCCAAAACCCCAAAGCGTTTCCCCTCCATCTTGTTTTTTTCCGCACCAAGGCCATCGCTCGTGCTCTTGGCTCTGGCTCCTCTGCCTCTGTCATCCGTTCTGGTCTGCCATCTCGACCTCTGCTAGATGCGCCTGCAGCAAATCTGACAGATTACCTGCAGCCTGACCATCCGTTCCCCGTCACAAACAAACACCTCACCGGCCCTAGGACCCCTGTACCTTGCCTTCGCTATCTATTACTAGGTATCGCTCCTCCAGCTCCTCGCGCGGCTGTTGCTCGCTCGTACTCTTCCGGCAAAGCGCTGGTACCGGTACATACAAACACTCTCGTCACAGAGGCGTCTCTCCCAAGCCCGCGGACTCGTCCGACCCCTTCCGACCAGGCCCCCAAAACCCCCCTGCCCTCGTCTCGCCATCTTTCTCAGCCCCCAGGCACGACATGATTCCCTCTCGAGTCGGAGGCCAGCATCTGCGCTTGGCCGCCTCCCGTCCTAATCCTGGTTACCGGCCCTCCGTGAGCTTTAAGCCGGCTCGCCGCCCTGCCACTGGAGGCAGCCGAAACGTCTCGTCTTCCTCTTCCACTGGTGCTTCTGGTTCTGGCTCTGGTGCCCCCAACGCAAAGATTCCTGCTCGTCTGCCCGGCATGGCTGAAAACGACAACGACGTTGAGCGCTACCTGCGTGAAAACCACCAGCGTCTCTTTGAGAACAACAAGCAGTGGGCCGATCAAAGGCTCAAGGAGGACCCCGAGTTCTTCACCAACCTGGCTGCTGGCCAGTCGCCCGAGTATCTCTGGATCGGATGCAGCGATTCTCGAATCCCCGCCGAGGCAATCACCGGCCTCCAGGCTGGCGAGGCCTTTGTCCACCGCAACATTGCCAACCTGGTCATCAGCACCGACCTCAACGTCATGAGCGTCATCAACTATGCCGTGCGCCACCTCAAGGTCAAGCACATTGTCGTCTGCGGCCACTACAGCTGCGGAGGTGTCAAGGCCGCCATGACTCCCAAGGACATGGGCCTGCTCAACCCCTGGCTGCGAAACATTCGCGACGTCTACAGGCTCCACGAGAAGGAGCTTGATGCCATCAAGGATGAGAAGAAGCGATACGACCGTCTGGTCGAGCTCAACGTCGTCGAGCAGTGCCGCAACGTCATCAAGACGGCCGATGTCCAGCACTCCTTCGGGGAGAACCGATATCCCATTGTTCACGGCTGGGTCTTCAACTTTGAGGATGGCCGCATCACCGACTTGAGCGTCGACATGAAGAAGATTCTCGGAGACATTCAGAAGATTTACAACTTGACCGATTAATGCGACTCCTACTGGACGGATTTCCTTGTTATACATGGGTTCTCTTTTTTTTGGTATTAGTCTGGATTTGGATAAGGATGCAGCTCGAGGTTTTGGATTTGGACGTGCGTGGACGTGTGTGGGTGGGTGACAGGAGTCGATGGTTGGACACTTTGTTACTTTTTTGGCATAGCATTTTTGCAGATTACGGGCCATGATAGCCTCAGGGGTGGTGGTGATGGAAATGGAGTCTTTTTTTGCCCCGTCTTTGCCCACAACCAGCACCAAAGAGAGATCACCCGTTCATTCCGGTCCTGGCCAACCAATCGCCGCGAGTGATGATTCCCAACCGTTGCTTCACCCCCCGCGTCTCTGCCCACACCGGACAGGGATCGTCCCACTGAAATAAATTACCGCCTTTTTTATCTCCCAAGGCTGCCGGATCTGGACCACACGTGCCCTGTTGCTCAGCATGACTGGCAAACGGCCAAAAGATGACACTTTGGGGGTACATGACGGTGCGTTGCATGTCGCTCAGCTGACTATTCACTTCTTAGATACGGCTTATACGAATACCTGCACATCGATTACAGCGCATGCGTCTACGGTAAGCTTTGACAATTGTCATCAATCAGTCAGTCTACAAAGGGAAACGATCGCTTCGTGCGTGCTGCCTTGCCGTTGCTGGGTGTATTTTGCATCTTCAACCCCTTAAAACTATACGCCGAAAATAAATCCCTCTTCGGATGCCCGGACACATCCTTTCGTGTCTCGTATGCTCTGATGCTCGGATGCTTTATCCGAATGACTCGGTTTTCACGCTGCTACTAAATTAGCCATAGATAAGTGAACAGACATATCGGACCACCGTGCTGTTGTTGCCTTTGGCTAACATTCTGTTATTCTCACTACCTTCTTCTATCTACTACTGTTACTACTTTGGTAACACCGAAATCTATATAACAAAGGCAACATGCCACATGACACATGACACATGACAATCGATTCATAACTAAACACACAAGTCTTTGATAGGAGATGATAGCGGGCTGCATGTCCCTCATACCTGTACCGGTACATGTGCTACGCGAGGCTGAGTAGTCGCTCGCATCATGACACTGTCCCCTGTCTCCCTCCTCGAGAACGATACCCATGTCTTGAAGCTCGACATGGAAAACGTCCTCTTGAATCTTGGTCCGTCGTCTTCCGGACCCCCTTGGCCCCAGTGGCCCCTCTGCACGGCACCGTCTTCCAGCAGCCGGAAGCGCCGCTTGGCGAGTTTCCACAGCTCGATGCCCGTCACAAACACCAGCGTGAAACCCACGGAGAGCGCCCACTCCCAGGAGATGCCCGTGTGCTTGAAGAAGCGCGTGTTGAGGAAGGGGATGTAGACGACGGGGAACACGGACAGGCTGCCGATGATGACGGACCAAAACAGAAACCGGTTGCTGTAAATGTCCCTGAAAAAGGGGAAGAAGCTGTCGTCGTTGGGGTTGAGACGGAACATGGACCGGCGGAGACTCTTAAACTCCCACGCGGAAATGAGGATGAGCCACGTCAGGAGCGCAAACGTCGCCGCTCGAGCCCGGAACACGGGGATGCACGCGTCGGAGAACTTGGTGTTGCAGTCGTAACCGAGGTTCCCGCCGCTGGCCCCGTAGATGATGATGCAGAACGTGCAGAGCGTGCACGCCCCCATCAGGATGCCGTAGACAATCATGTCGACGATGATCTGGTTGGTGAAGACGCCTCGCTTCTTGTCCTGCGGCAGCTTGCGCATCACCTCCTGGGCCGCGGCCTCGCGGCCGAGCCCAAACGCCGGGAACGACGACGTGGCCATGTTGATCCAGATGATTTGCAAGGGCGACACGGGGAACACGGAGAAGCCCATGTCGTCGACGAAGCCGAGGCCCGCGACGAGGAGAATCACTTCGCCTACGTTGGACGTGAGCAGGTGCAGCACAAACTTTTGGATGTTGTCAAACATGCGGCGGCCCTCTCGGATCGCGGCCACGATGGAGTTGAACTTGTCGTCGGTGAGGACAATCTTGGCCGCGGACTTGGCTACGTCGGAGCCCGACCCCATGGCGATGCCGACATCTGCTCGAGAAAGAGACGGCGCATCGTTGACGCCGTCTCCCGTCATGGCCATGAAGGCTCCACGCCGACGAAGCGCTTCAATCATGCGGGTCTTGGTGTCCGGAGCGCAGCGTGCAATGACCAGCGGAAGCTCCTCCAACGCGTCAATCTCGGCGTCTGTCATCTTGTCAAACTCTGTAGCCTTGACTACGACGGATGCCGCGACGCTTTCGGGCAGGATATTGAGGTTTCGAGGGATGATGCCGACCTCTTTGGCAATGGCTTTGGCCGTCTCCGGGTGATCACCAGTAAGCATGTGGACTTTGATACCAGCTTGAGAACACTCGGCAATAGAAGGCTTAGTCTCCCTACGCGGGGGATCGTAGATGCCGGCAAGGCCGAGAAGGACGAGGTTTTGCTCGACTGTCGAGCGTAGTTTGTCGTCCTCTTCGGCAGAGCTCGAGCTAGATTGTTTGGATGTGAATCTTCCCTCCCATGGGCGATATGCCACAGCAAGAACGCGTTGGCCCTGCGATGCGAGGGCATTCATCTGCCCGAGAACGGACTCTTTGATTTCGTCTGTCATGGGCTGCTGAGATTCGCCAATGCCAGCAAAGGCACACATGTCGAGGATGCGCTCTACGGCACCCTTTGTAAAGACGATGCTATTATCCGAGCCGGCAATGAAACTGCCTTCAGCTTCAGGGGCGTTGTAGATGACCGACATGCGCTTGATGGAGCTGTCAAAGGGGAACTCGGCGACTTGCCTCCAGCCTTCTCCTTCAAGAGTCTTCTTGCCGTGGTTGAAGCGATGAGCAAAGACTTGTAATGCAATCTCGGTTGGTTCGCCAGTAGTCTGCCACTTTTCCTCTTCTTGATCGAACCTCACAGTAGCAAGATTACATAGCGCAGAAGAGAGCAGGAACGCACGCAACTCATCTGTCATCTTAGTCTCTGGCTCCGGGCTTGGGGGCTGCTTCGACGACGAGATATTGAGCTTCTCATCCGGAACATCAAACTTGAGCACGGCAGCACTGCGCTCCTTGTCAAAGTCGCGCTTCTTCTCTTCCACGGGCTCTTGCGGAGTCTCGTCTTTGCTCTGCGTGTAAACGACGCGCCCCTTTGTGGGATCACTAGGGCTCTGAGAGTCGTGGACGGTGTAGACGTGAGAAGAAGGGATCCATGCCTGGCGCACAATCATGGCGCCTTCGGTCAGCGTTCCGGTCTTATCGGAGCAGATGTTGGTGACGCCGCCGAGGGCTTCGAGGGCGGAGAGGTCGCGGACGACGACGTTGGCCTTGCGCATGACGGTGACGGCGACGACCATTGTGATTGTCAGGACACTGGAGAAAAGAGTTAGTCGAAGGATGTCAGATGACGGAAGGGAAAGACTCACGCAACAAGGGATTCGGGGATGATGGCGATGCCCAACGAGGTTGCATAGATGATGACCTCGTGTCGCATATTAAAGTGGTTGACACCAAAGACAATCATGGCGAGAATCACGGCACAGCCAAAGAGAAGATAGGCCAGGGCCGACAACTTGCGCTGCAACGGCGTTCCTACCGTGAGACCCAGAAACTTGCCTACAAAGTCATAGATGCGCTTCGACAAGCCAACGACAGGCTGCTTCTTGCCGTACTTGCGCCAGTTCATCGAACGTCCGGCCTTGCGACTCTTCTTGGATGTCGAAGCAGCGATTTTACCTACTTCGGTGGCCATACCGGTGGCGACGACGATGCCCCTACCGCGGCCCTTTTGCACGACGGTTGTGGCGTAGGCCATGTTGATGCGGTCGCCGATGCCGACCTCACCTTCAGAGGTGGCGGCCGTTTCGGAACCGTGGACGGTGATGTCGTTGGATGTGATTTTCTCGACCGGGATGGACTCGCCGGTGAGCTGGCCTTCCTCGCAGGCGAGGTTCATGGCTTCGAAGAGGCGCAGGTCTGCGGGGACGGTGTCGCCCATTTTGAGGAGGATAATGTCTCCGGGGACAACTTGGGAGCTGTTTCATCTGGTTAGCATCCAATTGAAATACATGATTGATTGGGGAAACGTACTTGGGAATGACCTGAGTGTGGCCATCGCGAAGGACCATGGCGCTGGGAGAAGACAAGGCGCGGAGAGCGTCCATGCGCTTTTCCGCACGGTACTCCTGCCAAAAGCCTATGGTGACATTGAGGAAGATGACACAGGCGAGGACACCTCCTTCAATGTAATCTTGGATACCAAAGCTAAGAGCCATGGCAAATACGAGAACCTGGATACAAATCATGTTAGTTACCCAGCACGATGAGGGAGGGGGGGACATCATCTTACAATAATCATGGCATTGAGAATCTGCTTTGCGAGAATGCTATACCACGGTATAGTCCCGCCGACGTCGAGTTCATTCGTGCCATGTCTCGCCTGCAGGTCAGCCACCTGCTCCGAGAGCAAACCTCGATCGACATGCGTTCCGAGGGCCCGCTCAGTCTCTTCAACGGTGAGCAGGAATGGGTGCTTGGGGAACTCCGCCATCAGGGCGTGGGGCTCTTATTAATAAAGTGGGAGATGATAATACTATGGCTGTACATAGATGAGAGATGGGTAAAAAACAGCGTTTCTGACTATAACAAAGTATATTTGGACAGAAGAACTTTGAATAGAAGTTTCTGACTTTCTGACTTTTAGGTTGAAATATGCGGGGAATCAGTGGGTATAAGTACTTGGAGGACAGATGCTGGCTTTTGACAAGAGGCTTGCCACGAGCGTAAAGCCTTGCCATCATGAGTGAACTTTGGTGTCATGGCTTTGTATCAGGGCGGGTCTGACCGGTAACTAGTGTCCTTGGCGTCGGGTCGATGAGCGCGGAGGCTTGAGGAGGATGGTTTGCATGGTGTTGACGGGTTGTTCCTCTTCGTGTACGACTTGATCATCCAGCAGGGCGATATATGCGGTGGTACCCTTTTCTTTTGGCCGTTACGCAGCGTCACGGCTGAAGGCTGCTGTGATACATCTTCAGCACGAGGCTGTCTCAGACATTCAACTGCCTCATCACGAACTACCAAGTTTCAGACACGAGACAAGAAAATCACATCATCCCGACTCCCAAGACAAAGCCAAGAGCCTCAAGACCCCATCTCCACCCTTGGCGCAGTCAACACACCCCGGATACCCACTTCCCAAGAAACGACAAGCCAGAAACAACGACAACACCTCGCCATCGAATCTTGGCGGATGAGAGCCAAGATCTGGTTATCAAGCGGGTTGGTTATTTAAAGTTGTCTAGCCCGAGTTTATTCGCCCTCCAGCCAATGGCGTGGCCGCCCGAGGGGAGGGGGGATGTCGCCAAGTCGGTTTTTGCTATTCCGTATTGACTTTGGGGCGGATCTTGGCGTTCCCGGGGGGGCGATTTCGACAGTGTGGCGAAAAGGGAGGTGATTTTTGGTTGGGCCTTTCTGGAAGAACCGTTGTGGAAGAGGGAAGGGGGGGGCTGGAGTTGAGTTTATGAGGTTGTGGTTGGTCGGGAATGGTTCCGCCAAGGCGTCGTTCTTTATGAATGATAGCGGGATAGAGCAAGCAGAGTTTGTGCTTTTCTGGGCGTGGTAAGCGGAGGATGAAGGAAAGAATGGGCTCTGGATGGATTGATTATTCATTCATTCCATCTACTTATATCTAGTAGACTCACCTAGATCTAATCATAGCTGTCATTGGATGGGTTTCCCTCCAAGACTGTAAACGTTCGATGATAGATTAGTCAGTAAACCTTGGATCTCACATACATGTAATTATCTGGGCCGCATCATCTTTTTCGAATTCGAGTATCTTAGTGAGCGACCACACCTTTCGCGCTGAGTACACAGGCAACACTTGTCGTTCTTTTTTGTTGGTTTGGGTATTGGCATCATCATTGCTGCGATGTCTCAATATCTGCCCCAATTTGACCATGTATGCGCCTTGTAGTATGCCTTTCGATGCACACTTGGTGATTTATACACTGTAGCCATATCGTCTAGACTGATGAGCTTGAAGACCCCTTGACTTGCTTCTAGCGACAGTTGCAAGGCAAAATTGTTCTAAGCTCTACTGGAGATCACCTATTTACTAGATAATTATAATGATATGGTGTACATCGCCCGCCCGCTTGCTTTTTCTACAACTGGGCAGGATGGCGAGGCAGCGATCGGTACAGTGCGAGAAACCCGCTTATAAGGCGAGCCTTGTGCCGTTATTGTTGGATTGGCTCTACTGAATATGCCTGCCCGTCTACCAATAAGCAATTAAGCATCGCCACACTCCAAGATGCTGTTCAGCGGTAAATCAGGCAGAAACGGTACCTAACGATATTATGCCTTGGGATATGGAATATGCCTTACTAGGTTATAACATCCTGCCATTTAACCTTGAGCAGCCCATGCGAAGCTTGCTTCACTCTTACTGCCATGATCAAGATTGACTGGAAGTAAATCCGATTTACATCCATATGGATCTGTGTCGTGACTGTCACGGGTTCGCCCAGGCTGTTTCTCAGAGACTTAAAGTATGGCCTGGGCTGGATTCTTTCTTGAATGTCGACAGGCTGCGGGCGGAATCACGGAACTGCCGCCTGTGTAAAATGATATATGATTACATCTTCGACGGTCCCCAGAAACTAATATCATACAAGTTCATAAGCCTCGGATACAAGAGATTCCATAAGATTACATCCGGTACTCCATGTACCTGTGTGATGTTTTGGGGTTTAGACCGACCTTGCATCGAAATGGCGGCATGGAGCGATGACGGTATGTACCACACAGGCATATGCTTCCTTATTCGAATGATAAATGTCTAGACCAGTATTAAAGCTTCGTTTAGGCTCTCCTGCTGCCCTGTCTGGCAACTTTTGCACCGAGCCGCCTTTACCAAGCGACAACTGCCCGGAGGCGTTCGATTTCATCAGATCTTGGATGCAGACATGTTCTCAACAACATGGTGATTGTGAAGGCACTCTCTCCAAGTCCTCTCCAAACGAAGCTGCGGGCCCACAACTACCTACCCGAATATTGGACATTGGACCCCTAAATCAGGAGTCTGTTTCTCTCTTGGAAACCAACGGCCAGCGAGGGAAATTCTGCGCCCTCAGCTATTGTTGGGGTCCAGAAGGTACGCAAACTCTGGTCACAACAAGGGATAACATCAACGATCATCTGAATGGCATTCCATTCAACAGTCTGCCAAAGACTTTTCAGGATGCCATCATTATGACACGTCAGCTTGGTATTCGCTATCTCTGGATTGACAGCCTTTGCATCATACAAGGAGACAAGGATGATTGGACGGAAGAGTCTGCCAAAATGGCAGGAATTTATCACAACGCATATCTGGTGATAGCTGCTTCTGGAGCCGCGAATCCAAAAGAAGGCTGCTTTTCGACCAAACGCAGATGCCCAACTACTGTAGAAGTTCCGTATTATTTAGCAGAAGGGCAGACGGCTGGCTCTTTGAAGCTCTCGATGCGTATTCATGGGGATGAATCACCAGAGTTCGGGCCACTGTGTCAAAGAGGATGGGTGCTCCAGGAGTGGTATCTTGCACGGAGGGTTCTGCACTACATGCCAGATGGCATATCATGGAAATGCAAGATGTTAGAGTCTAGTGAAAGATATCCATATGATATGGGGCAGTACAGTCATTCGTGGGAGACTATACTGGAGCAATACTCCCGCCGTAAGCTCACCTACAAGAAAGACCGCCTAGAGGCCTTGAAAGGACTAGCTCAGGCGCATCTTGAGAAGACCAACGACAAGTACAGCCTCGGTGTCTTCGAATCAAGAATTTTAGAACAGCTTGTCTGGACAATGGAGAATAGGGCAAAGGCTTCGGAAGACTTGACGGATGTGCCTCATTGGTCCTGGGCATCCAAAGGGGGGGCAAAATCTTTTTGGGTAGTTCACGACAACGATTGGCAGCCAATATGCCGCACGCGAGCGATTATCGAATCTTTCGGCGTCTTGAGGGTCGATGGCTATGTGGCACAGGTTAGAACTTCCGTGGCCAAGCCTAGGAAACCAACCCGGACCAGCGAGCAGATGTTTCATGATCTACTATCTTCGATGTGGTCATATAGGAAAGGTTCAGGTTCGCTGCACTGGATCCAAATCACATTCAGACAGACTCGAACTATCGGCGTAGCTGTCTTTGATAGAGAGCATTATGCAAAAGTGCATATTCTTTTTCTCAAAGGGTGGAGAGACTATACACTGTAAGTCTTGATGCTAATATTCGTTGATGACAGAAAATTAACCTGATTTCGGTTGTGCATTCCTATAGTTGGATTGAGATGGAGACTGAAAAAAATGTGGTAAGAGCAAACTATGTTATTTTTTAGACGCCAATCAGGAAGTAGCTAATGAGCAGCCTAGATGCTATATGCGGTTTTGCTGCTGATACCGAATGATGATGGAGGTGGTGGTTTTCGGCGAGTTGGTTTGGGGTTTGTTATTCCAGGCCCGGAAAGTAAGGAAATATCGGCGATTCATCAGACTATTAGGCTAATTTGAGTGATCTTGATGCACTGGACTATAAGTTATATCTGTACAAGATATTTATGGTCTTCGTGCGAATGCTAATAGCTCGTGGCCGTCCAAGATATATGTCACTGGTCATACAATCACTGCGGCTAGATAAAAGGTCGTTTACCAAAAGTTCACGTAGACAATAAATACTTATTCAAGGCCACAACCCATCCCTTCTTTCTTCTCGATGTACTATCACCTATCTTGTCAGTCTTCCAGAAACCGCTTCGCCAGCCCGCTCATCCACAGCCCTCCGAGGCGGAAAGGAGTTGATGCCAACACAGCCAAATACGCCAAACTATTTGGCCTCTTTACACGCTCGCTTTGTATAGCAAAACCATCGTTCGCTATGGCATATCTAATATAGGTATGGAACGCAAGTGGAATCGAGAGAGCTATTGCTTGAATACCCCACATGTGAGATGAAGAGGAAACGGGCGATTGCCGGTAACCTGTGCATGACTAGGGCTTCAGAGGATGTGCATATTGTACAGTCTTTTGGTTGTATGAGATACTCCCATCCTTTATGCATCCGTATAAATTCCGCAACTTTGTTTATGGCGATTCCTGTTCGGGAGTTGGCAATTGACCGGAAATAGTTGCGGGACTATCGTCTGATTTGCTCTATCAAGAATTAGCATTTGCAATGCAAACACCCCGAAAATCAACTTCAAATCGCTTACGGTCGGAAGAGGAGCGGTCCTAGGAGGTTTTTGGGGTACCCAAAAGGGCTGAATGCCGCGCGCAAGTGATTCATACCACTCTAGGAAATAATTCAGCCATGGCCAAAACTTCAAGACTCACGCCGTCCTTACCAGTAAGTTCCAGGTGGTAGGGATAAGTGAAGCCAATTTTTGTGTCAGGTTCCGGTTCTGCTTCGTGAACATGCCGGTAATGCCTACGAAGCGATCCGTACGTGCTGAAACGATTATTCTGGGGTTAAATTAGTAGTTTGTTCTTCCACGGTGCACAAGTGGTGCCAAACACTCTCGCAGAGACGGCCACGTTTGCCGTCTTTGCCTCGCCAGCGACAATAAACCTCTCCCGGCACGATGATGACTTGGCCCTGCTAGAAGTGAAGCTTAGATTAACATGTTCGCGGCAGATCAAGGGGGAGTCGGCTCTGGAACAAACCTTGTTCATCTGCAAAGGGGGCATTTTCCAATCAAACCGTCGCCCCCTGTCTCCCTCGGCATAATGGAGATAGCCCGCTTGCTTCTTGTACCAGTACTAATGCATTGTGAAGCAGTTGGTTGGCGTAACGATGTTGATTGTTTGGAAATTCCTTCTTCTGTGATGTCTCGGAAACGAGTTTGTAGTGGTTGTGAGTGGAAGGAGCTGTGCAACTGGGGGAAATCTACGTGCCAGCATGCGCTTGGGAAGAGCGAAGGGGGAAACCGCCCATCTTCTCTTACTTTCGCCGTGTTTCTTTACTTGGCTCTTAAATGTACTGCTTATTAATTGCATATCCATCATTTAAGAATCGGTTCAACGCAGGCAATTGGTGTTTAGTGATTCAAATGAGCAAAAGCCGTCTTCATCAAAACTATGACTGCTTGAAAAATGAGAATTATATTACAAACGACTTTTGTCACGATGTTTCCATTATTTGGCCTGTTTAATGCTGCTGGGAGTCAAAGATTCCATCGTGGAGGCTCCCTGTGGCCTGGTTACCATGTCCGTATCTGACATATCAGAGGCATTGTAGCCAAGCTAGTCAAACAGTATTGGAACATATTGTGTTTGGGGCACAGTAAATCTTCAATACTGTGCGATGTTCAAAATGTCAATCAAGATACAATATTAAGATTGCAATTCGACAGCGTGTTTCAGATAACGATGACCTTGACGGCATGGTAACTCACTAAAGCGTAATGAGTTATCACAGCATGGAAGCATTTGATACAGCCAGTCACTGATTCTGCAGCCTACCAGGCTATATATGTACCTCGAAGTAGACCATGTTCATCAAGTTTCTTAACTTCATTTACTCTCGCCATGCAACATTGTTTCCGGCCTTTGCCCAATTCTTCCGATGCTAACAACACCTTCAAAAAGGTGATGAACTAGCATGCTCTTTTCTTTAGTTAGTTATTCCATATCAGCAAACTTCTACCGTATTGTCGGCAATATTTGTGGTCACTAAGATCAAAAACTCGGCCTTGAACATCGACCACATCTCGTTTGACATTTACCACGAGCGTGCCACCACTTAAACATACCTAGGTACATTTAGCTTACAACTAGCATCTTGTCAGGCAATTATAGTTCTTTTGGCTCTTTAACGTCAATGTGAACCCATTGCCCTACTTCTTTTCTCAAGCCAATGTCAGCTGCCTTTACCAGTGTCTGAAGGTTCAATACAATAACAATTTGCTCATGTCTAAGTAGAAAACACAGTCCAACTTCATATATAATATGCGCTTATGCTTCCTTTCTAGATCCAATTCAACAGTGCCATAAAATTACCATTAAATGCCCGCAATAACTCCGCAAGATACCATACCATTTTCGTTTCCCTGTCATCACAATCATGTCTTGCCCTTTCAAAAGCGAAACCGTCTACACCAATCCATTCATGTACACCACCATCAATCCCATCACAGCAATAGTCCAATCAGACACGATGCCTGTCGAGGACGCCGCATTGGTACTCGTAGGCTTAATGTTGGTCGCGCCAAAGCCAAGATACCAAGACCCAATGTCAGTCAGCCGGCCCCCATTGTTCAAAAACGACGCATTGGGTCCAACGTTGGACGCCTTGGAGCGGAAAGCACCAAAGTAAGTGTACCGGGCGATATAATCCAGCTTGCCAAAGTAATCGAGAGTCTGGTTGAAGAACTCTTGCGTTGTCTGCAGATCTTGGTTCGCAAATGCGTATTCCGTCACCCAAATGTCGGCATCAGGCCATCTAATCATGACAAACATCAGCATTTGCATCTGCATCGAAATAGGGAACAAAGACTCACGTGGCCCTCCTCTCTCCGATAAGCGAAGCTATTCCCGCAAAGTTGTCATACCAATGCACAGGCAAAAAATCCCACGTGCAATTCTTCTTCTGGTTCCCAGTGCTTACAATCTCAGAGCAGTTCGCCAGGAACTGCTTCAGCCATGGCAAGCCGTCAGGCCCGCCAGTAGTCGCCGGCAGCCCCAGCTTGATGCCCATCTTGCCCAGAGGCTCGAAATTAGCCACCCAGGCCTGAGCGGCGTCCTTGGGCTGAATGTCGCTCCCGCCGTTGCTGTTCGAGCCGTCTGGCTCATTGAAGCCCAGCACATGCGTAATGTTTGTGCCCTGGTCGATGAGAGCCTGAACTTGGGTAAGGAATGTCGTGTCACTGAGGTTGGCCGAAACTCCCCACATCATGGGCACAAACTCAAACTGGTCTTGTGGAATTGAGGTGTATTCCGGCGATGGCTGCGACTGGTAATTGTAGTACCATGTTAAATCACTGCCACTCTGCACCCAGATCTGGTTGTCGGTGGGATAATCGGGATTGGGCGTGAAGACGAGGCCTCGCTTATCGGAGGATTGGGCGCTGGCGAGGCCTGCGAGCAGCAGAATGGGACCAAGAGCAAGGTTGACCATGACGATTTCGTTTCTTCTCTTATCGGCAAAAGAGCAGGGATTTGTGAGATTGAGATTGGTGCTGACGTGGGGTCGGATCGCCTGGAACTTTGAGATTCGCGATGAAGCGGTGTTGAATGCGAGTCAGGAGAGATGGTCAACCAGCTCTATCTTCTTCTTTGTGGGTAATTGGAGCGAAGCGATCAAGGAAATATCATTCTCGCGCAATTCTGGACATCAAGGCTGAACAAAAGCGAACTTTGTCTATCCCTCTAATTGAGAAAAACACGCGATCCAAGAGCAAGACAGCGGACGCAGCATGAATTGACACGCAGACAGACAGCGAGAGAAGAATGAATGAACCGCAAACGAGACAGAAAAGGAGGAACAATGTAGGACGAAAGAAGGGGGATAAGAAAAGAAAAGAAAAGAAAAGAAGAAGAAGAAAGCAGGCTTGAGCTGAGAAAGCACAACGTAAACACGTCTCTCAGCTCTTCAGGGCGCAGCTGAACGCTATCCAAAGCTACGCCAACTTTGCCGCCGGATCGCCCGATCCGTGGACGCGGGAAGGATGAAAAATAAAAAGATGACATGGCCGCCCAACCAATCCGCGGCCCATAGTCAGGGGTCAGCAGCAGGCAATTGTCCAATAATGCAACGGTGGTTAATCTAAGCCGCTTGGCATGCATACAAAGGGTCAGCGTATCGCCGCTAACAGGCGGTACAAAGGATGAGGGGGGTTGGATGCGTGGAAATGGCGCATCACGATGGTGAGAGTTGGTGTTGTTGGTGTTAGTGCTTTTGGCGGGATTCCCACGTCGCCGCGCCAAGCTTCGTATCGGATGCTGCACAATGATGCACGGCAAAAGCAATAATTCTCCATTCCGGCGAGATACGGTTTGGCTTCTGCCAATAGAGCTGGCGGAAAGGCGCCCGTTGCGACCGTTACGGTGACGCAAAAGAAGTTGTGAATCCACTCACTCACTCACTTGCTCACAATCACATGTTGACAGACTCACTCACTCACTACCTATCTTACTAACCCGCTCACTCACTCAATCGGCAAATAAAAGATTAAAGTTTATACTATTTCGCTGTTCTGTCGTTCTATTTACAGCGCATTCACCCAGTTGACAGCCTCTTGCGGCTCAAGTCTCTGCATCCAATCCGCCTCCGCGAAAATGTTCCTCACCACGCCCTTCTCATCAACCAGAATCGTCGTCGGAACCACCATGTCATGCGAGTCGTTGCCATGACGCTTCTCCAATTCCGCACCAATATTGTTCAAAGTTTCAACCAGATCATCCGACTGTTTCCAGACAATGTGTAGCTTCCGCGCAAGCTCCAGTCCATCGTCCGTCAGAACCGGAAACGCAAGCTCGTTCTTTTCCGCAGTGGTGAGCGAGGCGTCAGGCTGCTCCGGCGTAATCGCAACAAACGTCACACCGCGGGCCTCGAAATCCTTGAGGCGCTGCTGGTAGGCCCTCAGGGTGAGGTTGCAAAAGGGACACCAGCCGCCGCGGTAGAAGAGGATCAGGAGAGGGCCCTTGGTTAGGAGGTCGATGCTGCTGACTGGCTTGCCGCGGGCATCGGAGAGGATGAAGTCGGGCAGCTTTTCACCAGGCTGGATCGTGGATTTGACGTCAAACTCCTTCTCGACGTTGGTTTTGGCCTCAAAGACAACGGCCTTGACGGCTTCGGGCATTCGCGCCCCAACAGCTTGTGCAGTCTCTTGGAGCCCAGCAGCGAGAGTAGTAGCCATCTTGTCAATATTGTTGGCTGTTTTCGATTATAGAAGGGGGGGTTATAAGTTATTCTGAGTTGAATGATGAAGCACAAAGGCTAGAGGGTGCTCTTTTGAATGCTGATTCTATTGAAGGACTCTGTCTAGAGAATGCTGCTTCTCTCAACCGGCAACTACACCACATTTTATAACACAAAAAACCATGATTCCTCATGGAATCGGCTACTCCAATTCATTACCAAGGATGTCAAATTGGTAAACTACTCGGTAATGAGCTTTGTAATGCTTCCTTCAGGATCTTGTCTCGCTTCGCTCGGTTACTCCCACTCTACAGCTATAGTCATATCCTGGCTGAGTCAGTTCCACGGTAAGGATTTACAATCCATAGCCCGATAGGAAGCCGAATCAGAGCGAAATCTCCATGACCTGTTACCCGTTCGAAACACCACGTAGATGGAAAAGGCAAAACCTCAAAAACCAAAGGATTCCAGCTCATGCGTCTTCGTCCGAACTGGTCCGCCCCATGATGGACAAAGGAAGACAAGCATCAGCCAATCACATCAGATCATTCCCGCAGCTTCCAGTGTATTACTAAGAAACGACGCCAAAATCCCAGCCGAGCTTATGGAGTTGGATTGCGTCGATTGCTTCCCGGCTAAACGAACGCCAATAGTTGCCCTCCCTACAACCCCAATAATAATCAAAGCGGTGGACGAAAGACCGGACGAAGAAGAATACGCAGCGTTTTGTTCGGCCCTGCACAAACTCCCCCCCAGAACCCAGAAACACGCACAATGGACGACCGGCCCGCCAGGCGGATGCGGCTGGGGACCAAGTCGTGCGCCGAATGCCGTCGCCGGAAGGTCCGGTGCGTCTTCCCGACCAACAGCTCCGTCTGCCACGGATGCGAGCTCCATCAGACGCCGTGTCGGGCCCAGCAGCCGCGGCCGCGAGACCGGGAGACGAGCCTGCAGACGATGCCGCAGTCGCAATCACATGCTCGGCTGGCCGAGGACAACGCGGCCCTGCGCCGGCGCGTGGTTGAGCTCGAGGGCCTCGTCGGCAGCATCTGCGACGCCCTCGAGCCCTCCGGCGACTCGCCCGCCTCGGGAGCTGCCTCGACCTCGGCGGCCTCGACTTCGGCGTCCGCCGACATCAACGCCCGCGCCGTCCAGGTCATCAAGAACCTCCGCAGCCACGGCCTCTTGCAAGCCGGGGCCTCCCCCAACGGCCAGCCCTACGGCTTCGGCACCGCCCTCGGCAACCCCGGCCCGCCGCTGCTCCCCTCCGGCCCTCCGTCGTCGTCCTTGTTCTCGCCGGGATCCATCGATCAGGATCTCGGCAGCAGCCCGCCCGACCTCGTCGACAAGTCCGTCTCCGCCGTGGACGCGCCCCTGATCCACCTCTTCCGGGACGCCCTCCTGATCCGCGACGGCGACGGCGAGCTGTACGACGACCCCGAGGACCCGTCCATGGTGTACCTGATGAAGGAGTCCCTCAGCTCCTTCAGGCCGCCCATCCCCGGCCCGGACACGCTGCGCCTGATCCTCGAGGAGTCGCACAAGTTCTGGGCCATCTGGCCGCCCTTCTTCTTCGCGCCGGACCAGTCCGTCACCATGCAAAACACCAGCATCGACGACGCCGAGGCCTACTTCCACCAGGTGCTCAACTTTGGCCGCGGCGTCGACTTCTGCTCGGCCATGCTCTTCCTCACCCTGTGCATCCAGCAGCTGCCGCGCAACTGGGAGCACGTCATCGTCTCCCCCAGCATCTCGCGCCAGGTCCTCATCGACGCCTACATCCGCTTCGTCGCCGTGCTGCTGGCCGTCGAGGGCGAGGAGAGCGTCCTCGTCGTGCAGTGCTACGTGATGCTGCACAAGGTCCTCGTCAACATGGGCCGCCCTCAGCGCGCCTGGGTTGCCATCCGCCAGGCCATCAGCGCCGCCACCCTCGTCGGCCTCGACAGACTCGAGCCCAGCGCAAACTTCCAGCGCAAGACGCTGTGGGCGAACACGTGGATGGTGGAGCGACAGCTGTGCATCATGCTGGGCTTCCCTTCGGCCGTCACCGACCGAGGCACCAAGGAGGATCCCACGCAAGTGCTGGACAACAACATGTCAATCCACCGTCGTCTCTGCATCATCATGGGCCGCATCGTCGAGCGCAACCAGAACCCAGCAAAGGCCTCGTACGCGGCCACCGTGCAGCTGGACCAAGACATGGAAGAACTCAAGAACAGCCTCCCACCCGATGGGGCCGCTCTTGTCGCCGCCGGAGCCACGACCGACTCCGTCTACTCCGAGGAGGGCGCCAAGATCTTCTTCTACTCGACCCTCAAGCACATCCACCTGCCTTACATGCTCAAGGCCAAGTCGGACCGCCGCTACGAGCACAGCCGCCTGTCCGCCATGGACGCCTGCCGCGGCCTCCTCAGGACCTACCTGCGCATGCGCGGCTCGCCCAAGACCGAAGTCGTCCAATGCGAGATCATGGACTTCATCATCTTCAGCTCCACCATCGCCCTCATCCTCGGCATCCTGTCCGGGCCCGGAGACTCATCGCCCGCGGCGCTCACGGGCTACTCGGAGGACTGGCAACTCATCAGCCGGCTCATCGGCGAGCTGCGAAAGACAAACGCCCTGCTGGAATGCACCGTCGCCAGACAGAGCGCAGAGGTGCTCGAGACCCTCGTCGCCGCCAGCTGCGGCAACTACAACGTCCAAGAAGACTTTGTGCTCGTGGTGCCGTACTTTGGGCGTCTGCGCATCACTCAAGCCAACAACAACAACAACAACAACAACAACAACAACAACAACAACAACAACAAACCAGACACCAGCCTCATCAACAACAGCAGCATCCAAGCCGCACCCTCCCTACTAGACTCCAGCGAACTATCGACCGTATCACTATCCTCGCTGCCATCCAAAACCGTCCCCGGAGATCCGTACTACATGCCCCAGCAGGCAAACACCATCGAGTTCAGCTCCAACGAGTTCCTCAACACCACATTCAGCGACTTTGACTTTCAGATGGACCTTAGCCAGGACTGGTGCACCATTGTCGACACGGGCGTCTACGACTGGAACCAAATGTTTAGCACCAACGCCATGGGATTCCGGTAGCAGGAGGAAGAGCATAGGTAGTCAGGCGAATCACGGGACGCGGGAGTCGGTTCGGCAAAATTGGGTGTTTAACGGAGTTGAGGTGATTTTTGGTTGATTGTCTTTCTTTTCAGGAGTTTATTCTCTTTTCTTTGAATGGTAATACTTGATGTTTTTAGTCCGCGTAGTAGGTAGGGAAATGAATGCAACCAACAGCCTTGCAGTGCCCACTCGGCACTCACTTACATCAATCCCATTTCGTAATTACTAAAAACACACAACTCACAGCCATCCATAACCTCAACAAGCAAGAAACCATCCAACAAACAAAAAAAAAAACCCCCATGTTCCAATTCCTTGCATGTAACTGCAACCCTGCAATCAATCAAAAAGCTCTCAACCCCCCACCAAAGAACCATTATATGTCAGGCGGGACACCCTTGTCTCAGAGCACGCAAGCGCTTACCCCTTACAAAGCAGCCCAAACAACGTGGGAATAAACTCCTTTCGTATTTTTCGTATCTGCAAACCGACTCTAAACCGAGTGCGAACCTTGCCAACTGCCCACCCACGATCCTGCAAGATTCCCAGCTGCAAGTTACAAAAACAGACAAATAGGCGAAACACGTTGCTGGGATAAATAAACTATCAAACTGTCAATGTTGTGATGATAGGCCAACCAGAGTCATGGGAATGTCCACATTTCTTTGGTTGTGGTTATACGTCACACAGTACACAGCACAGCTGGAGGAGATTTCGTTGATTAATTTGATTTGATTTTTATTCAAGAATAGAAAATGTAGTGGTATATAGGCTCAAGAGTTATTTACGAGCAAAAGATTAAAAAAGTATTTACACGGGTGCCGCACATCCAAATGATGTGGCGACGGTGCCTCCGGGTCCAAAGACCTCGATGAGACCCTTAATGGCGGCCCAGGAACCCATACCGGAGCAGACAAGACCACCCAGGAAGTAGACGATGTTCATGCTGTTGATGTGCCAGTTGACCATGAATCCACGGGTCCAGCGCTTGAGACCAGAGTCGTGGCGAGTGGTCACACCACTGACGGGGTCGAAGCCCTCACCAGGCAGGGCAGCGTCGACCTTGATGCGATATCCGATGTACAGGAAGGCGGGGAAGGTGTAGGTGAAGTTGAGGATGAGAAGAGCGCCGACAATGCCGGAGATACCGTTCAGGTTGGGGACGGCGGCACCGACGACGAAAGCAAGGGCCCAGTAAAGGGGTCCCAGGGCGTACCACAACCAACGGCCCTTGCGGGTGGTGATCGGGGGGAGATTGAGAATCTCCTGGAAGACTTCGACGTAGACAGTCTTCATGCCGACATTCATGTACATGACTGAGAGAAACAAGTTAGATATTTATTCAAAAGGTTGGTTACGCAAGGATAATACTTACGACAAGCAATAGCTCCCGTGATCAAACCCAAGACGTTGTTGGCCGTCTGGAGTCTAAAAGGTTGAATGACGGTGTTGATGTTGGAAGCAGAGTACTGTCCGTAGTGGCCATAGACAAAGGCACCAAAGAAGATGTAGACGACGCAGATAAAGGTCTGGGCGCAGAGCATGCCCTTCCAGAAATCCCAAGGGTGACGCATCTCAGCGAGGAAAGCAATGAACAGAAGAGCACCGCCGTAGCTGTACACCATCTGGTTGATACCGTTGAACTGACCAGCGAAGCCGGTGGCTTGCTGCTGGTACTGGTCAGGAGGGGGGCCGGCGAACAGCTTGATGGGCTCAATAGACTTGATGAGGGTGGAGTTGGTAACGGCAGAGTAGTCGATGGGGTAGTTGGCGCACGCAACCATGATGATGATGAAGGAGACGATGTTGATCCAGACGGACAAGTTGGCGAGCCAACCGATGCGCTGCAGAGATCGGATGCTACCGAAAATCATGCCGACCACCATGAAGATGATGAGGCAGGCGACGTAGCAAATCTTCTCGCTAGACAACTGGGCAATGGTGGTGCCGCTTCCCAGAATCAACACGGCGACTGTCATGAACTGCTGGATGGCTTGAGCAACGTTGATGAAGTGGCGAGCAAATGGTCCGTAAACGCGGAAGTAGGTGTCACCAAAGGAGACCATGGGGAAGCGAGACGAGTCGAGACCAAGGAAGACCTTCCACAGAATGTAACCGGAGAAAGCGGCGGCAGCACCAAAGACGATGTACAGGGCGACACCAGGGCCGAATCCGACACTGGCAAAGACGAAAGGGGTAGACGACCAACCCAGAATATCGGTGGTGATGAGATAGAACATGGTACCCCAACTGGCAGTTCTCATGGCACGAGAAGCCTGCTTCCACTCGGCCTCGGTGGGGAGGTTGGCATTGCGAGTAGTAACGCCATTCTTCTCATCGGGGGAGGCAGTGCCGCTGTTCTCAGCAGCAGCAGCAGCCTCGGCCTTCTTCTTGTTCTCGTGGTGGATACCCTTTGAGAAACGGCCCAGGAGGACGCTCTTGACGGTTCTGGGGCCGTGCTCAGCCTTGAACTCGAGGTTGGCTTGGTTTTCTTCCTCTCGCTCAATCTTGGCCCAGTATTGGTACTCCTCAAAGGTGACGGTGGGGTCGATACGGGCGGCGAAGCCCCAGACTCGTTCGCGAATCTGGGGCGGCTTCTCGAGCTCCTCAGCCTCCTTGTCAACAGCGCTGTTGATAATGTCGTTGTCAATGCCAATGGGCTGGAGGCCCGCAGTGGGCATGATGGCGGCCATGGCGGATGTTAAGGACTTGTGTCCTAGTTCTGGCAATAGAGAAAGGAGGAAGAGGCCAGACAACACACACAACGACAACGCAAGTTGAGGTGCGGTGGGAGGAGGGAAGGGTATAAAAGGTAAAGACCCGAGGAGATGAGTTGAGAGGAATAAAGAAAATGGATGGTTACACGTGGGAGGAACACAGGTCTTTATCAACAAGACTGGGGTCCTGGTGTCTCGATGCAACCCTCCTACTTCGTACGACGAGTGCGTCTCTATCGGAGCAAGGTTTGGGGTTTCTCCACCTCCACGAGCCAAATACGACGATTTGCAATGCCCTGGCTGAAATCAAAAGATAATGCTAGTTCAGCTCAGTGGTTTGAGAACTTCTGTCCATCCTTCAGCCATTCGGAGAATCAAGTTAGTCGGGCCGCTTATTCCGGGGAAGTCTTTGCTATCTCGCGATACCACGCGACAGAGGAGGCAATCCGGTGATTGCCTCCCAGCGGCACCAGCTAGAGGCTCCGCCCCCGCGACCAACAAAAGGGCCCTGCCGATAGGGGAGAGAGGCTATCACCAGCGAACGGGACCGGTACGGCAAGGCATGAGTGAGTGCGTGGAGGCAAAAACCAAAAGTTCTTCACCCTCCAGCACTGTAATGGACACCATCCCAGTCCGGCTGGCGTGTGTGGAGTGTTTGTTCTGGAAACCCGTGCCGATCCCAGAAGCCCAAATAGCGCGGCGTCGCAGGCTTAGTCCAGGGCATTTGTGAAGGCTTTGGGACGGATAAGTCGGGTTCTTTTGCACTTGTCGGGCCTGATAACACAGCAGAGGCGTCCGAACAACTCTGTACGGTGGACTTGGGGCGGGTAACCGGGCTCATTATCTGCAACGGGCTTCAAGGCGCAGGGTGTGTGTGTTTCTGCTTTGAGATGGTTGGTGGCACCAGCTGGGGCGAGCCATTGCTTCAAGACGGTTTGGGCTTAAAGTTGGAGAGGGTTCGCTGAATAAAGCCACCCCGGCTTCTTGGCTTGTGATGCAGTCCATATTGATGTGCAGGGCACATGCCACAGAGAGTATTAGCGATGATGATACTATAGTAGGTAGCATTAATACCGTTAACAGTTAATGCTGTACATTCCGCAGATGAAATAGCGACAGTAGCCGATACTTACCTTGAAGAAACCAGGCACGCAGATTACCGCGCATTTCATCACGACACACCACACAATATTGTATGTACTGTACATGCAAGAGAGAAGAGAGGGGGGAGTGTAGATTAGAGAAGGTCCAAGATCAAGGGCCACCTGATTGGCTGCATGCGGCACGATACTCATCACGTGATGACGGGCGCTGCTATTCCCGGCCTCTCTGTGGAGAGATGGGAACTCAATGCTGCTCTTTATTTACTATTACGGTACGAGTACTACCATCACCATCTCAGTTCATCTTGCGTCAGGCTCAAGAGTGGAGGAGCCGGACAAATAGCCTGACTCGCACCGGAGCGTTTGGTGGAGAACCGCCTTCTTGACAGCTTGGCACCGCCAGATTTGACACGCGAGACGAGGACGAGGTGAACGATGCCTTGATGCTGTACAAGTGCTGTAGACTAACAATGTGCATGTCTAGGTGTAAAAGACGAGGGCAGCCCATGTGAATCAAGTGCTACCACATGCAAATAGGCGCGCGAGACACCAGTTCTAAGCGCAGCATACCGAGGAGCTGGGCTGTGAAAGATGCATAGGCCCAACCTTGTGCCTCGCCAAAGTGTGCATGTGCAGCTACATAATGCAACAAGACTGACAGCGGCGTATTCTTCGTCCCATGATGGCGGCTCCCTTGTCTCAAGCAACACCCCCGGGTCCTATCTCTCCGGAAACGAGTCAATTGCAAAGGGACCCTGTCCAGCGGCTACTGTATCCATTCTCCGTTCTCGTGGCAAAAAGGCCGACGCTTCTCCATACAAACTTATCTCCCCGGGCCCGTACGATTTCTGGTGGCGAACCCTCCAGTGACAGATTCAAACTCAGGTGCAGTATGGAGATGGATTAACTCGACAACCACACTCGGTGGTGGACGAAAACCATCAACCCGACTATTGGTGATATGGTTGCAAACAACAAAACTCTATCACAAAGCCGTGGCCAAGCGACCAGATTCAAACCCGTTCAGAGGCAGCCAGTGATGTCACCACCACCTTGACCGATATTGCCGCGCAAGCACCCCATCCAATATAGAAACAGAAGTTCCTGCAAGCACCGTATCGCGCCTCTCGATCGTCCATGAGCCGGCTTGGCGCCCTTCCCGTCTTGGCTCCGGTCATACATGTCCAATTCCGTTAAGAGGTGCTGCCGCCACTCGTAAAATCCTCCGCGAGGGTGCATTGCTAGAGCGCTGTTTTCGGTCCCCGACTTGAGCATACTAGCGGTAGTCCTCTCTGCTAACCGTAGGACGCATGAGCAACTAGCAGAATTAGACTGGAGGCAAAGGCACCGGCGCTGATACCAAATCCAGGAACACAGGGTTGCCATTGGTAGACAGCGGCGGGGGCAAATGGGCCCCATGAACTTGCTTGTGTCTTCATGCTCGGGAATCTGCGATGATGGCGTTGCCAAGAGACTTATCAATGCCTTCAACTGCCATCTGCCGTGATCGGGTGAAACGTCAAGAGAGAGAAAATCGACCACTACAACCATTCCCTTTGAGTGAAGAGGTGACACCCATCTCGAATCCTGGCCACCTAATCAGATACGGCAGAAGAAATTGTCCATTCATACATACAATCTGCGACCCCGACCACCAGCAGCGCGACCAGCCGACACCACATACGCTACCTTCGTTCTCTACGGTACTTTTTTTCTGTGGCTTTGAGAAAAGAGAACCTACGGACAAATAGCAGGAGAAAAAATTCCCGCCTTAGCCGATTAGCCACACGCCTCCCCTGTCATAAAGTCCCACAACTTCCCCGGATATTATTGTAGTTCGCTACAAAACATGGCAGCTCGCCAATGAGACTCTTCACTTGGCCGTCGTATCGACCACGCCTGGCTGCGAACGAGGACGGCGACCGGGGCCGTTTGGTTGCTGACCGGTATGGGCCTAGGTCAGGGGTGGCCGCTCCCTGTTTAGCGCAGCCACTCATGATCAGCCTCATGGACAAACAACGGGGTCGTACGGATCGTACCGACTCCGTACATCTCGTATATCTGAGTACCACCTAACAAGAGCAGAGGTTCCGTAACGGCGGGAGCAGGCGCTCTCGGGTGAAGGCAAACAAAACCGCGCAGCACCCTGGGATGCAACTGATGTGCTGTCTGAGACTCGAAACAAATCTCTGCAGTGGCAACTTTTTCCCGCAACAATCAACGTTGAAGACAGACTTCTGACTCCCGAATACTCGTACGCGGGCGGGAAAGCCATACACGTAACTTTTTAGCTTGCCATGCGGTCTCATCCATCCTCCGCCACCGTGGGAAGACATTCCAAAACTGTTCGATGCCCTAGCACCGCCTCAACTCGCCACCGCCGACAGCCTCTACGTGTACAGGGAAGCAGGTTCCGGATCCGAAAGAGCAGGACAGGTCACGGCCGGAGATGATGAAGAGTACATTCCTCTACCTCTCTACACCCAAATCCGCGGCCCATCGTATCAGTCTTGGCAAAGCCCGGCCGACTACCGCAAGCCGCTAGCTGATGGAGCGATGGCATTGGTGACCTTCATTCTCCCCGCTTAATGCCGATGCTCCGTTTAGGTGCCACTTCGCAGCGGCACAGAACTCATTGTTAAGTCGCAGCCAGAACTCCTATCGAAAGCTGTGGGCTTTTTTCGCCTCGAGTCAAGGTCAATGAGGCTTGTTCACCTCAACTCGCTTCGCCTCTCAAAACTCCATTGCAGTTACCCCAAGATTTCGTGGAGAAGAGCGGCACAAAACGCGGCTCCATCTTTTGCCTCACTGCAGCCCCTCGTGTGTACGACAAGATGTCGCAATGCGTTGCCGCAAAAGCCAGGGCCGCTGTCGCCATCCGTAATCAACACCCGGAAGGGTAGCTCGATTTGGAATTCCCTGGATATGAAATTCGCTGCAGCTAGCGGCAATGAGACATCCGCTCTTACTTGAGGTACGAGTGTTCGAACAAGTACGTCGGCTTGCTTGGATGGGCTGCCAATACCAATAAAAGCGCTCACTTTATTCGCATCTTCGACGGGATCCATGCCTCGAACTCCTCGGAGGGGAACAGGCATGACCCCCAATTTGGCAATCCTTGTTGACGGGCGTGCATGTAGGTAAGATAGCGCTTGCATGCATGTGGCCGGTAGTATCGCTTGTGGATCCTAGGCCGGGAGAGATACCACCGAAGAAGGTGGTAGGCAAGCACTCGTAGGGTCTTGATCCATGCTTCTTTTTCGTGGAAACGCTTCTAGCAGAGAGGAATGCCCGTCTCCATGCCCAATATCCATCTGACCATTACGAGTAGTGCAGCAGCATACACGTTGGATCAGCATCAGACAACCTACCGTCGGCTTCGTGCTTGCTCTGGATCAGCCGCGAAATCCATACGGCTGTCCTGCCGAGGCTTAGTTAGTACTACCTCATTACCACAATCGAATAATCCTCCGCAGCACACATGGCTATCCTCCGGGATCTGTCCAACACGCCCTTCTACCCCGGTCTGAGGAAATGATGTGATGGCAAGTTCTCACTTCTGGTTCGAGCCGTGAGCCTGATTTTCAACCCTCGTGATTCCACACATCATTCAACAGACCATCTACAACGTTCCTTGTTTCCACAAAGGGCCTATCACAAGACGATTTCATATCTCCAAGTGATCCAGCTACATAGACTTGTACAGGAATCATCGTTCAATAGCCTGATGAAGTTTTTCAAAAAAAAAAAAAAAAAAAAACTTCCGACTTGGCTCTGGAGTCCGACTTGGCAACAGCCTCCCCGTCAAAACACACACTTGGCTCTGCTCTCACATGCCTCATGCAGACACACCCTTCATCCTAGTCACTCAGCTATCCCAAAATAACCAGAAAAGCAACACCAACTAACCTTAACTTATTCAGACAAGGTAAGACTACTCTGAACTGCGTATCGCGTTTTCAAACTGCGTATTCCGCAAAGTCCGTCCTTCCCCGTCACCGCTGCTACTCTTGCTCTTCTGCCTACTACATACGTACTACCACTCGTACTTGTATACTGGGGGTGTGGATACGGATCCTCTTGTTCAAATGTCCCCAATGTCTTGGACTAGAAAACAATAAGCTTAGGGTTGCCACTCAAGGGGGCCCTCTTGATGGAGACTCCTTTTATCTGCATGGTTGCTGCAAGGGTAATAATCTCCAGCAATCACAGAGGATACCAACACAAATAAGATGTGCTAATTCATATCAAGTACTTCAGCAACAGGTACGTGTCTGTCTGGTGTAGAGAAAGAACTTACTTTAATACATTAGGTACTCGTAACTAATGTGGCAATACGAGTATTATGGCAGTTATCCTTTGGTTGATGGATTTCCCTCCAACATATTACCTTGTTCCAGCATCTCTGCCTTCAATTAGTTTCTTTACATCTTCGAATGCCTAATATTATCCACAAGACCTATATCTACACCGACCATGACAATAAATGTTATCGGGTTGTTTTCGGGCTGTTTTCGGGTTGTTATTTCAGACCCTCAGGTCTATTGACTAACACAGATGAAGACACGAAGAAGAGATTACAAGCACTAAACCACTGCTCCTTAATCCTACATTCCAAAAGAAAAACCATAATCAAGAACCAAACAACATCCACTAACCAAAACTTCTCCTCCACCGATACTATGACATATCCTCCGTCCGATTTCATTGTGAAAAAAAAAAGGTCCTCCCCATTCACGGCGACTCCAACTCGACTTTTCTCGCATCATTGCAGCGGCACCACGGACTTTGCCAAATCCCCGGCCCAACAGGACCCGTAGCTCACGCCCATCCATTGTCATGGCAAAAGCAGTCACCGCCTTGACTCCAGCTTCCTGATGCATCTCATGTCGCCTATTCGACAATTCTTTGAAATGGCGTGTTAATCAGATGCAACTCAACGAGGTCATGATCAATTATGACCATGATTGCTATATTGATCAAAGATCTTTTGCCCATGTCCCCGATAGATCGATGATACGAGTCTTCGGCACACTTCTCAAAGCGGTTCTCTGTGTGTCGGGCGTCTCATGCGGGGGAAACACGAAATAATGGCACCCTACGTGTCTCTATCGATTTTCAAAGCTCTTCGGGTTGGAGTTTCTTGTGCCATTGTTTCTTCACGTCGGTTAGCGGTGTTGACACAACATCACCATGCAGAATCAAACATCATGGAGAACACCTATTCAAGATTGCTGACATCGTAGCCTCCTCTGAGCATCTCGTCAAAAAAAAACCCCGGCTATGCTTATCTCGAGCAATGACTTGAATTCTTTCTGTCTTCCGAACTTCAGAAAGAGAATGATCGTAGTCAATCTTTCGATGATGATGTGTGCAACACGAAGCTCTGTTAGCAAATCGACTTCAGCCATGTCAACAACAAGTCTCTTGTACTTTTACACACGGCCTACTCATGCATCCATATATCAGTATGCAATATTTCCAGCAGCCTAGTCCAAAATTAAGCTGCTATTGCAGTCAACACAGCCCAAAATAAATGCATCTCCCAGGAGCTACAGAGATGTTAGAGCAGGTCTCGAGGCCTTTCCTGTAAAGTAATCTGGAAGGAGGAAACAAAGAGTATCAGCATCTGAAGAACAACACTTGACTCCATTTCCAATACAGGGTATGTTCTTCTGACAGGCAGTTTGCCAATTCAGTTAGAAGTACGGAGTAAAGAATAGACACATGCAGCCTCACATCAAACATTACAAACACAAGAAAGGAAAAATTGAGAGGCTATAAAAGTAGAAATATTCCACTGCGATAGATACCTAGACTGGGAGATCAATAAGAAAACACCTGGATATCTCTAAAAAATAGCTGCTACCGTATCAAATACATAATCCCTCTCACGCTGCAAGGTCTAGGTTTATACATGCATGACCGCTGTGTAAAAGCAAAGGTATAAAAAAAGAAAGAATAGAGAGAGAGAGAGAGAAAAACAGAACAAAAAAGGGAAGAAACAGAGAATTCGCTGATATGCATAGCCTCGTAGCTTCATCGAAAAATCTTCATGTCAAACCACCCTTGCGATGGCCTTCGTCTTCACTGCGTCATCACGCTGTCCTCATATTCGGTCAGTCGCAGTGCAGCATCGACGTCATTGACAAAGTGCCTCTCGCCGCACAAGTCGACGATGCCGCTCTTGTCCATGAGCTGCCACACAGGGTGATCCCGGTGATGCGGTGCGCGGGCGAAAAAGACCCGTACGCCCCTCTCGCGGTACTCCCGCACGATTTCCTCGAGCACCTGCGTGCCAGATCCATCCATAGAGGTCACGCCGTGGATGTCGAAGATGATGTTGCGGTTTGAATCGTGGCTGCGAATGCGCGGCAGGGCGGGGTGCGCTCGCGACGTGCCGTAAAACTCCAATCTCCGAAGGCGCGCTTTGAGCTCGCCGGTGTTGGCAAACGTCAGGGGTTCCGGAATCTTGACGATGAGGCATCCCTCGATAAACTCGATCCTAGAGTCGAGGGATTCGGGGTTCTCGTATCGGTTAGTGCCGGGTACACGACCCAGGATCTGGATGCGGGGACGAGTGCTGTGCTTGATAACCAGGAGCAGGGAGATTCCTACGCCCAGAGCCATACCCAGGGTCAGGGAGTAAAAGATGGTGGAGAGAAAGATGGCTGCCATGAGGCCCAGCTCGGTCCAGCCCCGAATCTTTAGGAAGAATGAAATGTCGTGAGGAGCCTCTTCTATCAGCGACCATGCAACGACGGAGATCATTGACGAAAGAACGGGTTTCTGCCAGGTGCATTTGATTAGTCTATTGTGATAAAAATGTGTATGGGGGCTGCAGGGCCGTTTGCTTACCGGCAGGAAATAAAAATATGGCAACAGAAACAAGACGGACAGCAATGACAACAGACTGAGGAACACGGAGCTCATTGGAGTCTTTGCACCGGTCGTCTTGTTCACCTTGCTTCGTCCATAGCCGCCAAACGCGGGCAGTGCCATGAACATGGAGCCAACGAGATTGGCAGTTCCCAGGGCAATCATCTCTCGGTTCGCACTGAGTTCGATGCCAGGGATCGAGCTACCGCCCAGGCTCTTTGCCGCAACCGACGACTCAAAAAAGCCGAGGAGTGCAATGAGAAAAGACGTTGACATGGATGAGCGTATGTGCTTCATATGGGCGAGCTGGAACGGCCATCGGAATTCAAAGATGCCTCCGGAGGCGGCCTTGACAGATCCCAGAACCTCGACTCCCTTGTCTTCCCAGTCAAGGTGCCAGCACAGGATAGCCGAAACGACAACGACGAGGAATCGATCAGGGAAGAAGGCAACTCCAGGAAACCTCTTCTCCAAACGACGCTTTAGTTCGCTACCATGAAAGAAAGCGTTAGCTATTAATTGGCCCCATCCATCCACCAAGACTGTTTCTCTCCAACTTACCGGAATATCATAATAATCACGAAACTGACACCCGCAACAGCAAAGGTCAGCTTGTGAGTCTCCCCAACGTTCCTGAAAATGAATCCAATCTTGTCGACACTGCTTCCGTGATTTACGCCCTCCTCTTCCGCAAGGGCAGCAAGGCCAAGCTCTGGGATCAGCTGGTCCACTGCAATAACAAAACCAATGGCAGAGATGAACCCTCTCAAGAAGGGCCTGCTCAACACGCTATCCAAGAAACCCAATCTGGCCAGCCCCGCAATGAGGACCATGGCGCCAGCCATACCGCCAACCACACCGCAAATCTGGGCATGCAAAATGTCGTTGTCCTCTGAGCCTTCACCTCCAGAATCGACTCCCGATTTCACCACAGTGCCCACGAGAAGAGATCCAGCTGCCTCAGGGCCGATAACCATTTGCGGAGAGGATCCGAGCAACGCATATACGAAGGGATTGAAGATGAAGCCGTAGAGACCGAAGATGGGCGGAACGTGTGCCAGATTAGACGCCAGCGAGAGCGCCATCGGGAGGTAAAACGAGGCCATGGTGACGGCTGCAATGAAGTCACCCTGGAGGTATGACAGCTTGTACTGTTGGATCCAGTTCAGACACGGAATGTAGTATGCCAGATACCTGTCCATACGGGTCAGTCCAGGTTGTCATTACGTCTCGACGATAATGGCAAGACGCCGGTAGGAAACAAGCTCACATGAAGGGGGTATCTCGAAACCCAGCCTGCTCAGCCAGCTCGCTACTGTGACCCATCTTGGTCGTTCGCATCCTCCTTGAGAGCCACCTCTTCCAGTCATCATTCCCCGAGACCGACGAGAAGAAACCAGCGTTCGATCCGCTCTCCTGCGTTTCGCTCTCATCGTCGGTGCTTCCGCCAAAGAGGCCATTGGGGGGCGAAGAAGAATGAGGGTTGAAGGTGCCATGGCCGCGGGGCCCTGACTGGTCGTCCAGTATCAAGGGCGTCGATTCGCCGGCAAACGAGTCGCCAATAGCCGTGATGGACTGGTACACATCGCTGCTCTGGCTGTCACCGCTCCCTGGACGGCTAGGAGGAGTATGGCTCTGTCGAAGAGTGCTCGGTTGCAGAGGGCGGTGGTCTTTGGACGAGTCCGCGCGGTTCAGCGGCGGCGGAGGGCCCGACATTTTTCACACAATCGGGGTCGTAGAGCTCGGGATCGTATCGTGCATTCGGGATCTCGGTTTCTAGGCGCTTCTCTGCAAACGCCGTGGGCTTTGGAGAGCTTTCCGTGGTGTTTTGAGGCGACCTGTCCAGTCGAGGGCCAGCGCTCCCAATCCACCGCTTCGAAACAGTAACTAGCGGAAGATCGAGTCGTCGCCCAAGGATTCCATAAAAGCCGAAGCCGAGCAAGGCGGTGCAGCTTTTCCCGTCGCTTCTTCCCAGCCGCCGACGTTGGGATGCTTCCAAATGACAAAGAGTATCCGAGGGGAGGGAGAAGAGGAGGGAGAACCGCAGTTGCGTACAATGGAATGGAGTCTTGGCGACCGAAAAAAATTGCTGCAATGCAATACAGGCAGAATGGACGGTTTCCCAAGCCGAAGCCGCGGGTGACATCAGCGGGGATAGGGCGGGCACAACAGTGCGACACAGCGCTGAAGACGCCCCCCCACAGGGCACCGCTCCACTGGAAGTTTCGGGGGGCGAATGCGGTGAGGCAGCGCCTCAACGTGCAGGGCCAGACCGCCCAGGGCCAATTGACACCAATGAGAGGCCCGCGATTGACTAACAGGATGCGCACCTGACACTACGAACAGGTGGTCGCGGGACGGGCTGCATTGTTTGCTGCCGGTCTCGGTGAGAGCGTGATGTTTTTGGACAGGGTTTCATGTGTTGGTTGCTTTATGGGTGTCCAGTGTCAAATGTCAAATGTGTCAAGTGTCAAAGTATATGTGCCTATCAAACTGCCAAAATGTCAAAGTGTCAGTCAGTTGAGAGATAAATGATGAGATAAGAAACGTCTAATGCGCCATGTACCTCATTATTTAGTAGAGAGTGTGTGTTTACACAATTGTTCACATTCAACAATACCCTATCTATTAAAGACCTATGGATAGGATATATGAATTGAAAACTCAAGAAAAAAGAACAGTATCATAACAGCGCGTCGATTCGCATCCTGCTCACATGCCTCACGCATCCACCGCGTTGTTGTACATCTTTTATAGGGTAGCACCACATCGAAATTCCAGCCACACTCCATCAATGCCACGTCCGAGACACCGCATTGCCGAGATCCGCGCTCAAGTCACACATTGCAAGTCGAAAAATCAAAAGCAAAGGACGTTTTAAAAAAGAAACCCAAAAAAGTAAATCGCTAGTATTTCATAGGTAGTACATACACAAAAAAAGGAGACATCTAGTAAGGTAGCTAGCTATACATGACCCTATTATGAACAATCCATATCTCATCCATCCCAATGCTTCTTGTTTTTTTTTACACCTGCTCGTTGACAAACAGACCAGCCATGCCCTGGCCGGTACCAATGCACATGCTCGTCAGCAACAGCTTCTTCTTGGTCCTCCGCAGCTCGCTCAGGCCGGTCACGACCTGTCGGGCTCCCGTGGCTCCCAGAGGGTGGCCCAGGGCGATGGCGCCTCCCTTGGGGTTCATCTTGGACCAGTCCAGGCTGAGCTTGTCGCGACAGTAGACGGCCATAGAGGCAAAGGCCTCGTTGACCTCGACGACGTCAATGTCGTTGAGGTTGATGTTGTAGATGGAGAGGAGCTTGGGGATGGCGATGCTGGGGCCGATGCCCATGATGCGGGGAGCGACGCCGGCGACGGTGGAGCCAACGTACTTGGCCATGATGGGCAGACCCAGCTTGATGGCGGTTGATCGCTTCATCAGGACCACGGCGGCAGCACCGTCGGTAACCTGGGAGGCGTTACCGCCGGTAGTGGTAGGTCCCCACTGGGGGAAAGCGGCTCGGATCTTGGCCAGGCTCTCGGCGGTGGTGCCGGCGCGGATGCCGTCGTCCTGGGTCAGCGTCACCTGCTTCAGCTCGCCGTTCTTGTCCTTGACCTGCGTTGTGATGGGAACAATCTCGTCGTCGAAGTGGCCGGCCTTCTGGGCCTTCTCGGCTCGCTGGAAACTCTCCGCAGCGTACTTGTCCATGGTGACTCGGTCAATGCCAAAATCCTTGCTGACGTTCTCGCTGGTCCAGCCCATGGGCTGAACGGCGTCGTCGGCCTCCTGGCTCTTCTTCAACACGACCTCGTCAAACTCCTCGGTAGGGCGGCCGTGCGACATGCTCTCGGCGCCCATGGCAATGCCCACAGCAATGGAATCATTGGAGATGGAGTGGGCAATGTCTGCAATGGCCTTGAGACCGGAGGAGCAGAAGCGGTTGACGGAGCTGGCACCGGCGGTGTTGGGGAAGCCGGCAGCGAGGGCGGCAGTTCGGACCTTGTAGGCGGCTTGGGCATCGGTCACCTGCAAGAGACGATTGTTAGCGGACTATAATCGACATATGGCTAAATCTCGTCGATCTGGGACGTGACATACGTTGCCGAGGCAGATGTCCTCCACGAGAGCAGGGTCAACACCGCTCCTCTCGCGAACCTTCTCCAGCAGAGCATATACCATGTACTCTAGGCTGGTGTCCTTGAGGCCGCCCTTGCCAGCCTTGGTCAGCGGTGTTCGAGCGGCATAGGTGATGACGATGTCGTCGGCGTTCTTGGACTGGCTACAGCACGAATAGTTTGTCAGCATGTGAAACAATCCCCAAGCGCGTCAGAGCCCGTTTCCTTACATGTTGTTCAGCGATGACCCGGGGGCCAGGTGCTTGATGATGGAGCCAATTCGTTCGACAGCCATGATGTGATGTGATGTGATTTATTGTATCCGCAAGTTCTAAGAAAACAATTCGACGTAAAGACGGTATCACTTTGCAGCAATCAAGTCGCCCCTTGCAGACAAATCTGGGGATCCACGAGCTTTATGGATGGTCGCCGGCCGGGGTTTGTGGGGTTGAGCCGAGGCAACCGGCAGCTTACATAACTTGGGCCGAGCTCTGGCAATTCCACGGCTTGGAAGCATTGACTCGGGATGGCTTCACGGGATCCAACTTTGCGGGGAAGCTTATTAACTCTCAGTGATACCTCGGAACACCCTGCTTAATATTTTGATATTTGCCGCCAGAGAGGCGAGATGCCTTGACGAAAATGCGAGATGCCCGGCGGATGTCTTTGATACATGAACGCTCATGCCATCACCTCTGGGGCGGCAGATGCTTCCTGTTCGGTCAACATTTGCTTACTGTACCCCATACCTACTCCGTACATATCTCCATTATTCTCCGAATCTTATTTTGTCGTAATCTCTTAGACAATTCCTTGGTGCATATAATGACTGCACAAATGCGTCGAGAAGACCTATAGCGAGAAAGATGAAGAGTCAACGATGGCTGGTAACCAAAGGCCGTCGATATTGGGTAGTAGATGGTAGATGATACTCTCTTTAGCAAATGAGAAGCCATGTTTGTTTACTTAGCCTCGTCAGCCATGATAGCAGGTCCAAAGCCAGCACTCTATATCCTAAAGCCTCCAGTTAAGCGTACCTAATCTGTTAGCACCACTAACTCCTTTTATAAGCATCTCTTACTATACGCGCGTGAAGCATGGCCATGTTTCCAGAACCATCGATTACCTTGTGAAGACGATGTCATTTCGACAAATGTAATTCAGGGCTATCCATAAAGTATCCCGCCTTTACCCAGAACACCAAGCACACGAGGTGCTTCCAAGCCATAAATACCCATCCAGGACATGTATAGAAAATTTATCTACAGTACACAATCCATCGGTACCTCCAAAGAAGGGGAACCTCCCCCAAATCAATGCTTAAAAGGAGCCAAATTCATGATGACCTACGCCCCAAAAGCTTCACTCACAATCTCTCCTTCATCCGGCGTCACAGCCATTTCCAAAAGCTCGTGAGCCGCTTCGACAACCTCTCCCTCAATTCCCGCCTCCATGACAAGGTCTTCTTCCGCAAAAGTCAACCTCCCAAGTGCGATTAGGTAGCGTTGACTTCCACCATGAGACAGCGATAGTTTTCGAGTGATATCAGCCAGGTTGGACGTCCAAGGGTCCGTGGCCAAGGTGTGGATCAGAGTCACACACTGGGAGATTATGCGGTGGAGTTCGGCTGAGGTGGTAGATTCGGCGAACCTCAGCGATGAAGATGTCATGGCATCTGGAAGGGGAGGAAGAATGCTGGGTGGAATTGGTTGGTCGTAAAGTTCGTCGATGGAAGTACTCAAGCAAGCTACCAGACGCGGAATGGCGTTGTCGTGAGATGCCAGCTGCTTGGCACCAAATTCATGTCTTGCAAAAGTAACCAGCGTTCGTAGAGCAGCAAGCCGCACACTTCGTTTTTGCGCTGGGGTAGTCGTTGCGCGGGGATGTTCCATCAGCTTAGCAGATACTCGCTCGATGACAGCTCGCGCCACGGACACCGCATCTTTTTCATCGGATATTGGGCCGATGGAATCGGGCAGCGAAGAGGTGGCTAGCAAGTCAAGCATTCCGATGATATCGACCGTTTTCTGTTTTGGCATCAAAAGAAGAAGAGTAAAGTCGAGAGAAATGAGTTTCCAAAATGCGGCAGAAGTGTATCTGGCCCCATCCTCGGTCTCGGTAGGTATCGTTGCGCAGGCCAAAGACGCAGTGTACAGCAGCGAGAGAATGTGAGTTGTGTCGATTTGCTGTTCCAAAATGGCATGCTCGTCATTGTTGGCCGCCGTGCCATCCGAAAGACGCGAAGGTCCTTCTGCCACGGTGAATATTGTTGTTTGTGCCACAGGCACAAGTCTGGATATGATGAGGGGTGCAACAGACGAGGTATGGAGCTGAAATGTGAAGGAGATGAGCGACACAAGGTATTTGATGGGTTCCCAAAATTGCTCTTCAAAGCACCGAGTCCATAAGATGATGATTTGCTCAGCGAAATCGACCAGGAGTTGCATTGGCTGGTAGGGATTTCCCATCAGAGGGAGTCTTTCAAAAATGAGGGTTGAGAATGAGATGCTTGGATCGGAAGGGAATGAGATGCGAGAGAGTATGTCAAAGGTGGGGGGCTGGCCTTGGGCAAAGCCGTGGTCCAGTACAACTTGCAGAAACTAACAAATTCAAATCAGTATGTAAACGGGCGGAGTTTGAGTTGGTGAGTAATTGCATACATCAAAAGGAACTGTGGGCGCGGCGATGATGACAGGCTGCTGCAATGTTGGCTGAAAGATGGGTTTTGCTTCGCTCATCTCGGCGTCGCCCGTGTGTATATCAAGCGCCTTCATCGGCGATTCGGATATCTGGCGCTTTCGCTTCCCCTTGCTCGGCGTCCGCTCTCCAATATTGGCAGCAACAGACCCGGCAGTCTTACTCCTCCCTTGGCCTTTGCTTGGACTAGGGGCGATGTCCATCTCATCGAAGCCGTCGGCAAAGCCCCATGTTTTAGCGGCCTTCTTTGGCGTCGCCGTGTTGTTGGCATTGGGCTCTTTTTTCCGAGCTCGGTCGTTGGCCTCCTTCATATCGCGTTGCATGAACTGAAGTTCCACATTGGCATTCTTCTCGGCTGCCAGGGCTGCCTCCATTGCCTTCTCCTGCTTGCTTAATTGCTCGGCATTCAGCTTCCGTAAGCGTGCAATCTGCTCGTCGTAGCTGTGCTGCGCTTTTGTTGAATTTGAACGGAGAATGGAGGCTTCGCCACGAGCGGCATTGAGCTCTGCTTCCAAAACGCGAATTCTTTTCTGGAGTGCCGTCACCATGGTCCCCGATTGCCCTTGGGACGCCATTGGCAGAGCGGCAAGCTGTGCTGTCTGAGGTCGACTGGTACTCTGCGAGGAATCTGGCAGTCGCTGGGAGCTCATGAAAGGCTGGTTCAACGGCCGGACACTGGCCATCCGAGTCCGCTCCGCAAGAGGAGCCCCGGGCCGGGCGGCGGCCGAGTCGATCGCGGGGTTCCATCGAGGATTGGGCACGGGAGGTCTCTGCTGTTGTTTCTGCTGCGGCTGCTGTCGCAATGACTTGTCGACAATGGGCCGGCCGACAGGAAGCCCGGCATCGTTGGTCACCTCGGTGGTGTCCAGGTCGTCATCCTCCTGCTCCCAGGCATAGTCGAACTGCTGCGTCAAGGCATGCTGAGGCCGGGCCTGGGTGGACTGGAGAGCGTGATTCTCGAGCTCTTGGAGCACATTGTCGGTGAGATCGTCGAAGCCATCGTCGGAAAACTCGTCGAGATCCATCATTCGTGGATCGTCAATCCATCTGCTTCATGGCTCCAGGCGGCTACAGCGGCGGACTTGGCACGGCTATTGCTTGCTTTTGCTTATGCAGTCATGGCGGGACAAAAAAGGAACCAGAAGCTGGTGCGCGGTCCAGCTTCCCCACGATTATTCACATGCCAGGCGAATCAACGCGACACGAAGTCACGTTTTTCTCTCGATGTCCTTGCTTGTGTGGCTGAATCTTTAAAGTGTGGCTGAAGACTTATTTGATAGAGATTGGTTCTCCGCCGTAGCGTTACCTTGGGTTAGGTAGTTTGGGCGCAATATTTGCTGTAACCAGAAATGAAATTTCCTCCATTGATACGGAGCATACGTCATTAAATACCGAAAAGAATGGCCAATTGCGAGCATAATTCGCAGCACGGCATGCAGCGCCATGCCCTGGGTTCAAGGCTTAGCAAATGTGAGCGGAAGAGGCGGTGCAACTCCTCAGCCCTGATCTACGCATCATGTCGCATGACGTCGTCCCTGCTTAGAGACGGCTTTTTAGTTGGCCACGAATGGAATTGTGCATTGCAGGCTGCCTCTAAGGACGATGAATGAAGTTATTTGACGCTTCCAGAGGCATCTTGCGATTATCTGCAAAAATGATTACTTTCATTTTTCATTTTCACTTTCCATTCCCATACCCGTGTTATGCATAGGTAGCAAACGTCATCGTAGGTAAGTTGTTGAGGCCTGGTAGGAAGAGGTACTGCTTAAATGGCCGTCACATGCGTTTGCGGGGAGCCCAAGCGAATGCGGTCATGGCGCACGGGGAGTCGCAGGACCCCGACATTAATTTGAGCATGCGGCATCCTTATTATTAAATTACCTAACATTGGCGAACTCCTACAGGGACGGGATGGCTTCAAGGTGCTCGTAGCAGATGGCAGAAGAAGATAGTAGCAGCTACTACAAGATACCTACCATTGTAGACAAAAATTTGAAAGTCTCCGCGCATTCTCTGCTATTACATGTATTTACCGACACACTTCTTGGACAGCTCCGCTCATGGGGAGTTTTTGAGATCCATCCAGTGCTGGTTTCAGTGAAACTTCTCGCCTAGCCAAAGCCTCAGCAATCCCAGCAGCCCGCTAGCGCCAAGCCCCAGGCATTTACAGGCGCACGCCAGCACCACGGTAATAATGGGGATACCAAAACTCGTCAGCTCCACGTAGCTTCTGATTTCCCACATCACCATCGGGCAAGGCCACCTCGACGTTAAAATCGCCCTCCACCGCTGCTGGGGATGTCGAGTATATAAAGGTGAGGCGAACCAGCTGTCCGAGACGGCGACTGTGCGCTGGACTAACTCAGGCACCGCATCGCAGCCCGCCGAAGCTCCTACCATCGACGATCCTCCTCCGAGCAATCCGTTGAATCGCGACTCCCGCCCTGTGCTACCACTTCACCTTTCTGAACACGCCATGGCCAGATCAAAGAGAGGGGGCAAGTCCCCGATGAAGAATGCAAACGGCCAGCTCAGCGGCTCCGAGGGCCGCCGGTCCAGCTTCAGCGACAAGAGCGAAGAGGGGTCTCCAACAAGAACCAGGTCGCAGACTCAAGCCAAGCTGGCGGCTGTACAAGAGGTGAGCTCTAATCGCCATTCTCTTTCGCACTTACTTGTCGCTTGTTTCGAGGACCAAGGGAAACCGGAAATTAACATGATGCGACAAACAGAAACCCGCGACTGCCGCCGAGAAGCAGGCCGAGTATGAAAAGAAAAAGGCAAACTTCTGGACACGCACCTTTTGGACGCTCGTCATGATATCTGGCTTCTTCGGCGCGCTGTTCATGGGGCACATTTACATGATCGCCATTGTTACCGCTGTCCAAATCATTTCTTTCAAGGAAGTCATTGCCATCGCCAATGTGCCCAGCCGTGCCAGATCGCTCCGCTCCACCAAGAGCTTGAATTGGTACTTTTTAGCCTCCACCATGTATTTCCTCTATGGCGAGAGCGTCATCTATTACTTCAAGCATATTGTGCTCGTAGACAAGGTCCTTCTGCCTTTGGCTACTCATCACCGCTTCATCAGCTTTGTGCTCTACGTCTTTGGTAAGTAAATCCTCAGTATTCGCAACGAAACATCTGGATGGTCTCTTCTAACGCCAGCCCAGGATTCGTCTACTTTGTCGCTTCGCTTCAGGCCGGACACTACAAGTTCCAGTTTACCAACTTTGCTTGGACTCACATGGCTCTATATCTCATCGTCGTTCAGGCTCATTTTGTCATGAACAACATCTTTGAGGGAATGATTTGGTTTTTCCTTCCGGCGGCTCTAGTCATCACCAACGACATCTTTGCTTACATCTGTGGTATTGCCTTTGGCCGCACGCAGCTCATCAAGCTTTCGCCGAAGAAGACTGTCGAAGGATTTGTTGGCGCATGGATCATGACCATTCTCTTCTCCTTTTTGCTCGTCAACATCTTGATGCGCTCCAAGTACTTCATCTGCCCTGTCAACGTAAGTCAACCAAGTGACCCCCCTTCCCCCCATTTATTCGATTGTCTAATACTCACATCAATCCAACCTGTAGGACCTTGGCGCCAATGTCTTTACTGGACTCAAGTGCGACGTAAACCCCGTCTTCCTCCCCCGCACCTACAAGCTCCCGCAGTTCTTCTTCCTCCCTCCGAACACCAACTTTTCTCTCACGTTGGCGCCGATGCAGCTGCACGCCCTGGCCCTGGCCACCTTTGCGTCTCTCATCGCTCCTTTCGGCGGCTTCTTCGCCTCTGGTCTCAAGCGTACCTTTAAGATTAAGGACTTTGGTGATTCCATCCCGGGACACGGCGGCATGACGGACCGTATGGACTGCCAGTTCATCATGGGCTTCTTCGCCTACATGTACTTCCACACCTTTATCGAGGTCCACAAAGTCACCCTTGGCAGCGTCCTGGAGACGGCCATCACCAGCCTCAACCCCGAGGAGCAAGTCGAGCTGGTCAAGAGCATGTGCCGATATTTGAGCAACCAGGGTATTATGCCCCAACAGGTTCGTCTTTCGCCTTTATATATACCCGAGACGACTCGTCATGTCAACTAACCAGATTTCTCCATAAACAGCTTCAAGCCTGCCTTGAGAAAGCTACGTCTTCATAATGAACATTTACACTGGAATCATTTTCTCATGTAACCCTAAACCTCTCCGACTACACCTTTCGTAATGACCAGGCAACTCTCGTTTTCTTTTTATCTCACTTGTGGACCAACATGGGACGGCAGAATGAAGTTTGTGTGGATCGATGGTCCGGGGAGAAGGTGTGTGACAGGCGTTGAATAAAAGGAGGAAAGAATAATGGATGTGGAGTGGGATAAAAGCATGCCATGTCGTGTTTTAAACTGTGGGAAGGGATCGTGATGTAAACGGTCTTTTTTTTTTTTTGCCTTTTCTTCTTCTCTCTCTTCTTCTTATTTACATGTATTTTGTCATTGTAGTTAATCATCCATCTTCAGAGCATACATAATGCGGGAAGAAAATTGGAAGCGGGTAGGGACAGGCCTCGTTGGAGAGGCCATTCTTATAGCTGACTAGAATTTACGAATAACATTCACCTCGACATTCTTTCAGTTTACTGATCAAGGTCGTAATAATATGTAAGAAATATTTCGTCGAATTAGACGGAAGCCACAATCTCATCCAACCGAGCTATAGCCTTCCTCACGGCCTCCATTCCAGGAGCGTCATCCTCGATGAACTTCTCCAGCTCATATAAATGAGGCTGGCCATCGGCGACAATCAACGTGACCTTGTCTTCGCCCAAGCAGTCACGCATGTCCTCGCTCACATTGAGCTCCACATCGGGATCCTTGTTGCCGTGGAAGATGACCGTCTTGGGCCACCGTGCGACTCTGTCCTTGGACTCGGCAAGTTTCGCCCATTGATACCCGAGGTCGACGGAGCCAACTATGCCGAGGAAGGAGTTGTTGAAGGTATAGTAGTCGTAGAGCATGCCTCGGTAGCTGTTATCCTCTGGTGATGCTCTCGCGGCGGGCATAGGAGGCGTGAATGATGGATTCTTTGCGCCGTCGGGGGTTAGTTTGTCCAGGACAAAGGTGGACTCGTCAAGGGGCATTTCGCCGACTTGGATTGGGCCGGCGATGTACTTTTCCATGGAGGCATGGGGGATTTCTTCGCCGGCTGTTTGGATGGATGAGTTGAAGAAGGGGTGGTGGAAGGTGTTGATGCCCTGGATGGAGAAGAGGGCGCGAGGTTTGGGTTGGCAGTGGTGAGCGATGAGAGTGGCCATGAAGTAACCTCCGCTGGCGCCTCCAACGATAACTGGTCGTTTGGAAGAAGATTGAGTGTCCCAATTCTGCGCAAATCCGTATGCCGCTGTGGCGTCTTCTAGGAGGCCTTGTCCGCCTGCTTGGGGGAGAAGACGATAACTCGGGGAGATGAGAGGCCATTTCCGCTGGATGCACACCTACACCTTTACATGTCAATGAAAAGGCTCTATGAACTGTCCTGTTCAGTCTTTTTGCTTCTTCTCACCTGTACGAGCCAAGGCGCGACAACATCACGGTTCCCGTCGACAAGTCCTCCTGGGTGAAAGTATAGAAACACGGGGTTACTCTTTGGGTAGTCGTCTTGAGCGTAGATGTCGCATTTCAGCGACAGGCCGTGATTGGCATATTCCTGCGTTATCTTTTGAACCATGATGAACTGCAAAGATCTGCTCGTCTGTCTACGGATTCAAGAGAATATTCTCATGAAGGAGAGCATTGTGAACTCTAGTAGTTACCTATTATATGGCTGCTGAAAGCCCGGAGCGGGGTTCCATATTAATCAATAATTTGAAGTGATTACTTGCTATGAACTGCTAGGCAACAAGAATCCCACAGCGCCCTTTCACGCACGCCAACGCCCTTCGGATAAATACGAGCAACGCGCAAGCACACGCTCTGATACATCGACAGCACCGTCGCCGAGAGAACGCGTCATCACGTGGGCGTAAGCATTCGGTTGAATTTAAGTCCTTTGGTTGAGAAGCTGGCCTTTTTGGAGTGGTTCAGGGCTTTGGGGGATGCCGTAGCGTTGGTGCTAGCGAGGCTAGATGCACGAGTTGAGGGTTTTTACCGGCCTGGATCGGGCGCTTGTGGAGATCGATATATGATGGACCGAAGTTGGTTCTTGCTAAAGTCCGATACATGTGCGGAGTATTTCTATATTTGATGTGTTATCATGAGTTGCCATTGTTTGGCTTCTGTTATCGAATGCTAGAGTCTCCAAATAGTGGTGTCTGCAACGTTGGGAGGGGGCTCATATATGCAGGACTTCAATGTTCAATGTTACCATCCATACTGCGCCAACAGGCACCACCTACCGCAAAAGTACCATACAATGGCAGGTTGAGATGCATAGCCGGCATGTCACGGGATAATAGTAAGGCGGCACAGATTGGTTTGAGCTAGGAAAGATGTGGGAGACAACGTAAATATCCGGTGAGGTGATGTTGTCCTTGTCGTAGACTTGGCATTAGCAAATCGATGCATGTACATGATGCTGTGCGTCAGTTATAGCCAATGCTATTAGGAAAAACATATATTGAGTGCTGGTCTGAACATTACCACTCCCCATTGCAATATGTCCAATGGTCAGTGAGTCTTCTTTTGTTGAATTCCTAACAACTATGTCATGCTGTTTGGAAGCATTCAACGACTGACCGCCTCAGTCCTCCAGCCCCGGCAAGGCATTCATCCTGCCATTGGTGACATGGCTTTATGCGCTGCATGCAAGCCATCATGGGACCTCTTGAGCGGGGGTATAATGACGCTGCTAACGGGAATCGGAAAATACAGTTACACGGCAGATCCGTCTAGGGATAAAGAGATGGACGGCTTACGACTGTGCAGATCCAACCAAGGTATAAACGGTGTTGGGTTTAAACTGCCGCCGTTACCGCCGAGCATCTAATGTAGGACAACCTCTTGCTTCGTCCTTTGAAGCTTGTCTACTGGTCTATCTGTCCCATGTTCCACGACGATCCTACGAGGCTTTACTAGTGTGCTACTGGCCAAGAGGTGAAGGCTTGTATGTGGCAGCTGGATGATAGACGATGCTAGTGTCGAAGTCAATTTCAGGCTCTTCCTTTTTTCCAGGTGAAATATCCATTGGCCACGAGATTACATGTATGATGCTATAATGTGAGACTGATCATGCCGGAGACATATCCATGATGCAATCATGTAGGAGGCACTTCTAGGCTTTGCGCCCTCTCCAGGCTTGCTTATTGTGATTCGTCCCATGAACCCTGTTCGGTATCAAGGGGGTCAGGCGAGCTTCATTTATACAGGGCCCTGCGGCTATCGTACTACGAGGAAACTTTAGATCCAATCACTATATCGCCGTTCATTATGGCGCTATGCAGGGAGTGTAGTTTCAATAACAGAGAGCAGGCACACAAGGGTATTGGCCAGCCACCTCGGAAAGTGTAGGAAGACTCACGCTAACGGGAGTCGAACTGTCCTTGTTTTGTTTGCTTCTTCTCACTTACAGCCTACTCTTAATCTTGAGAAAAGAAACTCATCTTATTGGATACGTTTCTGAGCAAGGAGGAAACAAAACTAGTGTTTCTCTAAGAAGCACCATGAATCAGCCGCAGACTAGTAAAGCAGAAGAAAAAGAAAAGAAAAGGGGAATAAGGAGATTCCATTGGTATTTTGCGATCCTTCGAGGCAAGGGAAATGACCCGGCTTCATGGGACAGGGAAGCCTGCCACGATTTGCTTTTTGCTTGTCTCAGCTAGTGAATACGATGGCCCAGGGATATGGATCAGCCGCACCGTGAAAGAGACAGCCGAACAGGTAGTGGGCTGGCCAGCATCCCGTGTCTCAAATTACAGCTTGCTTTTCAATACATCCCGTACCGAGGAGGAGTTGCTGTAAGGCGTATGTATCAGCGTTGCTTGTCGACCCTTGCGCTGATGGATGGTAGGTGTAGCTGATGCTTGCTGAACCAAGTACATGTGGACCAAAATTCCTTTTTCTGCACGTCTCTATGACGCTCAATACCGTTACCTAAAGCGATATCGGAATACATTGGCATCTTTATCTTTGCGTTTTGATCATGTCCGGGCAATATATCAAGCGACACCACGGACTCATGGCTTGCATATTGAGTGCATGAGGCCCGTGAGGCGTGGGAATCAACCGCATTTTGCATAGACGACATCGGGAAGATCGGCCAGTGCGTGGAGACGTGAAAACTGAGATGTCACAAATGACGACAGGCCTTGCTCAGGGCAGATTACCGCAATGGAGAGGCGCTTTGATGCTCTGTCGAGACCCATCAGGACCGGAAGGGAGAGATGGAGATGGAGAGGGTCGAGCTACAGACGGAGCAGTTCTGCCGCTATGGCCCTAGCTGCCCGCCTTCCATCCCCTAAGCTGCCCTAAACTGCCCTAAACTAGCCCGTGCCAAACTATGGATCCCGTAATGATTTTCAACTCAACCTTGAACTCCATTGATTGCACAGTGCTGTTTGGCCTCACCAAAACTCCGTCTCTTGTTCCCTTCTAGACTGCTCTATCCTCTGTCCAGCTGCAAGTCAGACTCGACATGCTTACCAACCACTTCAGAAAAGAATTCCAAAGAACTCTTCCGACTGTCAACAGCCGATTATGATTGCTGACGGCGGCGGCGGGGTTCCTCTCCTCCACTCGCCGATAGCTCACCATGACCGAGACGAGGCAGACCAGACAGAGTGCGAGTATAAACCTGGACCGGCTGCCCTCGGGGCGTCAAAGACAAGGATTCATTACAAGACACTCACCTACGAGTACGAGTACAATGACCGCACACGCACATTCGATGTCTTGTTACGTGTCTCAGGCCAGGCAGCCCCTGGGCACGGCCCAACGCCTTTCCCCCACCAATTTGGTTTGTCCTGTAATAGCTCTGCCACTATCTGAGGCCAGGATTTCAGCCCAATGATGGCCGACTGGGTACATGTTTCCGCTCCCCTGCTGCTTGCTTGCTTGACCGGCTGCACGCTAGGACGCCATGCAGCCCGATACTCTGCTTACAGGCATGCCATGGCAGACAGCTGCTTACTGCAACACCATACCGTACCGTTTCTCGAGGCGGCTGCTGCTCAGCCCGGCCGCCACAGCTTCGACCTGTGCCTCTCAGCTGCTTCACCGGCTCCGGTGTGCTAGGTCCAGCCCCTCGCCTTGTCTCGCCTCGCCTCAGATTACCTCTTTGGTCGTGGACGAGGCCTCAAATAGCTGGGTCACGAGCCGCAGGGCTGGCAGATGCTGCAGGCCCTCGTCGAGTGGGTGGGTAATGATGAGATGGCATGGGCAGATGGTTAATCGCAGGTGAAATAAAGAGGGGCCGGGTTCGGCCCTGTCACACAGACAGACGGAGCGACTGAGATCTGGACCGACCAGAGTATCAACACACGCAACGCAAAGGGGCCTTGAGAATTGCTTTTTTTCCTGTCTCTCGCGCCTGTTCCGTGGCGGGTCACATCCGAGGTGCCCATGCCGGGTTACACAGTTTGCTTTCTAGTCCAGCTTTTTCGATGGCGTCCTAAATTTGCCTAATGGCCCTACACGCCGGTATCCTTGACCTCTGGCCCCTATATATAGAAGATGCCCCGGGATAGCCGTTGTGCTCTTGTTCTGCATCTTTCTGTGGAAACCGTCCTTCGAAAGAGATAGTGCCAAGGTTTTATTGTGTATTCCGGTAGGTCGGCCCAGCCCACCGTTCGCAAGAACCACACCGTGATCCATTCTGAATCCAATTCCCTCTTTTTAACCCTGCACAAGTCGTTTGCTCACCCCATGCTCTAGGTTGTGTGGATCGTTCCAAGGCGAGTCTCTTTGACTGCTTACAAAGGACGAGGACTCGCGTGCTCGTTATTTTGTTTTGGATTCTTTGGAATCTTGCTTCATCTCTGCCAACATCTCGGCTTGCCACTGCTGGCTGTTCTTTTTCAGATTGCCTCATCAGGCGAAACCTGCTCGGGGCCAGCCAATAATAGCCGCTGTCAGGACAAAATCAAGGTGCGGCAGCCGCCTGTCAAGGTACGGATCCTTGTATGGGTAGCCGATTGGTAGGCTGTAATTGGCTGACCAAGACGTCTAGACATCCTTATTAGAGAAGACGCCCTGGTGCGCTTACCAACAGTCAAGCTGGATTGTCTACTGTCATTTATTCCCAGGAGGTTCAGGAAGGCTTCGAGAGCCAACATGGGCAGCGACGACGCATACTTGCTTACGGCAACCCAAGCTCTCGCCAGGATTCGCGCTGGCGAGCTGACGATTGAGGGTTATGCACGCTCACTGCTTCGGCGCATAGATGTCCGTGATGCCGACGTCGGAGCCTGGGCGTATCTCGATAGGGATTACGTCCTCCAGCAGGCGAGGGCTCTGGATAAAGTGCCGATGCAAGACAGAGGCCCTCTTCATGGAATGCCGGTTGCCGTCAAGGATGTCATTTACACAAAGGGTATGTCGTATCATGTTGCACCTGGCCTGTGGAGGTGTGTGTTGGCAGAGCTAAGAGCAGGGTGTGTCTAGATATGCCGACAGCTCACAACTCGCCCATTTACAAGGGCGACTTTCCGAAGCTCGACGCGGCATCCATTATCCTCCTCCGCCACGCCGGCGTGTTGTTTCTCGGTTAGTTTGCAAAGCGTCTCTCCCTTTCTCCAGCCACAACCTCGTTGACACGCCCCGACTTAGGCAAAACTACAACGGCCGAGTTCGCCGCCTCGTATACCGGACCGGCCTCGACACGCAACCCGCACAACCCGTCCCGCACCCCAGGCGGCTCCTCTTCCGGCTCCGGAGCCGCCGTTGGAGACTTGCAAGCCCCGGTCGCGCTCGGCACCCAGACCGGCGGGTCCACCATCCGCCCTGGCTCTTTCAATGGCGTTTATTCAATCAAGCCCACTTGGAACGCCGTTTCCCGCGAGGGTCTGAAGATTTCCTCGCTGATGTTGGACACCATTGGCATTTTCGCCCGCGGCGTCGATGACCTAGACCTCGTCGCCGATGCGTTCGCGCTGCATGACGACGAGCCCAGTGACTTTGACGGCATCAAAGGCGCGCGCTTTGCTCTATGCAAGACGGTTGTCTGGCCAATCGCAGGAGAAGGCACTCGCAATGCGATTGCCCGCGCTGTCGACATCCTTCGTGCTCATGGCGCCGAGGTAGAAGAGGTCGATCTGCCGACTGAGTTTGACAATCTGCCTCGTTGGCACAACGTCGTCCTCCAGACCGAAGGGGAGACCTTTTTCCTTCCCGAGCACCGCACTGCCAAGGACCAACTTTCGCCGCAGCTGGTCGGTTATGTAGAGCGAAAGGCTGGCTACGACCGCCGTGAGCAGCTCAAGGCCTTTGATGGCATCGCTGCGTTGCGGCCCAAGATTGATGAGATTGCCGGCAAATACACTGCTATTTTGACCCCTAGCGTCGTCGACGAAGCTCCCGAAGGGCTCGAGTGGACGGGCGACTCGGCGTTTTGCTCCGGCTGGTCCGCGTTGCATACCCCGGTGATCAACATTCCGGGTTTTCAAGGACACTCTGGCATGCCGATAGGCGTCTCGCTTGTGGCCGCGAGATATCGTGACCGCCATCTTCTCAAGGTGGCGAAGGAAGTGGGTAAGCTTTTCGAGGCAGAAGGCGGATGGAAGCGAAACCTGTATTAACCGGTTGAAACCGCTATTGTTTAAAGGCTCCAAATGGGGGATTTGCAGATGAATTGTTCCTCAAGAGTAAATATAGTAGAAACAGCAAAAATGTTAGAAGAGGGTAACGAGAGAGTAGAAAATAGCAGCCTTGCCAAGCTTGATCTTGCTTTTCCCTTGTGTCGTTGGTAACTTGTTGTGCTGGCATATACCCGTTTATGAATGAGACTTTGTAATTGCCGACGAGGGCGACTTTGCATGGGTGAGGGACAGATGTCTTTTATGTTCCATCCATTCAATATGATGGACATTGACATATGCGGCAGTATTCACCAAGTTTGTGCTACTATCACTACCCGCTTCCGATATCTTGTATCGCTAAATACACGGGTCGTTAACAACTGCATGTTTTATGATAGCTATAGTCATAAGTGTCACTGTGAATTCGACTTCAATTGAGAAGAGTTGGCGGTTTCCGTGGAGGGAAAACTCCTTCATAGGCACTCTGGAGTTGGATCAAAAGGCCCTCCTCTTTCGCAACCGCGGCAAGCCCGTGAGGCCGTCCGTTGTACTCAAGATAGCCAAGTGGCATGGCAGCAACGGGATATCCTGAAGGAAAAGGTATTAGCCATGCAAGTTTGGCCAGATGAAGCGGGAAGGAGGTGGGTTGTACCGCAAGCCGCAGCGAAGTAGTACAGGGGAGACTCGAGTGGTGCCATGACGATGTTGATGTCGTATTCGTCGAATATCTTGTCGATGCCTTCGTCGCGACCGAGTTTCTTTAGGTGGGCGACGTAGGTTTCACGGTCTTTGGGGGTTATGTTTGTGTTTTCGCTACGTATGAGGATGTCTTGGTTTTCATAGCCTAGGACTTGTCAGTTTTAGGAGTCTTTTTGATCAATATCTGCAGGTTACCTGGGGGAAGTTCTCTATCGGCATTATCCTTGTTGAAAGCAATCAGTTCGCCCAAAGTCTTGATTCTTGGAGTTTCTAGAAGTTGAAGGTACTCTTCAAACTGTTCTTTAAAGTCCTTTTCTATTCCAGGGAGCTTCAGTCATACGTGTATTATGCTTATACTAATGCAGAGTAGACTTACCGAAAATCTTGAGCAATACATCTTCACCGTTGATAGTCAAAATATCTGCAGTTCTCAACGGAACATTGTCCTTGAAAACGGACACGTGTTTCTTGATCCTTGCATATGCATCCCGAATTTGATCGTTCTAGTCAACTTAGCATGCCAAGAATAAACCTGACAAAGTGAAACGAGGGTACAATCTCACCAACTGTTTCTCCATTCCTTCATCCAAGACCTTTCGAATCTCAGGAGAATACGTCCACTTTTCCGGGTCCAATGTGCCAATCCTGAGGCCCTCCCACGAGCCCGTCACCCTCGAAGCGTAACCACCAAACGGAACATTTTCAGGATTGGTAATAATGTCCATCAGCACCGCCAAATCCTTCGTGTTCTTTGTCATAGGCCCCGGTTGGTCCGAGAAGTTTGAAATGGGGACAATGCCCCTAGTGGAGATGAGCGCGCGCCCAGGTTTGAGTGAGTACAGGGCGGCTCGGCCCGCGGGCAACATGAGTGAGCCAAATGTCTCAGTCCCAATGCTGATGGGGGCGAATCCGGCTGCCACGGCGATGGCAGAGCCAGATGAAGATCCGCCGGGGTTCTAAGGAATGTTGCAGGTGAATCAGTGTTTCGGGAAGGGGGGTACGGCCACTGCTTTTGTTTCACTTACACTGTGTCCTGAGAATGAATCACCGATGAGAAGACCTCCTTTGACGTAGGGTGATTGAGCTTGGCCGCTTATGCTGTTCCAGCCACAGAGAAGGTTTGTGCCCCTGCGCCATTAGTTGTCGGCTCACTTGTACTGAAAGTTAATGTTGGTTAAACAGTTTTTACTGACTTCCACCATGAGAGTTCCTAAATGGAAGATTAGTTTATCGTGTACGTTAATTCTGACAGTTGAATGGTCACTTACCGACAAGCTGGCCTTGCCTATAATGATGAGCCCAGCCTCTAGCAGCTTGATTGCCTTCGTTTAGCTTATGCTCGATAAATTCAAGTTTACAGCAATCACCCACTCGGTCTACAATAGGCGCATTGCTCCTCGGCTTCGAATCAACCAACGCCAGGCTACCCGCTGTGGTGTCTAGACCAGTGGAAGGATGTGTTGCGACATTATCCTTGACGAGGATTGGGATTCCGTGGAGTGGACTTCGAAGTTTTCCGCTCTGTCTTTCATCATCTAGAATTGCGGCTCTCTCTAATAGAAGTGGCGCGGGGGATGTGCTGATTACGGCTTTGAGGTAGTCGTTGTGACGCTCAATCTGCAAGAGATATATCTCGACTAGCTGCTTGCTGTTTATGCGGCCAGAGCTTAGCTCCCGTTGGAGGTCATCAGCAGTGGCGGTCAGAATGTCAAAATTTGGGCTCATGGCTGGTAGCGACGCAGCAGCAGGTATTCAATAAGTTGTAGTTCACACTTGGCTCCTCTATGCGGAATGTGAAGTGCGCAAAGGGAGGGCATCATTTATTGAGCTCAAGTGAAATCCACTAGCGAGTGATGGCTGTGCGGATACTGGTTGTATCCGATGCATATTAACCGGAGCACCGAATATATCAAGCCAAGATAAGGTAACCATGCAACATCTGCGCATCCTATCTTGTGTACAACGTCCATATGCGATGCATCTGCCGGGGGTTGTGACTGTGATGAGCTCATCAGTTATCCGATTGAGATGTCCACTGCCATTTGGATGGGATGCTGTCTTTGCATTAGGATGGGATTTGTAGGATTCGCGGGGTTGATGCATCAGTCGACGAGACATCAAGTTCAAAAACATCACGTCAGATAAGTTTGGTGATGAATGGCATTCTACCCATATGCTTACATCGTTAAACGATGATGTGTATACGAGCTATAATGTCATGATATTGCAGCATAGCCAAGATCACCAATTCTTCACTGCAAGGATACCAACACGGAGATTGCAAGAGATCTCGCGGTACTCGAGCCGAGCCTCAGAGGCGGAGATGCGGAGATCCAGTTTTCCGTCATCCTGGTGGATTCCCGACGAGCCAGGCTTCTCCCAATATGGGAAATGGCTTGTCAGCATACGCGTAGCGGGACTTATATCCGAGAGTTGATCCTTTTGGGGCTGGAGTTAATAAATCCGCCTGGTGACACTCCCGGCACTTGTGCTGCCTTATATAACGACAGCCGTTTGTCTTATCTTGTGGCTTCTTTCCCGCAGCATCGTCCATCTTTAATCTGAATTCATCCTTCTACCTGGTTTCACCAAGTACTTTTGTGTCCAACAAGACTCAGATCTCTTCTATCATCTACAAAGTTATACGTGGCGCCGACTACGTTTGACGACAACCACCCAACTCCACATACGCACAACCCACATCCTCCATCACAATGCACATCATCTTGACAGGTGCCACCGGCTTGGTGGGCAGCTCCGTCTTAGACGCCATGATCAAGGCCAAGGGCATTACCAAAATCTCCATTCTCAGCCGCAAGCCGATACGCATGGTCGAGGACGCCAAAGATCCCCGAATCAACGTCATCCTCCACCAGGACTTTGAAAAGTACGACTCAAAGGTGCTGGAACAACTGCAAGGCGCAAGGGCGTGCGTCTGGGCCCTCGGCATTAGCCAGACCAAGGTCAATGCCCAAGAATATGTCAAAATCACCAAGGACTACACCCTCGCCGCCGCAAAGTCCTTTTCTACGCTCACAACGTCGCCGTCAGAGCCATTCCGCTTCATCTATGTATCGGGTGAAGGCGCTACGCAGAAGCCGGGCCGCTTCTCTGCCATTTTTGCTCGAGTCAAAGGAGAGACGGAGACGGAGCTGGGTAATTTGACGGCCTCCTCGCCGACGAGCATCCAGGCAGATTCCGTGCGACCAGCTTTCGTGGATCCGAGGGAGCACAAGGCTATTCTGCCATATATTCCGGACCCGGGCGCGCTGTACAAGGTTAGTGTTGCCGCGCTGTCGCCCTTTATCGGCTTGATGAAGGGGATGCATTCGCCAACAGAACACTTGGGAGACTTTTTGACCAGGTTGGCCATGGGGAAAGTGGATTCGCAGCTGGAGGGGCCCGGAGCATTTAAACTGGGCGGCTCGTGGGTTATTGAGAATGTCGGTTTCAGGAGGATCATGGGATTGTCGGGGTAGGAATTTGAAGTCTGGAGGCGCATAATCGGACAACGTTGGATGTCGCTGGCAACTCACGCTCCTTGGATATACACCTATGGAGAGCAGTAGTCTTTGTATTTTTAGCTATTCATTTTGTCTCAGGATCTAGAATCAAGCATATTTCTTTAGTCTATACCATCACCACCATGCATATCGTTTCCACTTTGAGATTCTCTACACAATTGGTTCATCGGAAGGAGTGATGGCACAATTGTCTGAGCCTCAATCATGTTTCGACGTAAAGAAATCCAAAACTTGACTTTCTTCTTCAAAATTACTCGGTGAGGCAAGAGATGCCGTCTTAGTCGCGTCTACACGCGAACCCTGCATTCGAAACGCGAACCACTTTAGCAAGCCGCCCAGAGACATGGAGCAGCCTCGGCGAACCATTGTGATATAGCGCAGGCAATTTGTCTCACAACTAAGCATAAAGTCCCTTTTCGGTCGGGCTGATTCTGAGCCGGTACATGCGCCAAGGGTGATTCTGAGGAGACAACCTGCGTTTCGTCGCAGCTCTTGGTATGTTGGTGTCGTGAGGAGACACAACATGTTGGTCGTTAGTGTGCGATAGTAGCTAGTATTGCACCTAGGCCTGGAGTGAGAAGCTAAAGAGAATTGAAATAGAAGCAGAGAAATGCACTAAAAGGATAAACTCGAAGCTATACGGAGCAGTATGGATTGGTGTTGTGGCAGCGAATGATAAAGATGAGCGAGAGATCTTCACGTCGCCTCGCTCAACTAGTAACCACAACTTCTAGCCACATTCACACTTGGCATTCAATGGACTAGACGCTCTACAATCTCTTTTTATGAATACCGCTTCTTCCAGATTCTGCCTGTCGATCCTTGTGCTCTCTCCTCCCTGGAACCGTTGGGCACACCATCCACCAACGTGTCTCACGCGCTGTCCCTGATCAACCGCACCCGGCAACAGTGTCTCAGAGGCATCGAGTTCAATTTAGTATTACCATGGGGACCGAGGGGCATCTCGAGCACAATGTCCTGTTGCCCGGCCATTGCCGTGGGCTGGCATCCATTGTCCCATCTGTCGATATGCTGCTGCTGGGCTACCAACCGGAGTCGGGACAAACTTATTTCAGCTCGGCTTGTGCTAATATGAGCATGGGATGGTGCAATTGATGGACTATCAAGGAGAATCTCTCCACCAATTCTCACGAGCAAAGGGGTACCAATGTGCTGTTTGTCGATTCCATTCCTCTCAGACATATTGTTCTTGGCCAGGATGCTAAAGCTCACTTTCAGATTACTCTGTATGTCGAGCAATACGCCAGCAGTTCATCTCCACGTACCACACCAGGGTACGTTGCGGGTGGGTAATAGTTATATCAACCTCAAGACGCGAACACGGTTTACGGGCAATGGAATGGCTCTGTCGCCGCGTAAAGCACACAAGATCTTACCCAGCCTTTTTCGTCACAACAGCGACCGAGCTCTTGGGGGAGGGTCGAGACTACTTGCTGAAGTTGCAAACTCTGGAATGCAGCGCAACTGTCTGACTCAGTTGGTTGTCGAGCGATATGCCCTCACAATCACGAATGTTCGGGTGGCCGTCCTTTGCTATTCTGCCATTTCAAGAGCCAACAACAAGAGCATTCCTCGGAATTTTTCAGTCTGATGCTGAAATGCGATGAGCAATCCTCTAACCCTTTCTATGCCCCCAATTGATATATTATACCAATGACGGCCGATCTCTAGTCCGTTTGTGAACTGGTGACCACTTACACTCCTTTTTGCCCACGTTTAGCATTTGACTGTGCTTCTAAACACCGTTATTGCGCTGCGACTGCCTCTCAAAGATGGCCGGCCGTCGCGCAAACGGTTCATTATCCTGGGCGGCCAAAGCAGCCGTCCTAGGTTCACTCCTTTCCGCCCCTGTGAGGGCCCACGACGATGATGTTGTTACCGTCGAGGTTGTCGTTACAACCTACCTCGACCTCGGTTCGTGCGTCAATGCCTGCGATCCAAAGCCTGCATTCAAGACAGTCGAAGAGAAGCCGTCATATGTGACGCTTACGCTGCCAACATGCCAATCGGAGCACGCTACCTCAACTAAACATCCCGACTGTCCGGTCTGCCTAGGAACTGTCTTTCATTATGAACCTACCGAAGATCCCTATGTTACAATCACGTCAACTGCATACGACTACGACAAGCCATATGTCTCAACTATTCATCCCAACTGTCACGGCTGCAAGGGGACTGCTATTATATATGAACCCACCAAGTCCAAGAGTCCCCGGAAACCAGATCCAACGACTTATACGTGCGAACGGGCTGGCCCCGACGACCCTAGATTCACGATTCCGGCCAGGCGCCCGGAAGATCCCCACACAGTTGTCATCGGCACACACGGCTTTACCGACCATCTCAAGACGGTTACCGCTCATGGATATGATTACAGATCAAAAGCTGAATCTCGAACGGTTCTCCCTACTGACTACCGCGGAAAGCCTTGGCCTAGCGCGGTGCCCATTGTGATTATCGGCAATGAAGGCAGACTGGAAGATCTGCCTCATGACCGTCTCATCGGGGCTGACACAGACAGAGATGGTAAGCCTCATCGACTGGTTGACCCTGACTGGTCTATTGATGTCGATGCTGGCAACCGTGGAGATGTCACTCTCTTAGCTGGCAGTGCTCCGGTTCCCAACGAAGATGGCAAGCCCGATACCCGGATCCCCCCTCACGAGAGTATTCCTATTGATGGCGATGGGCTACCGGACATTATACTGGATAGTCCAGGCTCTTTCGAGGGCGACGGAAGATCAGGTAGCAGCACCAAGCCAAGCGAGAATACCAAAGGCAGTAAAAGGCCAGGTATTGACAATGACAGTTTTGGAAACCTGACAGGTGCAACCGCCGAAATTGGTGCTCCCCTTGGAACCTTTCTGCCAGGAGCTGCCGTTGACTCAGTTGATGTAAACGCAGATGGCAAGCCTGACATTACTGTCGGCAACGGTCCAATCCACACCATGCCTCGCTTTGACCTCCGGATTGTTGACTTGGGCCCTGGCACCCCGGTAGATACAAATTTCGATGGTCTACCTGATTTGTTTATTGGACCCGATGGTTCCATCGACCTGAACGGGCATCGCGTATTTGTCAAGGCAGATGGCACCGTGGATGTTAATGGGGATTCCATTCCTGACGCCATGGTCGATCTCCAAGGCAATGTGGACATCGACGGTGACCACAAGCCCGACTTCCAGATTCTATACGCTCAAGCAGATGGAGATCCAATCTTGACAACTACCTCGATCGTTGGTTCGCCGCTTGATACTGACGCCGATGGCGTAGCTGATGCTGTCGTGAGCTCTACCGGTGGTGTTCTCCTCAACGATGGCAGATCACTCGTAATTGGGCTTAACGGCCTAGTGGATGTAAATGGGGATGGAAAGCCTGACACGACGATTCTTCCGGGGGGCGGAATCGATCTCGATTTGGATGGTTTACCTGATATCTTCCTTGGCGGCCTTACTATTGGACTCAGCGGTGGCAACGGACTCGTTTCCGTCGACCACCTCGGCAATGTGGATCTTGACGGCGACGGTGACACCGATTTGACTCTCAAACTTAACGTTACTGTCCATCCGGGTAATGGAACGGCACCCATCACCCTTGGTACTGGCAACCCCGGCAACGTGATTTTCGGCGATATCCCCTTTACGATTCCAGGGGCTGGCGTAGATCTTGACGGTGATCTCAAGGCTGATACTTACATTGCTTTCGGTGGCGGAATCGACAAAAACGAGGACGGCCAGCCTGACCTCATTGTGGACCTCGCCGGCAACGTCGATTTAAATCTGGATGGCATCATTGACGGTGTTGTCCGCGCCGACGGAGGCATTGATACCACCGGCGAGGGAATCCCCGATATCACTGTTCTGAGAACTATTCCACTAGTATCTAATGCTGTGGGAAATGGGACCACAGGGCCTGTCACTCCCCCCGTATTTCTGCCTCTCCCTGGGATGGGGGTAGATTTAAATGCGGATGGTCAAGCCGACGTCTACGTGGGTCTCGATGGCGGAATCGACGTGAATAGAGACAATAAACCAGACATTATTGTGTTCCCTGACGGCGGCGTGGATCTGGATCTTGACGGAATACCGGACGGGAAAGTCAGAGTAGATGGAGGAATCGACCTCACGGGAGAAGGTAGACCCGACATTTACCTTTTGCGACACATCATTCGACCTATTACAAGTGGAACTACGGTCACTGGGCCTGTAGGATCTGGTAGCAATGCCACTACAGGATTTTCTATTCTCCCTGGCATGGGCGTTGATCTAGACTTTGACGGCAAGGCTGATACTACCATAGGCCCTGGAGGAGAAGTCGATACTGATGGAGACCTCAAACCAAATATTGTTGTGAATCTTGATGGCAGCGTCGATTTGGATCTGGATGGTATCCCTGAAACTGATGTCAAGGTTGATGATCAAGGCAGACTAGATGTCGACGGAGATGGCAAGCCAGACATCACCATTTTGCAAACCTTTGGAGCCAACCTCCCAGTGACACTCACCGAAAGCCCTGCTGGCTATATATTCCCAGGCTTAGGAGTTGATCTCGACTTTGATGGCTTGCCAGATACCACCGTCAAGTTGGACGGGGGAATCGATAGAACCTTTGATGGAGTGTCTGACCTCTTCCTGAAGGCAAATGGGGGAGTTGACACTAATCTTGATGGGAAGGCTGATACTATGATTAATATTGATGGGAGTATCGATATCGACGGGGATTCAAAACCGGACTTGGTTGTTCTTGGGCTGGTCGACGCTATCCAGAATGCTGTCAGCGGCGCGCTCGGCAACATAGTCAACCTTGGCCGTGGCAATGACACCAATGGCACGGCTATTGGTAATATTCCTGTGCTTACTCTCAACGGACACCTTCTTACTGGGGCTGGCGTTGACCTCAACGGGGATCAAAAGCCTGACACCACTGTTGGCCTTTATGGGACGATCCATAGAGGAGATGGAAATCCCGACATTACCATCTTGCCGGGAGGCGGAGTTGACAGTAATTCAGATGGAATTGCAGATACTTTTGTGCTTCCTACGGGGGACATAGATCTCGATTCAGACGGCAAGATTGATCTGACCATTTTGGTCGATGCCACGTCACCAAGCACTCCCGTCAGTGACGCCTTATCTGAAATCCTTTCCCAGGCCCTGAAGGAAGTTTTTGGATTTACTACAAACAATACCGGACTTGGCCAGTTTCTCATTGGCAACGGCACAGCGAATAATACCGGGTTCCTAGGGGAAATTCTAGGAATCAACGGAGCCGTCAATAGTAGCGTCATTGGCGACGTTGTTACTGCGATTCTGTCACAAACCCTAAGTGAAGCCCTTGGAGTCAATGAAACTGCAAGCAATGTCCCCGTCCCCAGCGACGTATTAGGCGGGGCTCTTTCACAGGCTCTTAGTGAAGTTCTTGGACTGACTACAAACGTCACTGGACTCGGCCAGCTTCTCATCGGCAACGGCACTGCAAACAATACCGGGCTCTTGGGGGAAATCTTGGGGATCAACGGAGCCGTCAATAGTAGCGTCGTTGGTGATGCAGTTACTGCAATTCTCTCGCAGGCTCTGAGAGACGCTCTAGGAGTCAATGGAACCGCAAGCAACGTCCCTGTCCCTACTGATGTTTTAGGCGGAGCTCTGTCACAGGCTCTCAGTGAAGTTCTTGGACTTACCACGAATGTTACTGGGCTTGGGCAACTCCTGCTTGGCGATGGTACTGCGAATAACACCGGCCTTTTGGGAGAAATCCTGGGTATTAATGGAGCTGTCAGTAACGCGGATATTGGCAATGCTGTTACTGCAATTCTCTCACAGACCCTTAACGCTACCCTTCCTACAGACGCCTTAGGCGTAATTCTTTCACAGGCTCTTGGCGAAGCTCTTGGACTCACTACCAACGCCACTGGACTTGGGCAACTACTTCTTGGTGATGGCACGGCGAATAATACTGGTCTGTTGGGAGAAATTCTAGGCATTAACGGCGCTGTCAGTAACACGGATATCGGCAATGCGGTTAGTGCTATTCTTGCACAGGGACTTTCTGAGGCTCTTGGACTTAATGGCGCTGGAAACAACACGGGACTCGGCGCTCTTATTGGCCAGGTTCTGGGTGATAATGGAACCGGCAACTTTACCAACGTCCTCGGTGACTCTATTGGCGCCGTGCTTTCGAGCGCTCTCAGTGAAGTCCTCGGTCTTGCTAGTAACGATACAGGGCTTGGGCAACTACTCTTGGGCAATGGGACCGTGAACAATACAGGACTCCTCGGAGAATTGCTTGGGATCAATGGAGCTGTGAATGATACTGCCATTGGCGACGCTATTAATGCCATTCTTTCACAGGCTCTTAACGAGGCCATCGGACTCAATGGCACGAATACCACAGGCCTAGGAAGTCTTTTGCCTGGAGGTAATGTACCTGGCGGTATCCTTGGCAGTCTCGCCGATGCTCTCCTTGGCAATGGAACTGGCAATGCTACAAACCTTCCTGGTGATATTCTTACTGGGGTTCTCACACAGGCTCTCGGTGAAACCCTTGGACTCGTACCAAATACGACCGGCCTCGGGTCTGTTCTCTTTGGCGATGGAACGGCCAATAGCACCGGCCTCCTATCATCTCTCCTTGGACTCAACGGAACTATCGACGCCAACCTTGGCTCGCTTCTAGGAGGTAACGGAACTGCAGCCAACCCGGGCCTGATTGGTCAACTTCTTGCGGGCGGCATCCTCGGCCAGCTGCTTCCACCGCTCAATGCAACTGGCAATAACACAGCCCTCGGTGACGCGCTCAGTGGCCTTCTCTCGCAAGGTCTCAACGAGACTCTCGGCCTTGCTGCAAACAACACAGGCCTTGGAAGCTTGTTGTTCGGCAATGGAACTGCTAATAATACCGGTTTGCTGGGTACGCTGCTCGGCTTAGGCGGTCTTGGTAACGGAACTCTTGGAAACACAACCACTGGAAACAACACCGGCAGCGCTGGTAACGGGGGCTTCCTGTCACTCGATCTGTCCGGCTTAATCAATCATGCGGTTGACCTAAATGGTGACGGCCAGGGAGACACGGTAATTGATGCAAACGGCGGCATCGATTTGAATTCGGACGCCATTGCTGATATTTTTATCAGTCTTGTCAACGGTATTGATAGTGTTGATCTTTCTGGCGCGGGACTTCCAGTTAGCCTTGTGTTCGGCAACGGAGGCGTTGATCTTTCTAATGATGGTATTCCTGATATTGCCATCGATATTGGCCAAGGATTCACGCCTTCTAGTGGTTTAACAACTGCCATTCTCAGTGGCCTTGGAAATCTTCTTAATGGAAACACAACCGCGGGAAACACTACGGGCAGCTTTCTTGGACTCGATCTCCCCGCCCTGATCGGACGGCCCGTTGACCTGACCGGCGATGGCAAGGGAGATGTGATAGTTACTCCTGGCGGCGGAATCGACTTGAATTCGGACGCCATTCCTGATATTTTCATCACCGTTGCCAACGGAGTTGATAGTATAACTGGGGGCGGACTTCCAATTACTTCAATCTTAGCAGACGGAAGTATTGACCTAAACATGGATTCCCTACCTGACATTTCAATTGACATTGGCTCAGGGTTTACACCCACTGGCGGCTTGACAAGCAGCATCATCAACAGTCTTGGAAATATACTTAGCAATCCTGGCGGCTTGCTCGGCAATGGCACCACAGGAAATACCACCAGTAATTTCCTTTCACTAGACCTTCCTTCTCTCATCGGACGTGCCGTTGATTTAAACGGGGATCTCAAAGGAGATACAATCATCGATAACACTGGAGGAATCGATTTGAATTCGGACGCCGTTGCTGATGTGTTCATCAAGCTTGTGGACGGCGTTGATAGCATTGATTTGACTGCCGCCGGGCTTCCGATTACGTTTGTCTTGGCCAATGGGGGCGTCGATCTCTCGGGAGATGGTATTCCTGACATTTCCATCGACATTGGCAACGGATTCGTCTCTACAGGAGGTCTAACAACTGGCATTCTCGACAACCTTGCAAACCTCCTCAGCAGTCTTCTCGGCGGCCTTCTGGGAGGGAATGGGACTACAGGTAACGGAACCACAGGAAACACGAGTGGCCTGCTTTCACTCGACCTTCTGTCTCTCATAGGCATTCCGGTTGATCTCAACGGTGATGGTAAAGGAGAAACAATTATTGATGCCCAGGGTGGTATCGATCTAAACAACGACAATATCTCAGACATCTTTATTACATTCGCAAACGGTCGAGATGGAATCGATCTCACCGGCGATAGCCTTCCAGACACTTTTATTTCCGCATTGGGCGGAATCGATCTGAACTCTGATGGTATTCCGGATATAAGTATTGATATTGGTTCAGGATTCACGCTTACGGGTGGCCTGACGGATGGTATCCTCAATGGCATTCTGGGCGGTCTGCTCGGCGGCCTACTGGGAGGCAACGGGACTACAGGCAACGGAACGGGTCTGCTGGGTGGCGGACTCCTTGGTAATGGAACCTCTCCTGGAAACGGAACGGGCGTTGACCCTGGCCTGCTCGGGGGTCTTCTAGGAGGCAACGGAACTGCAACTAATGAGACTACTGGTGGCCTTTTGGGAGGACTTCTCGGCAATGGAACTGCAACTAATGAGACTACTGGTGGCCTTTTGGGAGGACTTCTCGGTAATGGAACGGGCGTTGACCCTGGCTTGCTTGGGGGCTTGCTAGGAGGCAACGGAACTGCAACTAATGAGACTACTGGTGGCCTTTTGGGAGGCCTTCTCGGCAATGGAACGTCTGGTGGCAATGGGACGGGCATTGATCCCGGGTTAATCGGAGGTCTCCTCGGAAATGAACCCTCTCTTGGCAACGGGACGGGCATTGACCCCGGGTTGCTCGGGGGTCTTCTGGGAGGAAACGGAACTGCAAGTAATGATACTTCTCTGTTGGGAGGCCTTCTCGGCAATGAAACGTCTGGTGGCAATGGGACGGGCATTGATCCCGGGTTAATCGGAGGTCTCCTCGGAAATGGGACTTCTCTTGGCAACGGAACCGTAACCGATGGGACTTCTCTATTGGGAGGCCTTCTAGGCAATGGAACTGTAACTAATGGGACGTCTGGTGATCTGTTAGGGGGTCTTCTCGGTAATGGAACCTCTCTTGGTAACGGAACTGATCTAGGCATTGGAGGTCTGTTAAATAGCACTGACCTGGGTGCTATTGGAGGTCTTAACGGCACGCTCCTTAACTCAACTCTCGGGGGCCCGGATCTTTCTGGAATACTCAATGGGACGACGGGGCTCATAAATAGCACCATCGGAGAGCTCGGTAACACTACTGGTATAGGGGGTCTCTTGAACAGTACGCTTGGGGGCCTCACCAACTCAACGATTGGAGATCTTCTGGGGGGAATAACCAATGGAACAGATCTAGGGGGTCTAGGGGGTCTATTAAACGGAACCGATCTAGGTACTGGGCTCCTTAACTCAACTCTGGGGGGTGATCTTTCTGGAGTACTCAATGGCACAACGGGGCTCTCAAATTCTACACTTGGGGGCCTCATTAATAATGGAACCATCGGAGATCTTCTTGGTAACAACGGCACCAACCTTGGCACTGGGCTCTTGAACTCAACTCTGGGGGGCGATCTTTCTGGAGTACTCAATGGCACAACGGGTCTCACCGACCTTGGAAACTTGATTAATGAAACCACGGGGCTCTTAAACTCAACTCTCGGTGGCATAGATCTCTCTGGAGTACTCAATGGGACCTCTACCCTGGGTGACACAGGGGGCCTTCTCAACGGAACCGATCTTGGCACTGGAGGGCTCCAAAATGGCACAGACCTCGGTGGTGCTGTGAGTGGCTTGCTCAATAGTACAGATCTCGGAGGGATAGGAGGACTTATTAATAGCACGGAAGGTCTCCTGAATTCTACCATAGGAAATTTGAACGGAACGGATATTCTGGGCGGTTTGCTCGGGGGATCCCCCGACAATTCCACAGGTTCCCTTGGAGGAGTTATTGGAGACCTAGCAAACAGCACGGGATTACTCGGCGGAGCAAACGGAACGGATCTTTTGGGTGGCTTGTTGGGAACTTCAACGCCCGAAACAAACAACACTGGCCTACTTGGAAATGACACCCTAGGAGGAGCCATTGGAAACCTGACAAATAGCACCGGCAACCTCTTGAATACAACAACAGGATTATTAGAAGGGTTGGGAACTCCGGACAACTCCACAGCGACTGGTGGTTTGTTGAATACGGGAGGTGCCTTGAACATAACAACTGGAGGCGATATTTTGGGAGGCTTGATTGGGACTCCTGAGAACACAACGACAGGTGGATTAGGAGCAGAAGTAGAAGGTCTATTGAATAGTACTCTTGGTACTGTAATAGGGGGACTATTGAATAACACCGACCTTGGAGGAGTAATTGCGAATCTAACAAACACGACGGACGCCACTGGTTTATTAGGGGGGCTTCTTGGAGGAACTCCTGACAACTCCACAGGCACTGGGTTGTTGAACACGGGGGGCGTTTTGAACACAACAACTGGTGGCAATCCCCTGGGAGGATTATTAGGATCTGGGACTCCTGAAAACACAACGGCGGGTGTAGGGGGTCTCAATCTAACCGCAACTATTGGAGGCACTATCGATAATACCACAGGATCAGGAGGTGGAAATGGCACAACAGGAAATGGCACAACAGGAAATGGCCTGACTGGCGGCACTGGGACTGGCGGCCTCCTCAGTGGCCTCCTCGGCGGCGGAAACGGCTCCGTAACGAATGGCAGCACTAACAGCACTGGCGGCACTAATTCGACCCCAACGACTGTTGGCATCGATATTCTTGGTGCTATTATAAACTCGACAATTTCTATTTTGAACACGACAGGCAATACTCTTGGCAGCATTGTGAATTCGACTGGTAGCCTTCTCAATTCTACTACTGGCGCCGTGGGGAATCTCGTAAATACGACGGGCGACGCTTTGTTAGGAAGTCTGCTCTCTGGTGGAACAGGATCAACGGGTACCGGAGCGACAAACACCACGACGACAAACTCAACAGGGGGACTCCTGGGTGGCTTATTGGGTAGTGGCTCTACAACAAATACTGGCTTGACCAATGCCACAACTACTGGTACCAACTCCACGGCGCTTTTAGGTAGCCTCTTGGGTGGAGGCACTGGAGGAACCAATACCACATCAACCGGAACTGGCTCGACAGGCACGGGATCAGGGCTTTTAGGCGGACTGCTAGGGACCGGGTCGACTGGTACTGGATCAACTGGCACAGGACCGACAGGCACAGGATCAGGGCTTTTAGGCGGATTGCTGGGGACAGGGTCGACGTTGTTTAGAAAATGAAGGCTCATCTAGTGTAGTTCTGTTCGGGGAGGACTTGGATTATTGGGCATTAGCAAGGATGCCAGAAGAGATGAGGTTAAAGATATAAAAGGGACCATCATACGAAGAGGGCAGTATTTTCAGTTTTCACTCCAGGAATAGTAATTGAGGCGTACGTCTTACATGTACTCAGCATCATGTCCTGTGTAGGACTTGCAGTTAGTTTTGGGTAGTTTTTTCTTCTATATACGTCTTTTCTTCTGCACTCCGCCTCTATTGTGAAGCCTTACAGACTATCTATGTATGCATGATTACGAGCAGTCACAGTGAAGAACTTTATAGACAGTTGTCGTAATAGCAGTTGCTCAAGAAAACGAATATATGTTGCCAAGATAAGTGTCGTGATAGTACTAGATGATGAAAGTGTTATAAATTCCAGATGTCCTCCTTTTTGCACCCTGTCCTGTTCCGTCACTTGAGCTTTACGTGATAGCTAGGATGCTAAATACCAGACCTCGCAGCCGCTTCTTTGGCGTGGTGCTCTCCTCCATCAGCCACCTATGAAATTAAATCCAATGCAGCCCCAGGCGCTCAAAGAGTTGTCACCTTTCTACTGGCTGCCAGCTGGCCGTCACTTTCGCTTCACTTTCTCTACATCGGCCACGTGATTGCTGTGTGCACAAGATCAATTCCGTTCCCTTGCCTCTCTTTCGTTTCTTTTTCCCTCTTTCTTCTCTTCAGAATCTCACCGCTACAAGCCTGGTACCGTCACTCTCCGAGAGATTCTTGGTAAGCACAGACATGAAGTCATCACCACCTACCGATCTTCGCTAATATGTTCTGCAGTCAAAGAATCTCACCGCTATAAGCCCGATACCGTCACTCTCCGTGAGATTCGACGATACCAGAAGTCGACTGAGCTCCTGATCCGAAAGCTATCCTTCCAGCGTCTGGTAAGAACACGAAGCCACCACCGCCCTCTCTTCTATATCAATCCGTTGCTGACATGTTCCATAGATTCGCGATATTGCCCAAGACTTCAAAAGCGACCTCCGCTTCCAGCCTTCTGCCATCGATGCCCTCCAGGAGTCTGTCAAGTCTTACCTCGTCTCCCTCTTCGAGAACACCAACCATATCCGGTAAGCATATCTACTCAGTCTCCTAGTCTTCTGCCATCTTAGTCCTTTATTCTTCTGCTTTCCTATTTTTCTACTTTCCTAATCCCCTACTCTCTTCTATTCTCTTACTCTCTTAATTACGTATATTTATATCTTTAGCTAATATATTTTATATATAGAAAATATATTAATACTCTCTGTAGAAGCGTTAAATACCCTGTCGGAGGAGTATAAGTTTTATAATTCCCTTAAAATATAAATTATTATTAATATTCCTATAGAAAAACTTTTTATAATATATAACGCTATTATGGCGTTAACGGAGAGAGTGGCCGTGCTCGGGCGTGAGAATGCCGACCTTCGGCGTCGTCTTGCTCTGGTAGAGAACCAGCAACAGCAACAGCAACAGCAACAGCAACAGCAACAGCAACAGCAACAGCAACAGCAACAGCAAGCAGCAGCACTTCCGGCTGCTCCCGCTCCCGCTCCCGCCGCCACCAACACCGAGGTGGCCCTCGTCCCGGCCCCGGCCCCGGCCGCCGCCGCCGTCACCGCCCAAAAGCGGTGTTACGGTTGTGACCAACCATGTCACATAAAGAGGCATTGTCCTCAGAACTGGGCCGGCCCGGCCCCCCCTTTTCCGGCCAATTTTGGCCCAAACATGTACTTTGCCCGGGGTGGGCAAAAAATTAGTTATCATTACTATGGTAATGAGGAGGGCTCCCAGCCCCATTGACACTGCCCTCTGAAAGTTCGAGACTCCCAAGTACTACGTCACCGTCATTAGTATGTCTCATTCATCACCTTCATACCGCAAACGTGAGCAAGTGCTAATATGCAACATGCAATTCACAGACGCTCCCGACCACCGTGATTTCATTAAGAACATGATCACTGGTACTTCCCAAGCCGATTGCGCTATTCTCATTACTTTTTTTTGTTTTTTTGTTGGGGTTTTCTGTTTGTTTGTTTGTTTGTTTGTTTGTTTGCTTTTTTCCTTTGCTTTTTTTTGTTTCTTCTTCTTTTTTTTTCTTTTTTTTTTCTATATACTAATAATTATCTGATTTCTTTGGGCATTTATATCTTCTTTCTTATCGTGACTTGTAAACTTGTAGAGAGAGTAACTCGAGGAATTCGACATTTCCGCAGGTGACATTACCATCCACAGCTACGATCAAATCAATGGAGGCCTAAAGCCAGGTTCCTGCAAAAGTTCTAACATCATTGACATTATATGCCGCATACGGAGAAGCAGATCCCCAAGTCCACCGATATATCACCGCCGTAATAGACCAGCGCGGTCTCAGCTGCCGCTAGCTTGGGCAGCTCTTTTCAAGGATCGTTTCGGATGCATTGTTCAACGCTGATATTTCCTCGTATCATCTTACATACATTGATCAAGATCTTTACTGACGCGTATGCCAACTCTATGTCTTACCTTATGGAGTAGTCCAAGTTGACATCAAGCACGCCGTCTTTGGGCCAGTTGTTTTCCGCTGGCATACCAGGCTAAGGTCATTTTCTGCGCTCGTGACGCGAACGTCAAGCCCGCCGATCGGGCTCTGACAGGAAGTTGGCCATGACCTGATCCGGGGTTTGTCGGCCTGTGCAAAAACAGATGCTGGTAACATGTGCGTCGAGAGCAAGGCTAATGCCTTTTTTCGCGAGATTATTAGAGAGTCTTAGAAGCATAAGTCCCTTTGTAGACTCTAATGACTCCGCCAATTTTTATCAACATCCCTCAGAGCGCCCGCCCATGATCCTTCCCCTTCCCCTTATAAATGTTAAAAATTTTAACATTCGCCCCTTGAAAATTGGGGACCGGCGTGGGTTGGTCGGCCCGGTTGGCCCGCTCGGGGCATTGTCGTTTGACGTGCCCTGGCTCATGGCAAACATAACACCGCTTTTCGGCGGTGGTGCCGGTGGCGGCGGGAGGGGAAGCAGCCGGAAGTGCTGCTGCTTGCTGTTGCTGTTGCTGTTGCTGCTGGTACTGGTACTGGTACTGGTGCTGGTGCCTCTCCAGCTCGGCAACCCGACGCCGGAGTCCGGCGACTTCCTCCGTCAACGCCTTGATGGCGTTGTACATGGCAGCATCTTTTTCTATAGGACTGTTAGTGATGACCTAAGTATTAAGGGATTGTAGGAATTATGAGGCTTACGCTCTGGGGAGAGAGCATTTAACTCCTCCAGGGAGAACGTTGGTACGGTGTCTATATTTAATATATTAGCTGGGGAAACGAATAAACGTGATCAAGAAAACAAGAGAGCAAGAGAGCAAGAAGGTGATGGAGACAAAGCATAAAGACTGAATGAATATGCTTACCAGACATTGTTGGTGTTCTCGAAGAGAGAGATGGGATAAGACTCAACGGACCTCTGGATGGTACTGAGGGCGAAGGTCGCTTTTAAAGCCTCGCGAGATTTCACACATCTGTGGAGCATGTGAGCAACGATTTGAAGAGAGGAGGGGGCGGTGATGGCTTCAAGCGCTTACAGAAGAATCTATTGGAGAGTCACAGAACCGGGCGTGTGATGGTGAGATCCTCGACAGAAGAAAGAATCAAAGGGAGAGAGGCAAGGGAAGGAAATTAATCTTGTGCGTAGAGTAATCACGTGGCCGGTGTAGAGAAAAAGTCAAGCGAAAGTGACGGCCAGCTGTCAGCTTGCAGAGAGAAGATGGCTCGGTGAGTGCCTAGAAGGACCTTGGAATACACTTGACAACTGCCTGACCCCTATGTACTTTGAGGCAATCGGAATCAGAGCGCGGAATCGAGACCCCTCGACAATTTTGATCACTTCTGTTGTTGGTTCTCCAGCTCAATCACTTAGCGCCGGCGTCTAATTCGAATAGATAGCTCCTTTCGCTTTGAGTTAATTACGACAAAGTGTATTATTCACCGCAAAATTCGTCGCTGCTATCGTCTGGCATCATCTCATCGTAGCTCGACGCATACTCTCTTACTCGCTGCTGTATGTCACGGGCACCACCACCACTACCACTACTGCGCAACGCTTCTTTTATCGTGTTCCAGCATGCATCGAAGTCAGCTCCCTCGCCAGTGCCATTAGGCTGTGAAGAATGATTAGCCGCTGATCCGCAAGCCATCGGCTGGAAGTAAAGGGCCTCTAGAGATTACGTCTGCGCATGGGAAGCAAACTGCTTGCTCTCGCTGGAACCCATCGTGACATTTCTGGTGAAGCGGAAGAAATCGATCAAGATGGCAACATTGAGGGCAGCGACATTCTTGCAGATGACCTGCAGAAGGTGGTTTATCGTCAGTGTCGCTCCACTCTGCCGTTTACTATGCGCATCTCGCCAACAGCCGGGCTCGCTCTTATGAAATGGAATACTTATTGTGACTAACGAGGATTTCCATGCTGGTTCCAAAGCCATGGGATGATTTGCAACAAAGCTGTCCCATCACTTTCTCACACTCGTCCTGGATTACCTATGTTTGTAGAGACGATACACGCTGCTATCCTCTGGGCAATTCTCCGACTTAACATTGTTCTACGAGGGTAAAGTTGTCGCCATCTTCATTCAAGCCTCAGGTGTCGAATCTTGTTGGCTCTAATGTGATGGCAGCGGGCTGTCAGGTATAAAGTTTAGCATGGACGCAAGGCTATGCTCATCACTGCCAATCAATGGCCAGCTTCGCACTCCGCTTAGCCAAGCCTCGGCTGCTTCTTTGGACGCTACGAATCCAGGGGTAAACAGACGTGGAACTAAGAGGAGCCCTCGTAACTTAGAGCTGTGGCCAAGCGAAAGCCCAAGACTATGGACAGCGTTGTTTGCCGCAATAGTCACGAAACCAGTCTAGTGCTCCAACTGTGAGCAATTTGGACATACCAAGGTCCGGTGCAAGATGCCTCTAGAGGAATCGGATGCCGTCGAAAGCAATGCATATGACGGCGAGGCTGAAGAGCAGCCACCGCAGCCCGCCTTCGAAAGCCATGCGTATGGCGGCGAGGAGAAGATGAAAAGCAGCCTTCTTGGCCCGCCTTTGAAGGCCATGAATATGGCGACGAAGCCGAAGAGCAGCCACCCCAGGCTAACGACGGCTACGGTGAGGCAGCTGGCGGCGGAGATGACTGGTAGTCTGATGCCATTACTAGTAGTCCCGTGCAAGATCTGACTTGACAAGCCGTTGCTTTTTTATTCAAGTTATAGCTGCCCTTAATTTGGGCTGATTTAGCTGGCAGTCAGTTACAGATGTGGTGACATCCCAGGGTAAATTGGGGAACCATAGGACAATGCAGCCTAATAGCTTAGCACGGCAAGGTAGACATGATAGATGTCAGAGCTACATATTTTATCAGCCGCGAAAGAGGCTCTCGATAACACTAGCGACAAACAGCTGCGTGGAATCTTCTGGCAGCAATGAACTTGAAAGAGGTGGTCGAGCCCTCCCAAATGCTCAACTTGATCTCATACCTAAATTTACTGTGACTATGGCAACAAAAGGCCATCATAACCTACCTCCATCGTAGAAGAAGCCTGACCCGCAGTAGTAGCACGCCACAACACGCCAAAAGCACCCTTGAAACTTTTCGGTGTCGAATGGAATACGCATAGTCATGAGATTGCGCTCTAGGGTTCCCTAAGACTACCTCTGCAGAGCCACGAGAGCATCGGTAGCCAATCTTCTCTCGTCCACGCATGAGCCAGCACCGCCCATGTAGTCCACCGTGCGTATTACCATGGTGGATAATAGGTTTTGGATTGTGGTAGTGAATTTGGCATGGTTGAGACAGCAACTAAGGAGACGCCGTAGAAAGCCCATGGTGGAAATCCGGCAGATTGCCAGATCAACTCAGGTTCCCATTCCGCCACCAACAGCAGCCAAAGCCCCGTCGCTAGCTTGGGCTGCGAGTATGTTGGTGAGATAAGAGTCTATCCATTGCATCGCCCCTATCTCAACTGTCATCCCTTCTTCTACGGTTGCTCAGTCTGCTACCAGCAGCTCCAGGCCTGTATTAGCAACTTTAGCAGCAAGTATCCATTTACAAGTGCTACGCAATAGGTAGCAACGCCGATCATCATCACTATGACTACAAACTAAGTCTACACCGTGGATAACATAAAGTGTAATAATAGAGCTTCTGACTCTCTAGTCTTGGAGCTGGTGTAGAATTTACTCACTTGGGATCACGAGGCTGATATGTCTTCCTATGCTACTTGGGTATGATGGAGCCATTTTAATCGGATCGGAGACATTCGTCTGTCTGTCCGAGAGTATCAGCAAGCCCTGTGAGAGCCGCAAGAGCGAACCGCACACAGGGACCTCGATCCTGTCATCTGGTTGGAAGAGGGGAGCATACGGCAATCATGCTTCGGCTTGCAGAAGAGAGAAGGAGGAAATAGAAGAAGGAGTAACAGAAGGGGAGGAAAGGGGAAGAGGATGGGAATGCGAACAATGTTAGGTAAGTAGGTACTATCTATGTACTATGGTAAATACCGTAGTAAGGTAGGTAGCTGGACGTCTAATATCCAGTCCATTTCGACTGATGGCAGGACTGTTTGGATACTTGTCTACCTAAGTAACCTCTATTCGTTCTATTCAACAAGTGGTCCAGATTTGCATCACAGAGCACGGCAATAAAGGTTTTCCGGAGTCTGCGCTCGTGAAGAGCCCATAAGCCCACCTGGTAAGCCCGTTTACGCCCCCCTTTTCCGATGTCGACTTATCTCTTGGAGCATTTGGGTTAATTAATGGGATCCATTTATTCAATAGCATTCATTCAAGCACTCTGCATGGTTTGGCCTGCTCTGTCAACCAGTAAGGTTCGAGAAACAACAGTGTGCCGGCTTCTTTGCCAATGATTTTTGTTCACCCTGTTGCTACTAGCGAAGGAGAAAGAGTCGTACCATGATTAATCCATTGGATCCAATGGATGTTTAATTCATAAGCAGGCAGCCTACAATCAATTCTCCAAGCACCTTGTATCGATACAGGCACCTACCTCAGGTAGGTACTGGAAGTTACAGCGGCCTAGGCGCTCCTTTCAGGGAGGGGCGTGCCCTACACTTACCAATATGCCCGAACTGTCACCCCAAAGTACGACCTGTATATTTTGTCGTGATTAGGGGATCCAAGGATATTTATTTCAGCATCGCCAATGATTTTTACGCTGCCAAGACCTCGTATTTCAACGGACATGCACTGGATGAAATACTTACTCGGTGTATGACCTTTTCGGAGCTGTGGCTGATGAACCTCGACATGTTTGGTCACTTTCCGCCAGAGCAGGACTCGTCCCCAACCAGGACACTTCGTGGTTTCTGCGAGCTCCAGGTCTCCTGAAAGGCCCCGTACGAGCTCTCCAGAGCACTCCTTTGGCGTGTTTTTGGCGATAATACTCCAGTCTGTAGTCTGCCGAGATGCCCAGTCGTATTCCAAGATGCTGCCGAAGCTTTCAAAGCTTCTCTCGACCCGTTTGACATTGGCTATCCCGTCCATCCTCGTCTTCGTCTTCTGCCCATATAGAGAAATGCGGACCACAAGTTGTAGGCGGGAGCAGGCCGTTCCTTGCCTTTTGGGAACGCTGTATGTCGACGCGTAGGACATCCCCCGTCGAGTTTCTCGTCCTCCTCCTCTTCCCCCTTCTTACCCAGACAGAGACGCATACACACACACACACACACACACACACACACACACACACACACACAATGTCTGCCTCCTCTGTCTCGGGCCGAGTGTTGAGGTCCAACACCCGTCGTCGTGCGTCTTCCTCCTCTCCTTGCGTCGATAGAAAACGTCGACCAGTTTATCGCCGTCGCCGCCTCCCGGGCACCCAAGAGGTGCTTTGGCAATGTCTTTCCGCCCACGACTCCTCCAGTGTCGACGCCAGTAAGTTGTACTACCTTATGCTTCCATTACGCCTACACTTTAGTTTTAACGACTAACGTTACAGTCTATAGATTTCGATGCTGTATAGAGTGCCATCGATCATTACGTGGAGCAGCAGCAGAAGCAGCAGAAGCAACAGCAACAGCTCATCGAGGAGCTTCAGCGTGAGGTCCGAGGCCTCAAGAACCAGCTGCAGCAACAGCAACAATGGCAGGCCTCCTCGACTCCTCCTCCCTCGGTAGAGGCTGATTTGGCCGAGCCCGTGGCCGCTCCCGCTCCCGCCCCTACCACCACCACCACCACCACGACGGAGCTGGCCGTCGCCCGTCGTCCCGCCGCCGTCGCCGGCCAAAAGCGATGTCACGATTGTGACCAACCCGGTCACCTGAAGAAACACTGCCCGGGCCATGTGGCCCAAAACAGCTTTGCCCGCGGGGGGCAAAAAATTAGTTGTAATATGTCAATACTATGGTGGTGCGGGCCCAGCGCCCCGTTGAATCGCCCTCTGGAAGTTCGTTCGTAACAAAGAGACTATCAATAACAATACAACTATATTCCCCTAGTATTTGCTACCACTTTTAATATTCTTCTATAGATGCTACTATTTCTATATTCTTCTACTAACTTACACCATTTTCGTATTCTTGTAGCATCTGCTACTGTTTCTAAATTCCTCTAATATCTGCTACCACATCTATTTTTTCTAGTATCTACTCCCATTTCGATATTCTTCTAGCATGTGTGAACTGTACACGCCGAGGTCAAGGCGACTCACAGTTACCAGCAATGATGTAGATCTTATTTGGATACTATACCAATTGGCAGAGCTCCTGGTGCGTTTACAGTGTCAAGATGTGGTAATGTATACGTGAATCCCTGGTGTCAGGCAAGGAAGGGGGGGCTTATTGGGGCCTCAATAACCATGGAGCCTAACTGACAACTGTCCGGGTGACGCGTCAATAGAAATGATAGTTTCTAGCAATGATTTTTGGAAGATGAAAGCATTGGAGAACCATCAACTTGAGTGTGCAAAGGCCGCGTGTTCAGCTTAAGGCTCTATATATTAGCGTTCTCACCTACATCCACACCGGTTCAAGAGAACAACTGTGGAATTGATTGAGCTCCAAGAATATCGTTGCCTATAGTGCTGCCAGTTGTTGGAGTCGGTAAAGTGCTGTTAGTGCTGCTATTCGTTGTAGAGCCAAGACCGCCGAGAAGCCCATTGAGGAGGAGGCCGCTCGAAGTGCTATTTAAGCCACCGTATGTCGATGAGTTATTGCTCTCCGCTGATCCCAGGAGTCCTGATAGAATACCGCCAGTTGAGTTTGTCACGCCCCCTAGGGGACCGGTCGAATTGCTAAAGGTAGAGTTAACAAGTAATCCTCCCAATAAACCCGTGCCGTTATCGGTGGTTCCGGAACAGAGTTAATCACCAGTCGTGCTGTTGGTCAGGTTTTCCAGTTCTCCTAGGATGCCCCCAGTGTGTTATCTGGAGTTCCAATCAGCCCACCAAGCAGGCTACCCGTGGTGCTACTGTCAGTGGCCCCGGATCCCAGATTCCCAATAACTCCTGCCGTAGGAGTGGAGTTATCAGGTGTTCCATCGCCTCCGAGTAACGCTCCGAGAAAGCTACCGCCGGTTGAGTTAACAAGTTCGGCTATTGAATTTATAAGGGCACCGATAAGATCAGTGCCCCTAGCTGAGCTAGTGCTGCTATTCGTTGTAAAGCTTTCGGGGGTTTCAGGCGCTCCAAGCAATCCGCGAAGCAAATCTTCAGTAGAGTTGCTAACAGTTGCGTAATTTCTGTCAAACTTGTGGAGTTATTGGTTGTACCGGATCCTCCAATCAGGTCATTGAGCAATCCACCTGCCGTCGTATCTGCAGGAGTTCCTCCGCTGGTAGTATTGTTTCCTGGAGTAGAACCCTAAGATAAACCACCTACCGTGCTATTAAAAGACCTTCTGTTGCATTGAGAAGCGCACCAATGGTGCTGCTGCCGTCTGTTGCATCGAGAAGCATGTACCTAATCGCTGGGCATCCAATATGCAATCCCTTTCGACTTGATGTGAGGGCTATTTTGGATACTCGCATACCTGGCCTCTATTCTTTGTGATAAAAAGACTTCCAGATTTGCGTCAATCGTTAGCTCAAGTCGTTGAGAAGGAGAGAAGAAAAGAGAGCAAGAATGGTGGCCATCGCTTCTGCCAAGGGCGAGAAGAGAAATTAGAGATCGATGACGATGATTTTATCAACTGAAAATCAGGCCACTGCATGGAGGCGTGATGAATGTGCGTCTCTAGGCACCTCGGAGAACAACCTCCCGTGGAGCTGAGCCACATTTCGATAGCTCGTCTTGCATGTTGTCACGACCTGGCTCTTAAGGTCGCGACAATACGAGTCGTTGAACAGAAGTTTCCGTTCTGATATCATTTCCCTGACAAAAAATGAATATGATGACGTTACGTCGCTATAGCCACAGTAAATTTAGATGAGACCAAGTCGGGGAGCTGGGGGAGATGTGATCAGCTCTTGCACAGACAATATTGTTCATGTTCTTGGCCTGATCATAATCCTTGGGAATGTGGCCTTCTTGGCCGCAGTTACAACAAGCTCTGCCGCCTCCGTCGGGACAATCTTTGGCAAAGGGGCCGGCTAAACAACAATCAGGCATCACATCATCTTCATATAGAGGAATCTGACATACTCTCGTTGGATTTGCGACATTCACCATCGGTTCTTCGGCTGGACACAGTCCTTGGGAATGTGGGCCATTGACCGCATTGCCCCCCTCCCCCTTCACTTGGAAAGATTGTTGGAAAGATTTGGACCAGAGAGATGGATGGCGGTGCGAAACAATTCTTGAACATGACAATAGTCTCGATAATCTAAATTCTGCCAGGGCTTCACGTCACGGTCCTTGAGCTGTACAACTTACTGTCTTGGGATCACAAGGCTGATATCTTTTTCTATACCACTTGGAATGCCGTAGAGACTCCTATGGATATTCTCATTGATGAGGACAAGAAGCTTCCAAGATATCAGTTAGCGAGCTACTGAAAAACCTGGAAATAATGAAACGAGACAAGTTATCGGGAGTAAACAGCATGTACGGAGTCCGCCTTGCCGGCAATGATCGCGTGGGATTCCTCGTGACTCATAGTAAGTACGAGTACTGCACATCGAGCCATCCCATGAACAGGCACCCCCAATTTTGTGTTCCTTGTTCCATCTCACCGTCTCTGCTCACTGTCTGAGTCTCAGCCTCGGGGTGGAGCCAGAAACGCCAATCGCTTGAGAGCATCCCATGATGGTGCCAGCCCCGGAGCCGCAATGGTCGCGCTCATCACGATGCCATCCAGCCCAAGGGCAATGTAACGCCGACTCAAACTAGCGTTTGTCCGCATACATGTATTTCCACCAAGGTCCTGCCGGATCTTGCTAATAGCTGACATATTGTAGCTGAATGTGGTGCTGTGGTCAAATTGCTGCAGCAACAATGATCGCTGCCGCCGTACTAGCTCAAGATCCGCCACAGATCAGCACCACGATCGTTAGGCCTCTACAGGAAGAGAGAGGAGGTTAGTCGTCTTCTGATCCTGGCAGCCATCTGCGATGATGCAACAAGCTCAAGGTTACAATGCAGTGCGTTGATGGACTTGCATTTGATCAGAAGCATGGAGCAGATAGGCGCCAGCCCGATGACCTCTGCCACCACCACGATCTTCCGACTTGTGCAGAACAAGACTGGAAGAGGCGTTGTTTCTGTGTTTCTAAACCTCCCAGAAGATACAGGCCGAAAGGAACTGAGCTCCGTCAAGCTGCGACCTCCACCGTACAGGCCGGCAAAGGGGATACCAATAAGAGAGCCCGGCCTGTTGTCCCCGCAGGTGACAAATCTGATAATCCCCTAGAACAAGTTATCTCTATTGTCAGTACGATAATGACCCTGTGATTGTGCAATTGCTAAGCAACACCAAGAACAACATTGCTCTGTTCAACTGTTTGCCCATACATTCAAGTCAACTTTTATGGGCCATGGAGGCGCCTGCAGGACTGACTTGTGATTGTGGAAATGCCAGGCAACATGAACAACGTTGCTCTCACGCTCGCACATACGCACAATCAAATTACTCGTAAGCAAAAATACACCCAGCTGATTTTTATCGTCATTTAAGACAAAAACAACCCACACTATAAGCACCTTGAGAAGTCTGCTAATTACCCTTTCGGCATTTTAACTCAAGTTGAAAATAGTACTTCTGTTGCCCAGAACAACGGATAATACCACTTTACCTACTAGGTACAGCTGGAAAGACTTCATTATGTGTAGTATCTCGCATCCAGTTGACCGTCTGAACCCCAGCAATTACTTTGTCCATGGGGCTCAAATATTGTCCCTACTAGTTGGATACAGAGGAAATGGAATGACCTTCTGTTACTATCACCACTTTATCTACTATCGCTACTCTCATCTAACCTCATTCTTCCATCTACTACAACGATTTTATTTTTTATGGTTATTTACTGCTACTTTCTCTTACTCTCGTTACTTTTTTTTACTATTACTGTTTTCTTCTAGTATCCCTGCTTTAATCTAGCATCTCAATTCACGTCTACCATCGCTGGGTACAGGTAGGTACTTTGTTCTATTAGCAGTGCACAACTCCGAGATAGAGAAGACGACCACAAACATTAATCCGAAGCATACAAGCCGCAGAGGTGGACGAAGAGAAACGAGAGGGCGATCACGGATGGTCATATCAGGCGTCGTCTTGCTGCGTTGGAGAACCAGCAGCAACAGCAATAGCAACAGCAAGCAGCAGCACTTCCGGCTGCTCCCACTCCCGCCGCCACCACCACCGTGGCAATAGCCACCAACACCACTACCACCACCACCGAGAAGCGGTGCTACGTTTGTCATGAGCCAGGGCACGTCAAACGACACTGCCCGGAGCGGGCCGGCCCCAGCCACCACCACTATCACCACCTCCAACGCCGCCTCCTCTTTCTTAATGGCGGCTCTCCCTCGCCCGGCCAACGACCTGCCGAAGACGGTGCCACAACTGTGGCGAGTTCGGCCGTATCAAAAGGATCCATGGATTGCCCTTTTACGGAGAGCGTCTGGAACGGGTGAGAGTCCGGGCCGGTGAATTACGGCGGTAAACATTTAGAAGGGTATTGCTGAGTATTATCCCGTCCACGCATCTCATACCATCGCATCTACTTTCCTCTATTATGCCTAGGTACTTTCATCTGGACTTCGCTACTACCGAGGGCCTTCATTATCATTCCTTGCACTCATACTTCCATCCGCCATCGAGGAAGCATATTACAGAAACCGTACGCAAAGCCATTCCACCGAGTGATAAAGTCATGTCATAACATCATTAATGCCGCGATGGCGAAGCTCGCTGCACTGAATACCGATACCAATTTTACAAGTCCAGTCGATCGAGAAGCTCCATTTGACCTGCTTGTAGCTGTCGGTCTGGTAGCCTTGACCCAGATGTTGCTGACCAAGCTGTCCTTATCTGGACTATAATGCTGTGGAGAGAATTGGCATACAGACATGATGACATCCATATCTAAAACACGTTATCAGTCCTGAAAAGAGAAACGACCGAGGGACGGACGATGACACTCACTATTTTGTGTATCCGCCTTCATACTTATGCAGCTCGCGCACAATCCAGCAATCTCTGCCACATTAAAGCTGGTGTTTGAACACACACATTTCTCTTCTGCGTTTTCCGTCTCTCCCCACCCACCAGTCAAATCACCATCGTCCACACTCAAGCCTATCATGGTCGGACGTATTGATGTTTGATGCTTAGAAGTTGTAGATGCACTCGTTGCTGTCCTAGTCGTGAAGAGACTCGAGGGTGGCTGAATATTCCATGCTGAAGATGATGTGGGGGATTGAAGAGCTGGTTGAGGAGTTGGTGGAGGCAGGTAATTAGGTGTAGTTGGATGAGTTGGAGGAGAGTAATATTGTGGAGGTACAGGCGCTGGTGATTGTGACAATGGCGTTGAGATCTCTGGCACCGGGGGCGAGGCTGGCGGATACTGTCCAGCTAGCAAATCAGGAGGAAAAGTCGTCGGTGCTGGAACGATGACCGAGAAGCGCTTCTCGATTCGATCTGTTTCGTCGAATGGATTCTCGTTTTGCCTTCTGGCCTGTCTGAGGCGCGCTCTTCGATCCGAATGATGGCTTTCAACACCTTCTAATGACCTCTTTGGGCTGCACATCGAACTCAGCTCGACTATTGGCCCGCAGATGGCGGCACACATGACAGGAACTGCATCAGGGGGGAGGGCTTCTCCAGCTGCGATGGCGAATAGGACGAAGAGGATCGGACGGCAGGTTTTCATGGCGTGTCAGAGCAGCCGCTCACTGCCTACCCGACTCCGAAATGTCGGCTGTAGTATGTGAAAGGCTGGGAGTTTATACAGAAATGTTGATTGTAGTCGGGTATGTTTCGTAAATGGAATAGAGAGGAAGGGAAAGAGATGGCAGGCTGGTGTAAGTTTACGGAGTCTTAGAGAAAGAAGACTTTGCATGGCTCATCCCAGAGTTTCGCATCAACACGGCGTTGGATACTACATGTAATATGCAGAAGATAGATAAGGGATGTACACGCTCCGTAGAATATCACGGCTAGTCAGTTTGGCAGGAGGCTTTATTGCTGAAACGTGGCAAAGGGGTTCTGTGGCCACCCTCGACCGAGGAGAATTAACATGACACGTCCGCCTTCTCCTGTAAAGCATTGAATCAGTACGTCAGCCGGCATACGGACTATACACTCTGCAATAAAGGGCGATGAAGAATGAAGAATCTTTTTCGCAGATAAAGCTCTTTGATGTATTAATCCCTGATTGAGCACGGCCGATCTGGCCGTCGGTACTCAGCAATGCACAGACATTGAATCCCCCAGAAGAGATGTGCGATGCCGCTTGGCAGCTGTCAACTCCAACGAACATCAAGGTTCGACCCGTGGCTCCTTGACCGGGCTCTGAAACAATCTAGCTGCGGTGCTTCTGCGAGGCGGGCACAGCCGTGACAGCGCGAAACGCAATGCGAAACAAGATCGTGGAGACTTTTATCCGTTTTCGGCAATCGCACGTCGCTGCGTACGAGATGGCGATTCTCGGTGTATAGTTTGTAATTGCCAGGCAGAAAAAGAAGGGATTAATCAATTACATTAGCTATTTAACATGAATTGGCGTAGTGATGAATCATGAGCTCGTGATGATTGGCTGTGTCTGCAGTGGTCGAAAGCACAACCATCGCAAATAAGGATGACAGCCGCACGCCCGAATGGCTAGCAAAAGCTACTGGACACACTATTGAATCATATGATATCAAGTACAGCTACTAAAAGAAGAATAAGTCTTGGCTGACTTTTGTTTATACACTTCACCTCAAGTGCTAAGATCATCCTGCTGTAACGGACGAATCAGCACCACTTTCGGTGAACTTGTCAGTTGCCCGGCGAGGCTGAATGTGGCTTCATGCAAGGGAAAACGCAACAAGCAAAGAGCGGTCATTCAGTAATGCATCATGTATTACCCCGCTCTCAAGAGAGTCAGGTAGCTAGTTATTTGACTCGAATACTTCTCATACGGCTTGGTTCGCGGGTTATAAATGACCCCCCTTGTGCCGTCTACTCCTTGTCCATCAAGAGGGGCCAGTCTTCTCAACAACAACCATCCGTTTTGTATCATCAAAAAAATATGGCATGGGTTCCTCTTATCCCAGGCGCAGTGGCTGGTCTCTGGAAGGGCTATGAAGAGATAGTCGCACGTCCTCAAAGGAGAGCTCGCCAAGCCCAGCAGAGGCTGAGGGAGTCGCAGGAAAGAGAGCGAGAAAGTGAGCAAAGACGAATAGCACTACTACAAGAGCTGTAAGACGTGTTTATCTTCTGACCATGTTCATTGTACATATTGAACTAATTCATGCCAGGGGTTATGATACAGACCAGCCAGCAATTACAAAAGAGCTTATACTCAGCGCTCAGGATACGGTGGGTTATGACAAAGGCAAACAGAATATTGTCTTCGCCGGCAACGTCAATGTCGGAAAATCATCACTCATCAATGCCATTTGCAATAAAGGCGGAAATGACGAAGGTGCTGCCCGCGTGGGCTCTAATCAAGTGACGATGGGCATAACTCGCCACGAGATACCCAACCACCCGGAGATTGTGCTCTACGACATTCCCGGTGCGGGGACCCAGGATGTGAGGGCGTTCCAGTATTACCATGATCAGATGCTGTACGCGTTTGATACTGTTGTCCTCGTCCACGACACTACCCTGACTGAGGTACGTGATCCTCCTAACGTTACACGTTTATTCTTATGATAACTAACGTCTGGCAGGCCGACATCCGATTGCTCAAAATGTGCATCCTTTCCGATCAAAAATGCCTTGCCGTCCGAACCAGATCCGACGATCATATACGAAACTGCGAGTATGACAAAGAGTGCAACAACTTGGAGGAAACAAGGCAGATATTTCTCAGCGAGGTCCGTGAAGACATCCGGCGCTGTCAAGAGCAAATCTCTGCTTCTTGGCCGGAGCGTGAAGTCCAATTCCGGGACTACGTCGTGTCCTCCCGGTCGATGAGGAGCTTCATGGGCCAAAAGGCGTCGCCAAAGGACGCGGCTACTGCTTATATTGATGAGCTGGATTTTGCGTTTGCCTTGTCTCCAACTTTGGTGGTGAATGTTGACAACTAAGTGGATAGAGTATGTAGGCTGAATTAAGTTGAGAATGTAATAATGAGACACTAGTAACCAATAAGGACCAAATCTCTCAGATCTGGAACGAAGCATACATCTTGATCCTGTCATGCCATGTCTCTGTTACCATCTACCGTTATCCCCGTCGCCAATGTCAACCATTTCCGAGATTGCATGAGGCTTGTATGTCTCTTATATTGTTCTAGTAGGCTTTATCCTTTACAGCCTCTAATTGAATCTCTGTGTGTCCGCAGTTCCACTTACAAGATTCAGCCTCCCTTCCAACACGTACGGTAGCACAACTCCCTACACCATGACGTAAAACCGCATCCACAGCCTCATTGAGCCACCGTCAACCTTCCAATCTTTACCACATCTTGGCGGCCTCTCTGGCTAACGGTTAACTCCCAAAAGAGAAAAAGAATGGAAGAAGAAGGGAACGGAAAAAGAGGCTACAACTCGCGGCAGCCTAACATGATCCAAGCCATGTGGCACCAAGCCATGTCGGGTGCGTCAAACGTGGCTCAGGCACTTGACCAACCCCAAAGCGGCAAGATGGCACGAAATGAACATGACGAGGGCCTGCGTCAACTTGCACATGAATCAAGAGTCTCGGGGGAAGCGAAGATTGTCTCAAAGCACATGGTGCAAAATACAAAGGGGACTAATGTACAAAATCCTACTATTAGTATTCTCTTCCAGTTGCCATGTCTCATTGTGTCGTATCTCTCGTGTAGCTCAACCCTCGATTCTTACGAGTACTATCCACCACTAACACAATCTCGCCTCCAACCAATCATCCCTTCACACTAGAAACAAACCGGTCCAGCATTAACCCCAAAACGGCTTTATACCACGAAAGAAAACGAGCCATCAAGGAACACCAATAAGCATCAAGCCCAAACAGCTACGTGAAGATCATCAAACCCGCTAAACACAAGCCAGAAAAGCCCATCCCATTTCACCGAGGAAGATAAGGTTGAACGAGGAGGGGCGGGTTTATCCCCTTTGAAGCATCATGCCACGAGCTGATGGCCAAGTTTACGTGTATTCGCCCTCAGCTGAGCAGAGCCGCGGCGATGTGATTCGTCGGCCCCGGAACCCGGCAAGCTCTAGGAGGATAATCTCGGGGCATTGTTGGCCCTGGGGGCTGCCTTTTGAGATGGGAAAGGTTTTGGATTGGGTGTTTTACATGCACGTTGGCGGCTGTGTTGCGATGGGATCTTTAATGGCCAGTAGCTTATTTAAAAAGTCGTGATGCCTCTGTCTTACTCAATGAGTTGTGGTTGTGGATAATCAGTCTCTCCATTCCAACAAGTGACAACCTCACCAGGACAGACGTGAGCAACCCCCAAACATGCTCAACTCTCACGAATCCCTGGGCATCGCCCAAATCATCTTCTACGTACCCATCGTCCCAACCGCCATCTGGCTCATGAAGCGCAACGGCAGAATCCGGCCACGCCTCGCCTGGTGGCCCATGATTCCCTTTAGTCTAAGTATGCCTCTACAATTCCACTGTTAAAAATCATCCATCAACAAATCTAACTTGATTCACTTACAGTGCGTCTCGCCGGCGGCCCCGTCATCATCGCCCTCGAGCAAAAGCCCAGCATCGGCCTCTACGTCGCAGCCATCATCCTCCTCAACGTCGGCGTCGTGCCTCTCATCATAGCCACGCTCGGCTACGTCCGCATCGTGTAAGTCTACACACCGCCCATCAACCCCTTCCTTCATCCAAGGATAAAAAGACTCATCCAGTATTGCAACAGCCTCATCGACAACTACGGCTCCAACCCCCGCGCCAACAAAATCGGCGTCATCATGCGTCTCTGCATCTTCGTCGCCATCGGCCTCCTCTCCGCCGGCGGCGGCGTCAGCTCCATCGGCACGCCGTCCGCGATGGACACGAGCCGCACGCTTACTCTCGTCGGATACATTGTCTTTGCCGTCATGCTCGCGGTGCTCATCTCCATGATGGCCTTTTTCTGGCGCAAGAAACACACACTCCTGCCTAGTAGCCAAACTGTATGTCACATCCCACCTCTCTCAAACTTACACTCATTAAACAAGAGATGCTGACAATGTTACCCCTTCAGGTCCTACGCGGCGGCCTCCTCGCATCCCCGTTCCTCATCATTCGCACCGTCTTTGGCCTCCTGGAAGTCGCTCTCCAAGACAGCGCCACCTCGCCCTTCAACCCCATAGAGGGCAATGTCGTGGCCTTTGGGTTGATGGCGCTGCTCCCAGAGTACATTGTCGTGCTCACCTACATCTACGCCGGCTTCTCGATCCCGCCTGACCGAGGCGTCCCGTCCGTGGAGGCAGAAAGAGTGACGCAACTCCCCGATAAAAGCAACGTCTGACGATATTTAACTCTAGATGCTTACCCATAGACCAAGTAGCGCAAGGTGCAGGAGACGTTAAGGTGACTCATCGGTAGAGTGCAACTCCATGTCAGTAAAATGATGCGAAAGACATGTGAAAGTCTCTGGAAAATCGTTTCGGATACCCCTTGGCAAGCATAGTCAGTCCTTGTTCATAGATTTTACAACCATTTATTCTTTACCACGGGACTCGCATCTTCACTGATGATTCAAAATTAAAAATATTGTATCAGGTATTTGTTTCTAGATTGCTTGATCCAATTTAATCTAGAGGTCGTCGAGGCCACCAGCCCCTGGGTGACCGCTCTTTTCTTTTCTCTTCCCAGCCACCAACTGCCGAAACAGATTCTTCCCAAGTGATGCAGAATGTCTCACATCCGCCGCCGTACAATGTCATCCAAAGGTTTCATTAAAACAATAAGGTAGTTTTGTTCCAGGCCCACCTGCATTACCGATGCACAGCCTCAAAAAAGGAGTAAAAGGTCGTATCGCGGCCGCCCTTTAACAAAGAAGAAAAACCACCGACATTATATCACGCACCTAGAAGCGGTGCTGGCGACCGACACTCTCGACGCGAACGCCCAGCTTGATCATCTCGCGAGAGTCAATGACGCCACGGCCGTCAAACACCCATCGGGGCTTGGCCATGGTCTCGGCAATGCGCACCCAGTCCAGTCGCTCCTTGGGCTTGTACTCTTCGGCGCTGCCCATGCCCGTGGCGAAGCCCGTCTCCTTGCTCTCCTTGGCCTGGATGCAGTCGGGGCAGCTCTCGTCGCAGTCGGGCTCGACGTTGAATCGGTCCAGAGGATCCTGGGACGTCTGGCCGTCGCGCTGCACCAGGTGCTTGTGCAGCGCCAAGAGATCGTTCTCCGTGGGGGCCGATTCCTTGAACGGTCTGGGGTCCGCCTTGGGGTTGGGCTTGCGGCCAAGCATCTTGGGCTCGGGCTGGTCTACGGGCTTGGGAGCGGCCACGGGGATGGGCTGGTTGCGGAACTCGTCGAACTCGGTAGCGATGACGACCGCTGTGCTGTCCTTGCAGGCGTCGTAGGCATTGCCGTAGACGTGGACGCTGGCTGTGATTTCGGGTCCGAGAAGGGCCTTGATCTCGTTCTTGACGACGAACGGGTTGCAGCAAGGGTCGAAGACGGCAATCTCGCGGGGCCGCTCCTCCAGGAGCGTCTTGATCATCTCCAGAGCAGGAGCCTCACGAGTATCTGAGGTGTTCTTCTTGAAGGCGTAGCCGAGGATGGTGACCTTTTTGCCGACAAGGGTGTTGTTGAGGCATTTAATCACGCGGTTGGTGAATCGATCACGAGCGTACTCGTTCATCTTGACGACCTGTCTCCAGTACTCGCCAACTTCGGGCAGGCCCATGGTGTCGGCCAGGTAGACGAGGTTGAGAACGTCCTTCTTGAAGCAGCTGCCGCCGAAACCGATACCGGCCATCAAGAACTTGTTGCCGATACGGGGATCGACACCGATGGCACGGGCGACCTCGTCAACATCGGCGCCAGTCTGCTCGCAGACGGCAGAGATGGAGTTGATGCTGGAAATTCGCTGAGCCAGCATGGAGTTGGCAACCAGCTTGGCAAGCTCAGAGGACCACACGTTGGTCGTCAGGATACGCTCGCGAGGAACCCAGGCGGCGTAGACCTCGAGCAGAGCCTCGGCAGCCCGCTTGCCGGAGGGAGTGGGAGCGGAGCCGATGAGGATTCTATCGGGGTAGAGCAAATCGTTGACGGCGGTACCGGCGGCCAAAAACTCGGGGTTGGACAGGATCTCGAAGTGGACACCGGGGCGGTGCATGGCGAGCTACGGAGAATGGAGGTCAGAATGATGCTTGGGCATTTTCCGGGTGACGATTGGGTGTTGGCCGCTACTTACAGTGTCTGCGACGAGCTGAGCAGTTCGGCAGGGAACAGTGCTCTTCTCGACAATGATGGCGCCCTCGCGCGCATACTGGGCCACGAAGCCGGTGACGGCCTCGAAAGCAGTCATGTCTGTGGCGCTGCCGGCACCGACACCGCGCTCCTTGGTGGGGGTGTTGACGGCCACGAGGACAATGTCGGCCTCGGCAATGTGGCCGGCGACGTCGGTGCTGAAGAAGAGGTTGCCCTCTCGGCGAGCAACCTTGGTCTCGCCCTTCTCGGAGGCGATTCCCTCGGAGGACTGGCCAGAGATGTCGGTCTCGCGGCCGCCATCACGGGCAATGCGGACAATGTCGTGCAGGCCGGGCTCGTAGATGGGGGGATGGCGCGAGTTCCATCGGCGGATACGGGTCACGTCTCGGTCGACCACGGTGACCTTGATGTGAGGGTTCTGGAAAGCAATGACCGCGGCGGTAGGGCCACCTGTTCAGGTGTCAGTCCAGTTCAGTTCAGTTCGGTTCGGTTCGAGGCCCGGTTAACTGTCGACAGCGGAGTCGGTCGACAAATAAACGAGACGCAGGGGTGACATACCGACATAGCCAGCGCCAACGCAGCAGATGTTGCGAATGGCAATCTTGTCGCCGTTGACCTCCTTTGCGGAGCCATTGAGGCTGAGAGTCTTGACCGCGTCGATAACTGAGGCCATGGTTACGGGGTGGATCGGGCCAGAGAGAGAGTTGACCGACGTATGTATCCGAGCAAATGCAAATGCGGGTGGTGGCTTCAACGAGGGGATGGGGATCCTGGAATGAGGGTATATGGATCGAGCCCGTCTGCGAGATATAAACGAAGAGGTAATGCTGGCACAGGCACAGGCAAAAAGAAAGGAGTTGGGGATACTAAGGTCAGGTCGAGTTAGTTGGCAGAAGAGCGAAAAGGGCTACGAGGATTTGCGTTTAATCAGCAGCGCGGGAAATGCACGCATGTCTAGGCCTTTTTTGGTCAACAGCCCATTCTGCTATCTGGAAGCAGCCTTGGAGGGTCCTGGGGGTGCTTAGCGCGGGTTTTTGGATGATGTGACGAATGATGTACTTTGGTAACAGACAATTGACTTGGGTACTCGAGTTAAAGTTGAGTCAGAGAGTGATTATTCAGGTCGTTGATGCATCAAGTGACTGTCACTGGTGATGCTGTTGAGACTTGAATACATGTATTGACACCAGACCCTACCACTGAAGTCGTAGTATGGATTGGCAGTATTGACCCCTATCCTCTAATTCTCCCGTTGCTTATTAGTGGTGGGCTCTAGCGTATAGCGTCTTACGCAGCCTCTACCTACATGTAACTATCGGCGGTCGCTGCTACTCTCGTCCGCTGCAGATTACAAGGCGCCGCTGCGTACTCCGTACTTGGCCGAGAGCGTCCAGCAGGTGCAAATCCTGCCCCGCCGTGTCCGGATCTTTCAGGCACGCGCTAGGAAGTGGATGGAGGGGCAATAACCCAGTACGAGTACAGCAATAGATTGAAGCCCTCGTGTCTGATCAGGAGAAGAAGTCGATACTTGTCGGTACATGACAGTCGATGAGAATCAGGACGGATCACTGGTAAGAACAAGAACCCGTACGTACCCAGCCAACCCGGTGCCTGACGCCACGCGAGACACGCAGCAGACAGGAACAGACAGACAGACAGACACCAGAGAGAGCCTCCAAAAATACAACAAAGCGGTGAGTTACTGCCAAGACCTGCAACATGCAACTTTGATAAACGATCCCCGTCCCGTTCATCTCCTTGTCCATGGGCCACAAGTGCTATCAGATGCTGCATCATCCTGCTTGCACATTACAAACCCGTCTCGGAACGGCTATTTCGGGTCTTCTCGACGTATTCTTTTCTTCTTCTTCTTTTCTTCTTCTTCTTCTCTCTCTTACACAGTGCCATGCCGTTTGGTTACGCGATCGAGGGGGGTCCTCGATAAATTCCCGCCAGCCAATACGAATCCCGGCCAAGCACTGCAAATACACACGTGGTTCCTGCGTCGCCGCTTTCAGGGTTGCGCGTTTTCGGCCCATGGAGGGGTCGTGATTTCGCGGACGCTAACATGACAGGCCTGCAAAATGAGGTGTGACGAGATGTGTGACGGATGCCAGCCAGCATGCGCATCTACCTAGCTGAGGCAAAGGGGCATGATGAGAGCACATGCCACTGCTGATGAAGCGCCAGAGCTGACCACAGGCGACCAAGTTTTGCACCACGCCGACAGCGAACGCTTCAGAAACAGGGTCGAACAACTCACGTACTGCAAACCGAACTAAAATAGGCCAGGCACCTGGACAACGGACCAGTTCTGTGGCTTAATGTGGCTCGTGCAGTGTTGTCGTCGGTCAACAGCTGCTACAGCTTCTAAACAGGCGTCGAAACTCTGACCATGTTGTTCACAGGCATTCAAGTTGGGTATCCGAATCATCATCATAGGACAGGCAATGAAGGGATACATGGAGCTTCCCAGTCTTGATACCAGCCGACGAATGAAGTGGCAAGCATGAACACGGCACTCTTCATCTTCCTTCGTACTCGTACTGTATCAGCCACATGCACGATGGACTGGACAAAAATCCGGACACTTTCTTCGGTTTCTACTGCACTCCAAACGACTAATCCCAAGCTCTATGGAGTACATACCCGCCCCGTCCGATATTATCCACACCATCGTGACGGCCCCTGCTGAATCCCCAAATCCCCGTCCAGTTACGCCATCCAGTGGAACGACCGTGCGCCTTGAAGACTTGCATGTCTACAGTACGGGAAGACGAACGCGCCTTATTACCGCTAGCATTGCCGCTACGGCGCTCACGCGACACGAGATTTTCCGGACTGGGATGACACGATTCTCGGGCTGGATCATCTTGCGTTGACAAGGGCGGAGCTGACACGATAATCCTCCGTACGCATGTAAAAAGGAGTTGCATGAGAGCGGTTCCCAGTTTCATGCCGCTCACGCAAGGAGATTTCAACCTTGCCATCGAAATTTGGCTTGGCGCTGGCCAGGGTCAGAGATTACGTCGTCGGCCACCAATATCCCATATGGGATACGAGTTGCTGCTTGGACGCTGTTGATGCTTCTCTACGAAGCTCTAGAATGGCATTTCACGAGGCCGGTAAGAAGAAAGAAAGGTCCATCCCAATAATGGCTTCCAGTGTCCCGTAGAGGCTATACGTGTACATGTCGGCTGAGCATTCATGGCACGGCACGGTAAGAAGCGAGGATCGCGTCTCGCTTGATCTCTAGGAACACGGCCATTGGTGCGCTATGGCCAACAGACCACAAGCAGGGTCCTTAAACTCCGGCCGTCGGTCGGAGTGCTCTGGTAACGTAGAGTCTCTTAACCTGTACTTTGTGTTGCCATGCAAATCCAGACGAATTGGATAGAGAGACCAGGGATGCTTACTTTCTAGTAAATGCCACACAAGAATGCTTGTCGCTGTGCAAGTTTATGCCTTTGGCCGTGTGTAATTCTTCTTCGTATAACCGATAACTCAACTTTGTGTGACGATGAGAAGTCTCATGCGATCAATTGAGGCTATCCGACTAAAAAGAAAAAAGACAAAGTCATCACAGCAAACAGATAGAGGTAAAGAGCATTGATTCACTACAGGGGATCACGTGTTGCTACCTATGTACACGTCTTCCTCAGCTCTTAGTACTCCGTCCTCCTGAGGGCATATTGATCCGCCTCAATTACAATGCCTAAAACAAGAAGAAGCTCGACCCAGACAATCAATGTCTGCATCGTGGTTTACTATTCTTATTATTTTAGCAAACTTTCGATATGCTTTCTCAAAGATGTAGTGACAGGCAGCTTATGGTACGAAGTGATTTAGACATGGCAACCAGTCGGACGAATTCACTTATGCAGACAGAGCTGAACTCTCCCCGGTTTCAGCTCCAAAGGCATTCATCACCCCGCATCTTCGCCATCCACGATTCTTCTTTGTAGCAGCCTGATCAGACTTTGTGATGTCATCTCCATGATGCATATGTTATTGGCATCGATCGGGAAGGTCGTAATCGTTACGGGAGCGGGGTCGACATTGGGCTGCTTGGAGGCTACAAGTTGTAGTAATATTCATGTATAATCTGATCCTATTTTCACGTGCCTGACATCTCTATCCCTTGCTCCAACTGCCGAATTTAGCTTACTTGGCGCTTCTCCGCAATCCATGGCAGATTTTGACAGCAATCAACCCGTAGCCTCAAACCGCCTTGGCTGAAGTTCTCTCACTTGCCATGGACTCATCACAGCACCTCATGACAATTCATCAACATTAGAAGACTACAAATTGTATTTATAACCGACTTCATTCATCAATAGCGCAAGCTCAGTCCCCATCATATTTCAGTGCTCCCATTCCTCTCGCCCGGGGGCATCGGCCTTCAACCCCGACGAGCCGACGGGCAAATTGGCCATCTAGCCTGTATACGGATCGTCGTGTGATTTCATGGCAAACAACCTACGTAAATCCGTTACACATAGGAGGCGGGCCTCGCCTCTTCAGAAGGCACAATACCACTCCAAGGATCAAAATAGAATGATCCTCCGCCAGTCTTACCACTTCAGTGATCATGTCCGTCTGGGGTGCATGTGTGTACCTAATGCTAATTAAGAATGCGGGGAGAGTTGCAATTCAAAACATGTGAGGGGGGTAATACAGTTCCAATGAGAGTCCTTGCTGCCAAAGAAAGAGCACATGCTTATGGCCAGAGAGCTCGCTTCCTCGGCTGTCTGGTCCATCAAAGACTATAAAGTCGAGGGTTTCCGGCCCGTACGTTTTCTTTGTTTCTTTCCAAGCCAGAACTCAAGAAAGAAACAACCTCTCTCATCAACTCTTCGAACAAAGCCCTTCCCTGCTTAAACAATCTCTCGGTTTCGACTCTTCAAGATGAAGTTCACTCTCGCCTTTGCTGCCTTTGCCGCCGCCGTCTACGGTCAAACCATCGATGATATTCCCGCATGTGCTCAACCTTGCATTCAGAACGCAATTGCAAGTGCTACTACTTGTGCTGCTGCCGACTATGCATGCGCTTGCTCAGACGCAAACTTCGCCAATGTGGAGAGCGCCTCCATTAACTGCGTTGTTGCCGCCTGTGGTGCTGATGAGGCCATCAGTATGTATTCCGTCTCCTTGCGGCCGTAGAACCGATGAAAACTTTTCATGTGTCAAATGCTTATATATATGATTCATAGATGTGGTTCTGCCTGCTGTTCAAGCATTTTGCGCCACTCAGTGAATTCATCCATCAAGGGAGAGAAAATGACATGGGTGAAAGTACTCTTGTGCATTCACAAAACAAGTACATAGCTAAATGGTGTAAATAAATAAACAGAATTACTGCTTGACATCGCTCTGTTGATCTCTGTGGTTCAATAAGTATCCATGTAATATGTAGCTTCACTCTCGTGACCGATTATCCGTCTTCGAGAGGGGCTGTCCATACCCGAGACGATTATGCTAATAAAGCCATTTCATTGATAATAAACGTCCCTTATATGTATTAAGTTAAGCAAAGGAACAAGGAGGAATTTTCAACTAGTTGAATCAATAAATAGAAATTAAAGGTGGAGTAATGTCAAACTTGTATACACGGTGATTTGATACACAGTACCACAGGATATTTAACTAGGATTCAATCCTGGAAGAGCCCAGTTTCCTGATATAAAATAGGAATGCTTCCTCACACTAGATAGGAGAATCAAGACAAGTTATCATGTGACGAAATGAATCCTAGCCAAGACGAGGGTGGCCAGGTCAAGTGAATCTTATAGCGGCTAGGCAGGCTACTTGTAGGTTTCGGGTGTAGTATTTGGCCTCGGTCGAGCCAGTTCAAAGGTGTGTCTTGTAGCTGTCAAAAATGCATTTTAGTGGTACTGATGCCAAGCGTAATGACCGATTTGTAAGGACAGGGCAAGCAATAGTTCAAGCTGGGTTCGGACTAGAGTTCCGAGTCGCCCTGACTAGCGTTGAAACATAATCCGTCTCGGCCCCGTATCCCGAAACGCATATTAACATTCAGAGAGAGTCAAAAGGAAATATCTAGTTAAAAGCCAACGTAAATGTAGAGGCTTGATTCTTGAAAAACCCTTTTAAATAGAACCTTTTTTATTTGCTTACATCTGTTTTTATTCCTTTATTGCGGTGTTGCGATGGGCAACTCACGGATCAGCACAATGCTGGAAGGCATCGAGGCTGGCTCTCCAGACCCAATGTATACGCTGAAAAAACAGGCCGACGGCGATGAATGTGATCAAAAAGCTGATCTCGGTGTTGGTATTTATCGAAACGAGGCAGGCATGTATCAATAAATGGATTGCATCAAGCAGGCAAGTCCATCATCATAATAGCACAAAGTCTGACTTCTAATGGGATTGAATCAAGCCAAAGTTGAGCTCTCGAAACAGAGCCTGGGCCATGATGTAAGATGGTTCCATCTTTTATTATTATCTTTGGATCTAATAAAGATGAATATAGTACGAGGTTACCACTGGAAACCCAGAGTTTTTACAGCACGCACCTAAGCTCATCTTCGGTCAAGACTGCTCACGTCTTGCGTCTAATCACGTCAGCTTCAATTATGTGACTCGTGCATGGTTAACAAGCTGACAACAATGCGCAGGTCGCCTCAGTACAAACCGTCTCCGGCACTGGGGCAAATCATCTTGCCGTACTTCATTTGGCCAAGTGCATCGTACCGCAGCCAAGGTATGTATCGGCACACCATCCTGGGGCAATTACAAACCAATGCTCGACCTGGTAGGAGTGCCAACTGTAGAGTACCCGCATTACGATGAAGTTGATCGCACTCTTGATTTCCCATCCATCCGTGCGGCCATCACTTCGGCCCCTCGCAACAGTGTATTCAGTTTTCAAAGCTGTTGTCACAATCCAACTGGCGCAGATCCATCACCGGAGCAGTGGCATGAGTTAGCAATGGCGCTTCGGGCCGGTGACCACATTCCGCTTTTCGATTCGGCCTATCAGGGACTCGGAAGAGGACTTGATGAGGACTCATTCGCTGTACGACTGTTTGCCAGGTTGGGCTTCAGCATGATGGTTTGCCAGTCCTTTTCGAAAAACTTTGGCTTGTACGGTGAGCGGTGTGGTGCTCTTCACATCGTATGCGGGACTGCGGAGGCAGCAAGCGCAACGCATGATCGCCTACGATGCCTCATACGGTGGGAGTTTTCTTCTTCTCCAGCCTATGGTTCCCGCCTGGTAAACATTATCCAACGATCGGCCTATCTAAAACAGATGTGGTTAGCAACTACTCTCTTCGCCGCGACCTGACCTTTATGCGTGCAAAGGCTAACCGTCTTTTCAAGGGCTACGGAGTTGTCTGCCATGATGCATCGGCTGTACGAACTGCGGCAACAGTTGTATGATTTACTGAGTAAATTTCTCAAGCTAGGCAGCAGATGGCAGTCGTCAGATCAACTATGCATATCCACTAATTCGACATTGAAGACGCCTGGGCATTGGGGACACATTCCTGAAGAATGTGGCTTGTTCTCGTAGCTTACCTAGCCGGACAACTTCGGTCTTATATATACTAACAGTCAATAGGTTCCTCACACTATCGCCGCGACAGTGCTCGGTCTTAATACAGCAGTTTCATATTTACCTTCCACCCAACGGCCGTATCAATATTTCTGGCCTTAACAAGTCCAATATAGAAAGCGTTGCGAGAGCAATTGATTATGTCGTTCGCCTCCTCGATGCGTAAGTAAACAGGAGAATGAAGGAATGTAGAAGGAGCTAAATTACCGGGACAATGTATCGGGCGAGGCACTGGAGTTGTGGAAAGACGCGAAGGGCATCCTGGTCAAAATACAAGTGTGGCAAGGAGATTTATTTTACTTCCCTTTGCCTATGATTATATAAATCTAGCAGTAAAATTGAGTCTGCCTTGCCTACTTGCGTGTATACCATGTGAATGAGGGATTATCCGCCTTGACCGATCGAAAAGTAGTGTCAGTTGTGACAAATAATTCGATATATGCATCAGAAAATTGGTATCGGATCATGTTTAGCCTTGATTTGACAATTATAATGAATGTTGGCGACTACAAACTAGCCTCAAACATCTCTTACTACATGTGACAGTAAATATCCTAGAAAAGCCATGACAGCACCTTGGAGTAAAAGATTGATCCCTTTGATCCCTTCTCTCCCATACGTGACTGTGCCTTCTCCGCTTCAACTCGGCTTCTCTCTTCGGCAAGAGTCTCCGTTGGGACTCCAGTGATCAAGTCTGCCTGAGAGCTTCTGGCTCGTTTTGTCTTGTACACCACTTTGTAGCCAAATATGCAAATCAAGTATACCGGGATACCAATATACTGCACTATAAAGCTTTTGTGGTCAAATCCGCCAATAAACACTTGGAAGCCCTTGGTCAATATGAGAATCACCAAAAAGCACAGAGCTGCGAAAGATCCATACGTGCCCAACGGTGCCGTGTAGGGTATCCTGTCGCGTGGTATTTGTTGGACTTTACAAGCTCTTCGGAAGAATATATGTGTGACCAGTATCGAAATCCATGTTAGAAGCGCTATTGAATCAAAGTGTCAGTGGAAGAAAATAATCGTCCGTCTAGAGCCAACTCACCAAACACTGTCACCACGTTAGTAAGATAGCCAAACACGACTTTCGACCCTTCGCCAACACTCAAATAGCCCAAGGTGCGGAATAGGGCGCAAAAGCCAAGTGCATAAAGTGGCACGCCTTGGTTCGACGTTCTTTGAAGATTTGGGGAGCCTTGTTATCAACTGCAACGGCATGCAAGGTTCTAGTGGCAATGTAGAGGTCTGTTTCACGACTTAGTAAACTGCAATAGAAGGGATTGGCGTGTACATATCGTACCTGAAGTTGAAGCAGAAAATACAAACACAATCAAGCAGCCATTTATAACGTGGTCAATACCACGAATCTTCGCTAGTCGAATTGCCACAACAAACGGCGAGGCCGCAGCGCTGGCAGAGGGTCAACAAAACGAGTGGCAAACCCCCCGAAACCGTCTTTTCTCGTCAGAAGATTATACCGATAATGATCGAAACTTGAAAGGCTCACGAGGTAGCGGCATGTATGACACCATCTCTCCCAAAGCAGACATGACTAGGAATACCACACATCCGACGATGGAGTAGTCGATGAGTACGCCTGCGGAAGTAGCTTTGACAAGTGCAGATCCACTGCATATTATTAGTCAAATATGATGGAACTTTGGTAATGAAAAGATTACAGCTATTACTCACGTTCCAATAAGGAGCCCTGTTCCAAGAGCACCGCCCAGAGCTATCATAGTTATGTGGCGGCTTTCCAGATTTTTCCTCAACCCCCCGCCTGCTTCAGACTCAACTTCTCTGACCTCTCCATCGTGGGTGCTCTGCACATGGGCGAGTTTGATAGATTGTTTATTAGCCATTTTTCTTTCGAGGTCCATCAAGTCCAGGATTTCTTTGAACAATTGGGCATGGAATTGTCAAAGGAGATAGAAAGAGTTCTTGTAAGTGCGCGACTCCTCTTGTTTAACTCGTGGTTTATCCATTAGTATATGGCTCGGGATGCCGTCCCGAGCCTAAACACTGTCCGAACATAATAAGACTAGCAGTAGTTGGGCTCTAGTATCGTAGGTAATTGTAAGGACATGATATGGAGCTAGTCACTACATCCCAATAAAGGTGCTAAGCAGATTGTGTGTACTTTATCAGCAGTCCGGCATTTTCCCTAACTTCACTTGTTGAATATGCGTGGTACTTATGCTACCGTTGTAGCCAAAGTAGATACAAATGCTTTATTTGGGACCTAGAGCTTGCAGAGTTTCTAAGCATTCTTTAGCATGCCTAGCAAGAATTCCCGAGTCTTGCTGTCCCAGGATGAATCGCACCCCCAGAACATCTACTGCCCACTTCTGAAACACAGAGTTGTCGTAAATACCAGCCAAACCCATGACTTTGTTGTGTCTTTTGCATGCGCCGCTCACTGTTTCCAACGCTCGTCTAAAAACCTGGCTATCAAATTGACCTGGGACACCCAGCTCAATCGACAGGTCATTGGCTCCTATCAACAGCAAATCGACACCCTCGGCTCCCGCGATTTCGTCGATATTTTTTATGCTCTCAAGAGTTTCTATCATGAGAATGACGGTGGAGCCCTCCGAATTGGTTTTCTCAACTACAACGGGGATCGGTGTCGGATGTAGGGAAAATAGTGGCAGCTGCCCCGTCATGGACCTTTTACCCTGGGGAGGATATTTTGTTATTGAAACTGCGGCTTGAGCATCTCCTATCGGAAAAGTAAGTTCATGATACAAAATAAATTTGATAGTATTCTTCCGTGTGGAATGTCGGAACCTCGGGTCCTTTTAGAATGCCCAAGCTGGATATGTTACCTTTATCATGGATATGAGGAAAGATTATGCCCATTGCTCCTCCGTCTTGTACACGCTGTATAAATCCATTGCCGCATTGATGAGGCACTCTCACGAGTGGAGTGATGCCGGTGTTCAGCCCAGCGATGCAGAGCCTGCTCGAATCATCAATGGAGATGGTCGAGTGCTCTAGGTCGATAAAGAGACAGTCAAAGCCAGCATTTCGCGCAAGCTGCACAATTTGCGGATTGGTTACCAGCCGAATGCCGAATGCCTTGGATTATCTTTAACACCAAATATTTGTAATATGTCGGAGCATAGCGCCGCTGCTCGTACATACCTTGCACAGCCGGCCAGCGGCGGTTTGCTTCAAGAATGCATTGGCCATCACCGCAGCCATGTTGAGATTCGAGAACGATTGATTCAGTTTTGTTGTGCAGTAGCTGAATATGATGTCAGATCAATCTCAATTCAAAATTTCGTGCTGCTCCTATACATCAGCTCGTCGGAACTTACACAGTATGGGGAGGGCCTTCGGCTTCGGCATCCGAGTACTAGATCGGACCATCGGGCCGGCTATCCGAATGGTAGTTGCACTACATCTTGGAGAATTCCTCCCTCATTATCCCCCGCGTATTCGTATGATGCGAGGAACAATATTCTCGACGGTTCACTATCCGACAGGCCAAGCCCATGATCCCGCACAGATCACATCGTGATGATGATTCGGGCGATCAACTTCTAGTCACGCTGGCCCGAGGCAAAAGATCTATTACAGCGTTAGCAGAGGCTCGCGTCAGTAATACGCACAAAACAGCTGATAAGGATCTTATGCAGGTGCATACGCTGTCGCGAACGAAAAGTCAAGTGCTCCGGTTCTCTCCCTTGTCAAAACTGCTCAAGTCGTTCTGTCGAATGTGCCTTTGACCCCGAAGACAAGAAAGTAGTTGTATCGGAAAGGCAAGTTCCTTCTTATGAATACTTGAATACCATGAGCATGATGCTCAGTCAGTCTCTTACAGTGTATAATAAAACTCGCGTAGGTTTCTTAATGAACTTGAACGTTCTTCAAGCCATCTTCCCCATACTAGTCCTAGCCATATAAGTAAACGCCGGCGCATTCGCGGTTATCCTCGCGGAGACGATGGAATACAAGGTCAGTATATGAACGTAATCTAAACAGTGGAATTGGTGTGTTTTGACTACTTACTAGGCGAGGATGACACTGAAGCCGGGGGCAACACCTCAGACGCTGAGACCGCCGGAATCGATGATGCAGCCAAATCTGCAATCCACTGGCTACAACCCCTTCAAAGGTAATAGAAGACACTGAAGGGAGGAGACGTGAGTGATGAAGTTTTTTGAATCAGTGAGGTGCATAGTCTGATATCTCCGTAGGTTTCCTTGGACCTTCATCGACCTGGGCATACATTCAACAAGCCATGTCAATTTTACAGCATTGTGTCAAAGATCAAGCATCGCCGCAACTGCCTGTGACTTCGGACGGAGGCGCCTTTGTCCTAGATTAGCCGTCAACTTCTCAAACTACGCCTCCTACACCACTCACCATAGATCGACTCCCGTCTCTTAGTTATTCGCTGTACCTTGCCGACACTGTCAAATTCTATCTAGGGCCCATGTATCACTTATATGATGAGGACGTTTTTAGGCAGCGATTGAATGACTTTTATGCCACAGGGCCCTGGGTTGAACCTCCTCGGTCTAGCGGGCTGTGGTTCATACAGTATCTGCTAATAATGGCGCTTGGCAAGGCTCTGTTTATGCCAGGTTCTTCAGATAAAAAACCTACGGGGTGCGATTACGTGCTCAGAGCCATAGAGCTCCTTCCTGACGTACACGGTTATTACACTGAAAGTATTCTCTCTGTCGAGATTCTATGTTGCTTGTCGCTATACCTACAGTCGATCGATCATCGAAACGCAGCGTATAACTATGTAGGTGATGCATTCCTGCTGTACTTTTGAGCCCGTCTACTGACCATGGCAGATTGGTCAAGCTCTCCGAATTGCACTATCTCAAGGATTTCACCGTGAATTGACCGGGGCTTCGCTCACTGCGAAGGAGTTGCACAGGCATCGGCGTGCGTGGTGGGCGCTTTATATACTGGACAAGAGATTTTCTTCTCTAATGGGAGCCCCCGACTCTATTCAAGATGGCGAAATAACCGTTCTGCTTCCGGAGCCCGATTACGATCAGGGGGATTGCCAATTGTTTGGGCTTCACGTTCGTCTGACCCGACTATTAGCGGATGTACTCCGTAGTAGGTTAAACATATACTCTCCTATTTATTCAGGTCTTGAATCTTAATCCCAACCAGCAGTATACACCGTCATAGGCCGACTCAAAAGCACATACGTCAGAGATGCCCAAAAGCTCTCAGGAAAACAGCGGCGGTGGGTAAAGAATTTAGACAGGATTGTGACTTTACCAGAATGGGTACCGCTCCATTCCAATTTCTCGAGCATCTGCAACACTCATGCTCTATTATCACCAGGTAAGTAGAGAGTCCACGACGCTTAGTTCTGGAAGATTCAAGCTCATAAGTCCAGTGCATTATTCTCATTACTAGGCCACTGTTTCTATCACTTATACACAGCGCCTTGGCGTGATTTCAGTAATGTTTTATAAAGTATTTTGTTAGATACGTACCTATTCGGAACTTATCAAGTTGTTGAGAATACAGAGGGAGCCCCGCCTCTTCATGCCCGACCATCATACAGAGAAGCATGTTAGTACCTTGATGCTTATTACAGGACGTCGAGCCATTAAAATGAACAATCTCTTCCCATATTCACTATATAAAACGTGCCACTAATACAAGCAATATATAAGTGGATTGGAGGCTTAGCATGCTGCACCCCATAGGAGTCTTGAGTTAGAGTGAGGCATTGCCCCATACGGCGAGACCCTCGTTACCAATATTAAAACCGCTCTTGATCATCTACACCCACCACCACTCGATATCATCTCCGCCGACCAACGCCAAAGAACAACAAAAAACGAGAATAAATCGGACCCTAGTCCACGCGAATCGTACATGCTGCACTCCATGGCTAGCCTCTGTCACAAGACGCCAGTCACTCGACAAGCACATCACACGTGACCCCGGCTTGGATGACTTTTTACAATACACGCTCAACAAAAAGCCGACAGTCTTTATTCTTCTGCTACTTCAAGTCGCTCATGTCCAACCAGATGACGCACGAGGGTCGTCCTCAAGGCGCCGATTCGCAGCTTTTACAATGTCGACACACCGGGCGGATGCCGTACTGCTATTGGTCAGCGCTAGGAATGTGGTTGCGCTGCGGCCGCTGATTTGTCCATCTGGGTTCCGTAGATCTCGCAAATATGCCGCTCGAAGCTTGTCTTTTGCTTGACCCGGAGCGAGACAGAATGGGCAAGGTTCAGTGAAGATGGCAGGGCCAGCCTTGGAGGGGAAAATGGTGTTGTGCGAGTGATCAAGATTGTGGCTGTAAGTGCGTACATGTATCTTTGGGCGAGATTGGCGGAGAGGCAAAGAGGGCAACACAGCTGATAACACTCTTGATCTCGATTCGTCTCTGGGCAACCACCAGCATTTAGCACCAACACTGATGCCCAGATACAGAGCTGAAAGTTGTGTACAGAATTACTCATATTTGTGTCTATAAGAAAAGCCGGTAAAAGGCTATCAAGGCAAAGTACAAGGCCCTGACTGACTTGGATCTATCCGGCGCTTACCTCGCCACATGATGGTCGGCCATACCATGGACAGATCTGGGCAGGTATTACACGAGAATATGCCTCTTTCTCCCCCCGTTATTTACCTAGTCACTCTTTCTCGACGAACTGCGTCCAGAGCACGTTCCTCGTGCCCACTTACAGTTGTTCCTATTGCAGCTTTCCTTGTCTCAAAGCCACTCCCGTCATGCGCAACATAGCCGCTTGATCCACGTGGGACTGCCTTGTTCGGACGTCGTTGGGCATCTCGTTGCACCGTCCAAAAGGACAAAAAGCAAGCACAGTCGCTCTGTGGCCGTCGGCCGTGTGTTGTGTTATCCCTCGTAGCATCTCTTCACTTCATCCTATATCCTGTCCCTCAACGCTGAGCCAGCACGCCTCTCTCCTTTGGCCGCCATGGCGTCAACATCGCTGCTTGGATCGGGGCAGTATCCCGAGCATGATCTGTCCGAGTTCCCGGCCGCCCTCAAGGGCAGGCGAATTCTGCTGTGCACGGAATCATTTGGTCCGGTCAACGGTGTGAGCCGGACAACTCTGATGCTGGTCAACCACTTGCGCGATCACGGTGTCCAGGTCGCTGTTGTCGCTCCTCATAACCACACCAACCACAACACCTTTTCACCTCCTCCGTCTCCTAGTCTCTCTCCTGCGGACAAGCAGCCCGAGGTCCGCGTTACTGGTTATCCCTTGCCATTTAACCCTGAGCTATCAATCGTATATCCCGTTCGCAATTCAACCCTCTATTCTCGTACCTTTGGCAATGATGCGCCTCCCGATCTAATCTACCTCGCATCCCCGGCTAGTCTGGGCTTTCAAGTCATGCTGCAGCTGAGGCAGCAGCCCAAGGAAAAGCAGATTCCCATAATCTGCAACTTCCAGACGGATTTGGCTGGCTACTGTTCCATTCTCTTCCCCGCGCCCCTCAGCCACGCAGCAGTCTTTGCCTTTGACGCCGTGCAAAGCTACCTTTTCAGACACTCGTCCATCAAGACCATCTTTTACCCCTCAAGATTCGTCAGACGTTATTTGGAAGGCCAGAAAGTCCAACCCAGCAAACTCGAGGTCTTGACCAGAGGAGTCAACACCACCATGTTCAACCCGAGTCGCAGGAGTGAAGCACTGAGAAAGGAGATTGCGCCAAACGGAGAAGTCATCTTCGTCACGGTTTCTCGAATTGCCGGTGAAAAGGGCTTCGACTTCCTCGCCAAGGTTGCCAAGGAACTGGATGCTAGGGACCTGCCGTTCAAAATGGTCATTGTGGGAGGAAACCGAAACCCCGACGTCGAAAAGGAGGTTCAAGAACTATTTGACCCTCTAAGAGAAAAGGGTACCGTCACTTTCGCCGGCTTCAAGGTTGGAGAGGATCTTGCTACTTACTATGCCAGTGGCGATGTGTTTTTGCACTGCTCGGTCACAGAAACCTTTGGCCTGGTTGTCTTGGAATCCATGGCCAGCGGTGTCCCTGTAGTGGCTCGTGACGAAGGTGGCCCATCAGACATTATCGCCCATGAGCAGACGGGCTACCTAATTCCGCCCGATGACTTGGACGGATTCGTTGCCAAGGCCGTCGAGCTCGCTGAGGACCACCAGCTACGATTCACCATGGCCAAGGACGCTCGTGCCGCTGCATGTGAAGCCACGTGGGAAAAGATCAACAACAAGGTTGCCTGGCGCATGGCCGACACCATTGCCCAGCGTGAGTTGGAGCAAAGCAAGGCGCCTCAGCCAACCCCCGCGGTGGCAACTACAGCTCAACAGCTGGTGCCTGTTTATGGCTGGCTCATGATGAATAATGCGGTCCGAGAAACAGTCACTCGCAGCGTTGTCGATGCTCGGCTGGCAGGTGGCTTGGGAGTCATTCTCAGCTTCTGGGTCATTACCGGTGTATATGTGGTATTTACCGAAGGTCTTCTATGGGCCAAAGGCCGATTCCGCAAGGTCACGCCGACGGCATGAGGTGGCTTTTCTTCCTACCCTCATGGCAAGATTTGAGATGACTTTTTGATGGGAATTGGTATTTTTGAGGATTTATGGGACTGATACGATTGGAGCCGGTGTTTAAGGCGCGTTGCATGTCGTGAGACAATTGGGATATGATGTTTCATTTGTTTTCTTTTTCCTTCTTACCTCCCCTTGCCCCCTTTTGACACTTTTTCATCTACTTGCTATAGATTTGCAGTTTTTATGGAGTAAAGAGATATGATAGATGTGCGCAAGATGCACGTTGACGGGTTCATGGTCTTTTCTTCTTCTCTCCTTTATCTCTTTATGTTTTGGGTTACATGGCGAATGAACAGCTGCTGCTGGATATACCCCTACAAGATTGACTTTGAAGATGCTCTTTCGAATTCTAAGTAGCATTAGATAGAACTTTATTACTTTCTTAGATATCACGTATACTTTATATATATATGTGTGTGTCAAATTTTGAGTTGCGCCTTCGCCTGTTTTGATTCGGTTATATAACAGTGTGAGTATCAAAGAAATGTTTTGCTATAGTGTATGTGTACATATGTGAAATAATGAAAGGGGCAGCAAAATATGCTTGGGGAATCATAAACCATCTCACCCATAATAACCAATCATTTCTTCAAAGCTCGACTTATCCAATCCCTGCTCATCCTTACTTCCAGCAATTCGTCCATCTTTCTAAAGAGTGCGGTAGGCAGCGTTATCCCTGGAAGCATGCATCGCTCTTCGCTTATAAGCCGTAACATGCTGGATTCTCTCATACGTGCCGAATCCGTACACGGCCAGTCCAATGAGGAGCCAGGTTCCGGTGATAACGAGGCCGGTGGGGAAGATCATGAGGTTGACGCCCGGCAGGACAAAGGCAACGGTGCCGTTTTTGAGACCGGCTTGCTGCAGCGAGACGGCCTGTTGGGCGGCGGCAAAGTCGGACAGGATGACGTCCTTGGAGAAGACGCCGACGATGAAGACGGCTTCGTTGAGGGAGACGTTGGAGCTGATGCGGGCGCCGGTGGAGGTGACTGCGGAGAGAGTGAGGGTGGGCATGACGAGAGCTTCGAGATCGGCACTGGGTTGCCTTGTTAGATACATGGCGTAAAGAAATATTGTATACGAGGGGGATTAAAAAACTTACATTGACAGGTTGTTCTTCATCTGGTCCTTGTCGATTTGGCCGACCAGCATGTATGACTGCAGCAGAGTCGGGACGTTGGAGCCGCTGTCTCTCTTGGTAATGTTGACAGGCGGGCTGGAGCTTGACCCTGAAGTCACTGGCTTCATGGGAGTCACGCTGGCCCCCTTGTATACAACACCGACCTGGATTTCGCTGGGTGGCACGCCAACGAAGTCATCTCTCGGATCAGAAACGCGATACAGCCGGAGATCCGCCTCGAACATGCCCGTGGTGACGTCTAGCATGGGCAAATTGTAGCAGATGCAGTCTCCCGAGGGATTCGAAGTCCGTGTGAGCGAGGCAAGGCGCGCCTGACAAGCCGCGTTTGTGAGGTTATTCCAAGCAGTAAAGTCCAGCGATCCGTCGGGCAAGAGCTTAACGTCAGACGGGATACTCGAGTTTCCCGTGGCTCGCTCGTCCAGACCGCGGGCTACGGCCATGGTGTCGTCGCCGAAGCCGAGGAGCGAGGCGTATGGCGTCGAGAGGACATCGTCGGTTCGGAGGACGGAGGCTGCGTGAGGGACCTGGGCGAGGGCGGTGGCGGTGGCGGCGAGGAGAGATGCCGCGAGGTTGAATTTGGCCAGCATTTTGAATGGAGTTTTGGATGTATTTTTGAGTAGACGCTCCTGTCGGTGAGAAAAGATTCGAGATGGAGAAAAATAGAGAAAAGATTATTATTAAAGATGGTCCCGTCCAGCGGTGGTATAGAATAGAAGTCCTTCAACACCCGTTTATTACGTCGTCGCCTACAATCGTTCAACCCAATGACAGGAAACGAGGAAACAAAAAGCAAAAGAGGATATTAAAGAGATGAAAAGAAAGACACGCCCCCGAGAAGCACGGTCGGTCACGGCGTGAAACGAACAGTCTCGCTAACCGCTTCTCAGATCCCCCTTCGATACAGATCCAGCTATCCCCCAGCAACAAGTCAGGCCACTATTGCAATGCCGCGACAGCATTGACAGAGCCAGCCACTCTGCCAAGACGCTGTCAACTCGCCCTGGTCGTTGCAGGTGAGTTTCCAGGCATCGTTGGTGAGGCATCAAGGGGGTTGACAAGGGGTTGCTGCTCTGGAAAGTACAAATAAGAGCCCCCAGCGCAATGCCCTGCTCACTGAGCCATGCAGGAATTCATGGGGTTTCCATTGAATTTCCCAGCTTGAGTGGCCGCATTGTTTCGCTAGGGTTGGTAATGTTACACTGGCTGTTTGGGAGTTGTGGCACCCGCCTCGGCTTGGTGGGGATCGGGGGTTGAGGGCCAGTCGGACGCGTCCAATGTTCCTTCGACTAAGCGCCCGCTAAACCAGCCGGAGATTCCCTGTAGAAGAGGCGACAATTAGCTTGAGATGACCGCTGTATCGTCGAACACGAGAGATTGACGGTGATGCCAAAAGATGTCCCAGTAAGAGAGTTGCTAGCCTGTAGAGCTGCGAGCTGTGACAAGATGCAATCGCCGCATCCCTTTGAGATTTTCCTTCATCAAAGCCCTACCGTGATCAGCACGTCAAGCCATACCTGAAGGTCTTGTCTCGTCTTAGGCCAGGGGCGGCTCAAACCAAATCTCCGGCGCCATGCTCGTACTGTAGCGTGCGCGTACCTCCGTGGAGGCCCTTGAACATGATGGTTTCAGACGACTCTTCCTTCATCGCTCTTTTCGAGAGGCCGACTTATTAGCTGGCAGCTGTTGTTGCTGATTTCGAGATATCAAAGGATTTCATATCGTACTTTGCTCGTGTCATTTCTATTCTTATCTGCTATCAGATCAATCCCTTGGATGCGGCAAGATGCGGCCACGGCGGCTTCAAGTAAACCGCGATAGCATGGCCTCCCAATCTGGCAGCTTCTGACGACGCACTGTAGAAACACTGTCCTTATCTCGTCTCTTATTCCTCCAACACTGCCAACGGTAACCCCTCTCTACAGTGTCGATGTGGCCGTGACATACTCTCGCGAACAACGGCCAACAGCCACCTTCACCACCATGACTTTATCCTTCCCCGCGATTTAAGATGCGGAGAAGCTTTTGTGATTGGCATAAGGAACAGCACCAAGTTTCTGTACGAGTACCGGAGATCCGAAAAGGGCTATCACGGCACCCTCCATCTCGTCTCTTGGTACCCGATAAGAGCCATTAAACTACATCAGCGTATGTAATACGACCAACATCCCGATGGACATCCGAGAGGAAGCCTGATATTCGCTATCTATTATCAAGAGGAAGGCCGATATGTAATGTCCAAGATGCGGGGTGATCACTTATCATGGCAGGGGACGGATATAGGGAATCTGTTCCGTGATGGTTCGTAGAGACGACGCCTACTCGTACATGCTTCCTCGGAAGCTCGATGATCGTCACGCATGCACACACATCCATTCAGCCACCCGGCTATAAACGGCCGGTTCTTGCCTACAGCTGAAGTGTGTTGCAATGCAGGATTCCCCAGAGCTCTGCACATATATCTGCTACAGGTTGCATCCAATACTGGGATCATTCCGTTCTTCTCAAGTGTTGCAGGATAGCTGAAAACACCATGCCCGGCAAGATTCGAACCGCACAAACCGTCTCCCTTGACATCCCAGCTGCAGAGCAACCGGGATTGCATAATCGATGGCATCCCGATGGTGAGTCTTGGCTGCCCGCCCCGGGACTATTGGGACTAATCAATTGCCTTTGTAGTTCCGACAATTGGCAGCATCGAGCCTGGAGAGACTGTCAAAATCGAGTGTGTCGACTGGACCGGCGGCCAGATCGGGAATAACGACAGTGCTGAGGATGTACGCACCGTGGATCTGACCAAGATTCACTACTTGACTGGCCCATTCGAAATCAAGGGCGCCGAGCCAGGCGACTTGCTGGTTGTAAACATTACCGATGTCCAGCCGTTTGAGGACTCGCCATGGGGATTTACAGGCATCTTTGATCGCAAGAATGGCGGTGGGTTTCTGGACGAGCATTACCCAAAGGCTGCCAAGGCGATCTGGGACTTTGACGGCATATATTGCACCAGCAGACACATTCCCGGAGTGCGGTTCGCGGGCCTGATTCACCCCGGGATCCTTGGGTGTGCCCCGTCGCACGAGGTTTTGGCCGAATGGAACCGCCGCGAAGCTGATCTCATCTCAACATGCGTCCATAGTCATCCCGAGAAAGTAGTTGCTCAACCACCACTTGCGGTGAATGCGCACGCCGGCCAAGCCACTGGAGATCTCAAAGCGAAGATTGCTCGTGAAGGAGCCAGGACCATTCCCGGACGGCCAGAGCACGGAGGAAACGGTATGTCACTGAGTGAACAGTATGTGTAGCGGGTTTCTAACAAATCTTACAAGTGGACATCAACAACATCTCGAGAGGATCGACGACGTACCTTCCAGTACACGTCCCAGGCGCAAAGTTCTCAGTTGGCGATCTCCATTTTAGCCAGGGCGATGGCGAGATTAGCTTCTGCGGTGCGATTGAGATCGCAGGAACCATCACCATCAAGTTCGACCTCATCAAGAACGGCGTCCAATCGCGAGCCATCAAGAGCCCCGTGTTCCGGCCCGGCGATGTAGCCCCTAATTTCGGCCCTGGCCGATACCTGACGTTTGAGGGCTTCTCCGTCGACGAGAATGGCAAGCAGCACTTTCTGGATGCAACGGTAGCCTATCGACAGGCCTGTCTCCGTGCAATTGAGTACCTCAAGCAGTTTGGTATGTCATTGGATAGATTTCCTCGTCTTCTTTTGTGGGGGGGGGGGGGGGGGGGGGGGGGGGGGGGGGGGGGGGGGGGGGGGGG